>NW_027203159.1:28547430-29147430 GCF_024711535.1 Dipodomys merriami | reverse complement strand
ATCTAAACAGAACTTAGAAATTGGAAAAACCGCCCATGTTTCTGGATAGGAAGGATCAAATCCTGAAAATGGCAATACTTCCCAAACGATCTAGAAATTCAATAAGATGAATATCAATATTCCTAACTCATTTTTCAACTAAATGGAAGAAACAATCCAAAAAGTCATATGGAAAAACAAAAGATCCCAAATGGCAAAAACAATCCTCAACAGAAAGAATTGTCCTGGAGGAATATCAATAGCTAATTTCCAACTCTACTACAAAAACATAGTAAATAAAACAGCTTGCTACTGGAACAAGAGACCACAGGACCAATGGAATAGAATTGAAAACATAGAAATCAACCCAAAGTCCTATAGCTACATAAACTTCCGTAAAAATGGTAAAAAAAAATAGAATGTAAGAAAGTTAGCCTTTTCAGTAAGTGGTGCTGACAAATCTGATTCATCACCTGTAGAAAAATAAAGCTAGATCCTCATGTATCAACCTGCATCAGAATCAACTCCAAATAGATTAAAGTCCTTTGAGTTAAAACAGACACCCTGACACCATACAGGATGGAATAAGAGAAACCATGGGTCTCCTTGTCACAGGCCAAAATTTGAGTAATAGAGATTCAGAAACACAATCAAAGAAAGTTTGGAAAATAGGATTGTATGAAGCTGCAGAGCTTCTGCGTAGGAAAGGACATACCTAGCAATATCAATAGAAAGCCCACAGATTAGGAGAAGGTCTTCACTAGCCATACAACTGACAAGGGTCTCATATCTAAAATATACCTTGAACTCAAAAAATTAAATCCCCCAACAACAAATACTCAAAAAACAACTGACCAGTAATTAAGTCAGCTAAAGACTAAAGAGAAATCTCTCTGTAGAGAAAAGATGAATGGCCACTAGACACTGAAGTAATGCTCAACACATCTAGCCATAAAATAATTGCAAATCAAAAGAACATTGACAGTCTACCTCACACCAGATAGAATGGCTATACTCAAGAACTCTCATAACATCAGATGCAGAAAGGCATATGGCCAGAAGGGAATCCTACTGCATTGTCATTGGGAGTGTGAACTTGTTCAACCACTTTGGAAAGTAGCATGGTGTTTCATGAAATGACTCCACATACAACTCTCCTATGACCCAGCAATCCCACTTTGGGGCATTTACCCGAATGATAACAAACAAGACCACACTAAAGCTACCAGCACAGCTAGATTTATTGCAGCAACCCAGATGCCCCTCTGTAAATTAATGGAATAAGAAAATGGAATTATACTCAGTGGAATTCTATGCGTCTATCAGAAAGAATGATTTGCCCCATTTGATCTGGAACTTATTATAGCAGTGTTACAGGAAGAAAAACATAATTTTCTACCCACAGTTCTGTGAATCTTCAAATTTGGTGAAATTTGGATGAAACTAAAAGCATGTTTTTAATCAATACTCTAAATAAAAAAAGAGACACACTGCATCTCCCATGTTAACAGTTTATAACCATGGAATCATAACTAAATTATCCAAACTGAATTCTAGACCAAATGATAGTACAGTGGCTGTTTTAACAAAATAATCCTTAATAATAAAATTAATTTACATTTCGGCCATTAGGCACTGTGGTGGAAGAGAAAAGCACCTCTACGTTTTGTGAAATATGGCACACACAGTTTAACATAATTGCACACATCTTGCCTTTGTTCTGTTTTAAATAGAGATTGAGATATACATCTCAACAAATAACTGAGATGGGCTTCGATTGTCTTACTTTCCATTATATGCTGAAGAGATTTCAAAAGAAATACAAAAATTTATTACATTTGTGCCCACAATCTTTCATATCTTCCACGTACATTTCCCACAATTTATCTTAAAAACAATAAGCAAATTGATCTATGAACTAAAGTAATTATATAATATCAACATGTTCTAATGAAACATTAACTTTCTACATTTCACAAGATGGTATGGGAACCTGCATGATCTGATTTTGTGATTTTTAACATAGGGACACTGCAATAACCTCTCAGGATCCACACATTCCTCTGAAAGGGAAAAATACCTCGGGAAAATCAATGCATTGGGAACATGCTAAGTCTTCACTCTTATTTCCCTTATGAACGCTAGCTTAACTTAGGAATCTGTATTTGGAGAATATAGATTCAAAATTTGACAAAGAGTATTACTCTGGAATTTAATTTCTTATGTATTCTGTTTCTAATAGGGAGTTGTTACTTTTTAGCATTATGAAAAATATTTATTCTAGTTAAAAATTATTCAATGAGGTCAAGTGGAACTGTTAGCTTGTTTTATCTTCTAAGAGCATACATCCACTGAGCTCCACTTATTTAATTGCTTTCTTACATTTCAATCTCCAATATGCCCATCATTTACATTCGTTTTCACTTTTCAATCTAGAACATCAAAAGTCACAGTAATAATTATCAAAATGTCTAAAGTTTCAGATTCAATCAGGAGAAATCTCATTATCCCATTCTCTCATCTCCCATCAATATACTTTCTGTTATTCCAAAAAATAGTGTGAATAAGACCATTTAAGATTATTTCCCCAAACAAATGTGTAAACATTATTACCTTTTTCCATTGTGACAGGCATGTAAATATTAGCAAGTCCTGCGGATAAAAAAAAATTCTGAGAGGAAACATGACTAAATACATCAAAACCACATCATAAATGTGGTTCCTCAGCGATATGAAAAAAAAAAACTGGGTAAAACCTATTCATCAATAATACTTTTTGTTGTTGCTGGACACACTTGAATTGAAATGCATGGATATTCCCTGTCTACTTCACAGATTATAACACGCTATGGAAATGTATAACTTTTGAACTCAAAATATTTTGTATTTTTAAGGCCTTTCTACCTTATCAAATCAGAGGATGATGCATCATGTCAACTTTTAATCGAATTTGGAAAAGTTCTTCTTAATTATGGATGTCTGAATTAACAATATCCAAATTCCAATGTATTAATATTTAATACCTATTGAACATATGCACTTATGTGAAGGAGGATTCGCTATTCTCACAGATGTACTGTGATATCCTATTCAGATTATAAGATCAGTATGGAATATTATTCAAGTAAGTGCTTCTGAGAGAATATATGTACTGCAAAACAAAGGAATCATAGAGACTCGATACTCAATGTTTCAGATTGGACTTTGGTTCAATGGGTAGTGAATTTCAGTTGTGCACTGTCTAGTGGCCGTGAAGTAGAGCCAGAAGACATTAAACATATGATTGCATTGATGCGCATAAATGTGAGGGGGAAAAAAGTAAATTTCGAGTTCTCCAGAATGGAAATAAGATATTTTCTGAAGTCAAAGAAAGTAAAGAATTTTCATTCTTTTCCCTTGTAACAAGCCGGCCTAGTTTAGAGAAAATTATTAGAACTACATTTGGGATATCAGGGGTAGAAAGTGAGAAAAGTTCTAGTCACATACATGAGCCAAAGAGATGATTTACATATCTAAGTCTTAAAAGAAAGAAGAGAAGGCAAGGGACTGTTACCTGTGTCCTTCAGTTAACTGGATTCACCAAACAAGTCAGGATCTCCTCCTTCCCACGACGGATGATGTCCCACCTGTTGGTTTTACACAGCAACAGCTACTTCTGTGTAATGACTTCTCTAGGTGGCGTCACCGTTTATGTGATGTAGCTCATAAGCCTCACTTCCGTTTTACGAACTGACAGAACTCACCCACACTTCCGCATATGGCAACGGAAGTGCTGACTTCCGGCCTGAACTTGGACGACAAAGTCCCATTTCCTTTTAGTATGCATTGGTAGACTCCAATTCGGTATAAGAGAAATGTGTGAATATTCAGTAGAGGAATAATGTGAATGGATGTGTCAAACTTTTCATCTTCACAGCAACTACTGATTCTTTGTAAATGGTTCTGCCTAGACATCTCTACACATATATGTTCTATAAACCCACAGTAAATGAATCTTTAGGTATTATTTTTTCTTGTTTAATTTCTTTAGTCATCAATAATTTTATTAAGAGTTTCACAAAAAAGACCCTTCTAGAACTTAATCATCTTCTGACAAATACGTTCTTTAGTCTTCCTTGTATTTTCTGTACGTCATCTTTTGAAGAAAATGATTTAAAAACAGAGACAAAAAATAACAACAGAAAAAAAAAACTGATTATGGTATTCAAATGCCCTATTGATCTGATTGAAATAGAGGCAGCTTTACCACATGTGACTATTATTGCATTGCAAGATTTTGTTCTTTTTACGTTTTCCAAGGAAATTAGTGTTCCCTGATCGATACTGAAAATATGAGCAGGACATAAAAAGTTGATATAAACAATATAATGTTTGACATTAAACTGTAATAATTATGAAATGTTGTCGACCAAACTGTAACAGATTGATGATCTTCTTTTCTATTATCAAGGATAGAATTTGATACATGCAGAAAAATGAAAGGCTATTGACTTCAAGTATAATGTTAAATTCACATTTATTACTATTCAGAATGACTTATTCCCCTCAAAAGTTCTTGTCAAATGCATTCTGATTTGAAATAAAAAAAAAATGTTATCAAACGAGAAGATTAAATTTTGGTTTAGAAAATAATGTGCCCTAAGGCAAACAGAAAAAAAAATTAAACAAAAACACTACTTTCATTATACTTCAATGTGCATCCAAGAGTAGGTGCAGCCTATCAACTTCAATGTAAGCAGTAATTCATTCAAGTGGTAAGAAAATAAAAAGAAGTAATTACAGATAGTGTTAAATTTGGGATTCATAGTGGGCAAAGAACTTCTGAGGAACTTTGCTTAGTATATCGTTGTTTTGTGTGGTGTGGGTGGGTGGAAGTGCCACTTGACCACAGTAGTATTGAGGTGTAGAATATTATCTAAAATTTATGAATTTCACCCGATTGTATAATTATATGTATAGGTAGGTTCAATAGAGTTTTAACAAATAACGTATTTTAAAAATTTGACATGTGTTCTCCGTATTTGTAGGTCTTATTTTGATATGATTAACAACTGCAAGTAAAGGTATCATACAATTTTCACCCACTTACTCAGTGGTCACCTGTGATAAAATGATTATATCAAAGCTCTAGCAGTAGTGTATTCATGTCTAAAAATATGTTGAAAGTTCTCATTACAATATCAGTGTGCATCCTTGAGTGGAAAATCCATATCCATGTTAAATCTGTGTTGAACATTAAATTTTTAATGATTTACTTGGTACTAAAAATAGTAAATAAATGGCATAATACTATTCACTCTTAACAAAACCATATTAATATATGTTCTGTGCAAAAGATCTTTCTATGCCTTTTGTAATCTGGAAATAATTAACAAGGATATTCATAGGATTGTTAGAGATACAACAATTCTAAAAATAATAATTGTGTAATGATCCAAAAATTCTTTTCTGTTTTGTTTGTCTTGTATATGCAAAAAGAAGCTAATTGCTAAATTAGAATTCAAAGAATTAATAGATATTTTCATTATTATGTTTGAAAAAGAGTTCAAGATGTACACTAGTGTTCCCATCAATGCTATCATTTATTTCTAATATTTTCTTTCTTATTTAAATTTTATTGTCATAGTGACCTACATGGGCATATAGTTATACAAGCTATGAGTTCAGTGCTTGTTGAAATTGTTACCTTCTTCCTCATTTTTCTCTCTTTTTGCCATTATCCATTAACCCCAGTGTTGTACAGATCATATCCAACATATTGTCTTATGAGTTTTGTGTTACACAGGATTCCCCATTGTCATTTGTCATACAATATTATTTTCACACTAGTCATTGCATAAGTTCTATGGTGTAGATCTAACTTCTCTATGTGACTTCTGTACTCATTTGCTCATTTCCTAAGCTCTTGCAGATCACACTGTGAAGCGATCTGTGTTCTTGGATGAGAAGACTAAGAGGAATTCACTCAACAAGTATATGAATATTCAAAAAATTTTAAGTAATATGATCCAAAATCTTCAACAAAATAACCAAAGATGTGTCATGCAAAATGTTGCCACTATATTTAATAAGAGAATCGCTTAGTCTCCATTTCAAGTGTGAAACATGCAAATTTTTGTAAAGTCATAACAGTAACAGTACTTAGTGATAGGAAGGAAAAATATAGAATGTTGTAGAATTAGTTGTATTGTCATAAATATATTAATATCTGTCGATGTGAATATTGCAATTATTTTTTGGTTGGGGTCAGGTCGTTGGGCCTGAACTCTGTGCCTTGAGCTCTTAGCTCAAGGCTAACCGTTTACCACCTCAGCCTAAGCACCACTTCCGGCTTTTTTCTTTTTGCTTATGTGGTGCTGGGAAATCGAACTCAGCGCCTTGCATGAAGGCAAGCACTCTACCATTGAGCCACCTTCCCAGCCCTGAATATTACAATTGAACAGTTCCTAAAGACATTTTTGACAAAAGCCGTTTTAACTTACCTGTATCATCAGAACTCTAGGAAAAGGGAGTATCAATGTTTGTCAACTCTACATATGTTAGAGAAATTAATACTTATACTAAATGCATGATAATAAGTGAGGATTGTAGGCAGAAATCATGCAAAATTGATTTATTTTAAATATAATTGCAATGTGCTAAATTGCACATATGTAAGTTTGGTTTAATGTCATGAAAATTAAGGGAATATTGGTGCCTGTCTAAACAATTATATACAGACTTTCTTTTTGCAACTGAGGAGGCATATGTTGAAAAAGATTGTACCATGTTAAACCAAATACTTCAGAAATATTCAAAAGAGAGAATTACATGAAGAAATTGACACAATAATATTGATAGTGTGTTGATGGCATTTTTTGCTTCTTTGTCCCCGAATTTCATGCCAACTGGAGGTATACAAGCAATGATGTTTTCCTCATGGATAACGCTCTATAGTACACCATTTTGAGGTGATTCATTCCCTCAATGAATCTGAAAAAATCCATTACTTCATGGATTTGTAATAAGAATCTCATATGTAATGAAATGTTATAGGTTTGCAGAACAGAAATTTGTTATTTTCATTTATGCTATTTGTTTTATTTTGATTTTTACAGACAGTAGTTTGTCATAGCAAAAATGCACGTGATTAAACAGCATGCAGCTGCATACAGATCATCTTGTGTATCAGCAGATTCACTGGTACTAACAGACCCAAGCATTTCAGGGTACAATGCACAGGACTGGTGCCCTCAATAACAATGCCGCATGTGCAGTAGCAGGATCACCAGCAATGACAAAACCAAGGACCCCAGGATACGAATGCACAGTGCCAGGAGCCCACAGTATAGATAATGCTTATACCTGAGCCTGCCTGCCCAGGCTAAGGACCCAAGGACTCCAGACAAAAATTCCAGGTCTGCTCTTCAAGTTTCAGGCCCTGAGTTCAAGGATAAGAGTATGCTTTCAATCCCCAATCCCTGATTTCAAGGTCCTGGGCCCCAGTTAAAATACCAGCCCATGAGATCCTGACCTAGGCTATGAGTTGAAGGCATAGACTTTGAGTTTCTAGGCCCATGCCCAGAGTTTCAGGCCCAGCTATAAGTTCAAGTTTCAGGCAAACAGTTCAAGGACCAAACAGCAGTTCAAGGCTTGGGCTTTGCAATCAAAGTCTAATCTTTGAGTTGAAGTCACAGGCCCAGAATTCAAGGTCAAGAGCCCCAGGAAAAATACCAGGCTGAGTATTCATTTCACAGTCTCTGAGTTTCTGTGGTAATGTTTCATTTCAAGCCCTAGGAGCCAGTTCAAAACCCAAGTCCTCAGTATAAATCCCAAATGTTTAGCTCCAGGCCCAGAAGTTGATACTAGGGACCATGAGTTTAAGGCTCAGCTTATCAGCTTAAGGCTCCAGCCCTAATTTGAAGTCCCAGTTCCACCTTTCTTACTGAGTGCAAGATCCAGGGCCCCAGTTCAGTACCAGTCCATGAATTCAAGGCTCAGGTTATGTTTTAGGTCCAATCTTGTAATTCCATGCCCAAGTCCAGAGTGTTTGGACCAGGCAATGAGTTCAAGTCCCAGGACCACAGTTCAAGGCCTGAGTGGTGAGTTCCAGGCCCAGGCCTATGAGTTCAGGTCATAAGCATTGAGTTACATACTCCAGCTATGTGTTCAGATCCAGGCATATCCCAACCAAGGGTTCAAAGTGTAGCCTAGGAGATCATTCCCCAGGCCATCATTTCAAGTAACAGAGCATGCATAAAAATTCTAGGCTAAGAATTCATGTTGCAGTCCCTGTCTTATTGCTGTAGCTAGGCATTCTAATACTAGATTGAAGAGAAGTGGAGAGAGTGGGCATCCTTGTCTTGTTCCTGAGTTAAGAGGAAATGGCTTTAGTTTTTCACCATTGAGTATAATGCTGGCTGTAGGTTTGTCATATACAGCCTTTATTGTATTGAGGAATGTTCCATGGATTCCTAATTTTTCCAGAACCTTCATCATAAAGTGTTGTTGGATCTTGTCAAATGCTTTTTCTGCATCTATTGTGATAACCATGTGGTTCTTATTCTTGCTTCTGTTGATGTGATGAATAATATTAATTGATTTGCGTATATTGAACCAGCTTTGCATCCCTGAAATGAATCCTGTTTGATCATGGTGTATGATTTTTTGGATGAATTGTTGAAGTCGATTGGCCAAAATTTTGTTGAGAAGTTTTGCATCAATGTTAATCAAAGAAATGGGTCTATAGTTCTCTTTCTTTGATGAGTCCTTGCCTGGTTTTGGGATGAGGGTTATGATGGCTTCATAGAATGTGTTCGGTAGTGAGCTTTCTCTTTCAATTTCATTGAAGAGTTGGAGGAGTATTGGTGTGAGCTCTGCTTTGAAGGCCTTGTAAAATTCCGCTGTAAAACCATCTGGTCCTGGACTTTTCTTAGCTGGGAGGTCTCTTATTGCTGTTTCTATTTCAATGCTTGATATGGGCCTGTTAAGCTGGTTTAACTCATCTTGGTTTAGTTTTGGCATGTCAATATTTGCTAGGAAAAGGTCCATTTCTGTAAAGTTCTCAAACTTATTAGCATAAAGTTTTGAGAAGTATTCCCTTATAATGTTCTGAATCTTGGTTATTTCCGTGGTGATGTTTCCATTCTCATCTCTGAGTTTATTAATTTGGGTGTGTTCTCTCCTTTTTCTGATAAGGTTTGCTAAGGGTCTGTCAATTTTGTTAAGTTTTTCGAAGAACCAACTCTTTGTTTTGTTGATTCTTTCTATAGTTTTTTTGGATTCTAATTCATTTAATTCTGACTTAATTTTGATTATTTCTTTCCGTCTACTGGATTGGGGTTTATCTTGCTGCTCTTTTTCAAGGAGGTTTAGATGTGTCATTAAATTGTTAGTTTCCGATCTCTCCAATTTGTTGATGTAGGAGCTCAGAGCTATAAACTTGCCTCTGAGTACTGCCTTTGCTGTGTCCCAGAGGAGCTGGTAATTTGTGTGTTCATTTTTGTTGAATAGCATAAACATTTGAATTTCCTTTCTAATCTCTTCCATGAACCACTCATGATTCAGCAGTGTGTTGTTCAGCCTCCATGTGATACCGGACTTTCTTTGGTGGCTTTTGGTGTTGAGTTCTAATTTTATTCCTTTGGGTCAGAGAGAATGCAAGGTATAACTTCAATGTTTCTGAATTTAGACAAGTTTGCTTTGTGGCCTAAAATGTGGTCTATTTTAGAAAACGTTCCATGTGCTGCTGAGAAGAACGTGTATTCTAATGCTGCTGGGTGAAATGTTCGGTAAATGTCTGTTAAGTCTAGTTGATCTATGCAGCTGTTTAGATCTGCGGTTTGTCTGTTGAGTTTTTGCCGAGTTGATCTATCTAGTGGGGAGAGTGGTGTGTTAAAATCCCCAACAATTAATGTCTTTGGATCTATATGGGATTTGAGGGAAAGTAGTGTTTCTTTGATAAATTTGGGTGCTCCATTGTTTGGCGAATAGATATTTAGAATTGTAATATCCTCCTGAAGGAGAGATTCTTTAATTAGTATGTAGCGACCTTCTTTATCTCTTCTCACGAATTTTAATTTGATGTCTATTTTATCTGATATTAGGATTGCAACTCCCGCCTGTTTATGAGGGCCGTTTGCTTGGTAGATTTTGTTCCAGCCTTTAACCTTGAAAATATGTTTGTTTTTACGGGCAAGATGTGACTCCACCAGGCAGCAGATAGAAGGGTCTTGTTTTTTAATCCAACTAGAAAGTCTATGTCGCTTAATTGGAGAGTTCAGTCCGTTAACATTAAGAGATAGGACGGAGAGGTATTTGGGAGTTCCTGCCATGTTATCCACCTTTTTTGGCTGTGAAAACTGGGTTCTTCCTAAGGTTCTTGGATTCTCAGTTTGGGTGCAGTTTCTTGGCCTTTGTTGCGTTCTTTTTGGTTTTCTATGTGTAGGACATCTTTAAGAAACTTTTGCAGGGCTGGTTTGGTGGAGATGTATTGTTTCAATTTTTCTTTGCTATGGAAGGTTATTATTTGGCCTTCAGTTATGAAGGAGAGTTTAGCTGGGTACAGTATTCTTGGTTGATAGTTTTTTGTTTTTAGGGCATGGCATACCTCATTCCAGGCTCTTCTTGCTTTGATTGTCTCTGCTGAGAAATCTGAGGTATTTCTAATTGGTTTCCCTTTATAGGTGATTAACCTTTTCTCCTTGACAGCATTAAGGATCTTTTCCTTGGTCTGGGTTGATCCTGTGTGGATTATAATGTGACATTGGGATGTCCTATTCTGGTCTGGTCTATTTGGGGTTCTAAAAGCTTCTTGTATCTGAATAGGCCTACCTTTCTCTATGTTTGGGAAGTTCTCTGCTAGGATCCTGTTAAACAAATTTCCTAGACCATTAACTTCTGTTTCTAGGTGCTCCTCTATACACATTATCCTTAGATTGGGCCTTCTGATGGTGTCTTCCAGGTGTTGGATAGACCTGTCATATTTCTTGGACTTGTCTTGGATGGTTGTATGTTCTTCCTCTATAATATCTAGGCTGTCTTCAATCCCTGAGATTCGATCTTCTGTGTGGTCTAACCTGCTGTCAAGACTCTCTACTTTGTTTTTTATATCTTTTCCTTCTAATTGGTCAGCTTTGATGGCTTCAAGTTCTTTGTTGAAGCTCTGTTTTAGGTCTTGTATGAATTTCTTTACTTCCTTAATTTGGTGTTCAGTGTTTGTTCTCAAATCACTTAGTTGATTGGTTATGGTTTCTTTGGACTCCCATTCCTTCTGTTGGGTTCCATTCATCATTCCCTTTGTGGTCTCCCTGACTTCCTTCAGCTCTTTGTTAATGGATTCCATGAATGCCTTTAGTGATCTTTGTGTATTCTCTATCTGGTCTCTTAATTCGTGAATTACTCTTTGATTAGTTTCCTCCCTTCTGTGGGCTTCCTGCAGTTCTCTTTGAGTGTTCTCTGCCTGCTCACGCCATTCCTCCCTTTCTCTTTGAGTGTTCTCAAGTTGTTCACGCAAATCCTGTATCAGTTTTTGAGAAGCTTCCTCAAGCTTATGATATTCCTGTATAAACTTCTGGGATGCCTCCTCTCTCTCCCTATCACGCTCATACAGAGTCCTTTGTACCTTGTCAAACTTCTCATTTATCATGTTTGCTATTAATGTTTGTAGAGCTATTTGGGAACTCTCCTCTGGATTATTCTTTATCTGTTCTAATCCCCGATTATCAAGGTTGGGAATTGAGATACCCGAATTTGCCATTTTTCTTGTGTTTTTCCGGCTTACTCGGCCCATTTGAGATAAAGATTGCATCAGTTTTGTGCTAGAACACTATCTTAAGGCAACCATCAACCAAAGTTTGCATTTGTACAGTCAATAGTCTACAGATACAATCTAGATCAACAGATACATCTATTCAACATCAAACGACTATATGTTAAAGGACTTCAAACCGCAGAAAAGAATTTGGAAAACCAGAAATTATTAGGATTAGGGAGAGATGTGGGTAAAAAATAGGAATAGATTGGTGTGGGGAGGCACAGGGAGAGTTAACTATGTCCTAATCACAGTGCAGGAAATGGGTTGGGTAGGATGCAAGTAGAGAGAGAGAGAAAAAGAAGAGACGGAAAGGGGAATAAAGAGAGACCAGAAAAAGAATAGAAACGTAAAAATTAATGTTATTATAGTGGTTAAAAGACCGTCTATTTAGAGAGGAATGTGAATATGTTCAGAGAAGGGGAGGGACATAGAGGAGATGTGAAAAGCTTTAAGGATGGGAACGGGGGAAGAAAAGATCAGAAGTTCAGTAGAGCTAGATAAAAAACAAAAAGATAATTAAGAAAGAAAGAAAAAGAGAAAGAAGACAAGAAAGAAAGGAAAACTCTCATTCACGTATTCCTAAAATAAAAATTATAAGATGAGAATAAAAAAAAGTTACTGGAAAACAATTATTTTTTCAGAAGAGGCAAAGATTAAAGATTAATAAAAGTTTTAGAAGGGAAAAAAATTTTTTATATATATATATGTATACATATATATATGTATATATATATATGTATATATATATATGTATACATATATATATATATATATATAAGGTAGCAAAAAACAAAAAACAAGCAAAAAAAGAAAAGAAGAAGAAGAAGAAAGAAAAAAGAAAAAAAAGTCTTTTGATTTTCTTTTTGGGGGGGGAGGAGTGGGAAGAATCCTGTATCTCCCTTTTGTCTGCAACCAGTCTCTTGTTGGAGTCTCTGGTCAGCTTGAGGTCCTGTGGCTTGATTGGTTTCTTAAGTCGGTTGGTTGGAAGAGGCAGAAAAATGCTCTGCTTTACCCAAGATTTTGAGATCCCCCTCCCAGGTTAGTTTTCTGGGAGGGTGGTCTGCTTTGAGAGTCACAAAAGAGGGGGATGTGGTGATGAGGCTAGGTTCTGGGTAGAGTTGAGGCCTTTCAACAAACAGTAGCTTTTCCCTGGGGCTATTTTGTGATAAAGCTCACAGCGCCCAGCCTGGAGCCATTCTCAGGGTTTCTGTTTTTCAATTGATTGTGGTGGCTGCTAGAGGGAGGGGCAGCCTCTGGCTCTGGTTACCCAGTGAGGCAAGGCACTCCGATGGCTGGCGCCTGAGCTGGGTGACTTTTCCCTGGATGGAGCTGAGTCTGGCAGGTCAATTCGCCTTTAAGTTCTTGTGACCTGCTAAATGACTCATTTTATTCCAAGGCCTGAGCTGGAGCAAGCAGCTCCTCCGAGCTTTTTCGGTATCCAAGATGGAGATCACCGGTGCTGGGGGGGAGGGGTGGCCTTCCTTCCTCTGCTCCCTGAGGAGTGAGGACGTCGGGCTTGTACTCACGCCGTCCTGGATCCTGGGTCGTCTCTGGTCTGCAAACAGCAGGATGAAGATTTCCGCTCCTTGTCGGTTCTTGTTGGAGTTGAGTAGAATCCGCTCGTCCGCTGCGTCTGGCTCCTTCGTCCCTGACTCTCTGTGTCTCAGGTATGACTCCGCGGCGGTGGTCGCCGCTGCGACCCCTCCGCCGGAACGGCAGCTGATGCGTTTCCTTGGCTTCCCCTCTCTTGTCTAACTCTCTGTCCTGTGATGGCACACTTGGTGTGATTCTCTGGCTTAGGACTGTTGACTAGAACTCTAAAACTACTTTCTATGCGAGAGCTTGTTCAGATTCCAGCTTCTCCTCCGCCATCTTCCCGGAACTCTCTCAACTGGTTTTCTTCAGAACAGTAGACTACTGATAGCTACAATTACTAATAATTTGTCCACATAGTATGTTTTGATAAAATGTAATTTCATAGGATAGTGGGACTCATGAAGAAACAGAAAAAAATCACTGAAGTTTTATTGTAGTCAGTGATATACAAGTATTTATGAATATCCAGAAGTTGTTCTAAGAACATCAGGGCTAAATGTGAGCACAGGATTAGTAACAAGGAATATGATTCAATGAATTGCTTCTGTCATGGCAATATTGTAGTCGGAATTGTTAGGAACAATCTCCAAATTTATCTCAAAATGGATTCTCACAAATCAGTCTTCTGATGTAAACATCTATGAATTGATTGATTATATGGAAATTATGATACCTCTAAAATTGAGGAGTTTATACAATTCTCAATTACTACCGTGGCTTTAATTACTTTACCAGGTAATTCATGCCTGGACAACAGCCTAACACCAAAACAGAATATGTAAACATTAATAGTGATTCTGCTCACCACAAACAGGTTTTCATGTTCCTGACATGAACACTTATGGAAATGCATGGAAATTTATAGAAAATGATTTGTTTCTTGGTTGGTGCTGGCTACTGTTTGGAAGTTCAGAATTATTCAATCTCTTTATATTTTCAATTTTTTTTCCATTTAATATGCCCTGTGATAGATTTCTCCTTGTATTGGTTTCTTGATCCTTCTATAGTCTATACTATCCAATATGAACAGAAAATGCTTGGGGTTACCCATAGACTATCTTTTCCAGTACTATGAATCAATCCTAACAATTTTGCTCAAGTGCCAAGTTTCTCCAGATTTCCACCAATATGTTATGGTATTCAAAGGGAAATGTATTGATTACTGATTATGCACAACACCAGAAACAAACTTTTCAAAACCACTATATCTGGTGATCACGTTCTGAATTTACATATCTAACCTATACCCTAAATACACTGTTCCAATTTCTTTCACAAGGTAGAACTTCAAAAACATGCTTGAAAAACCAGTCCAACTAGCAAAAGGACTGTTTCTACTGTAAAATTTATTCTGAAAACAAAGTGTAATTTCAGAAATCATGATACACCTAATATTGTTTTGTATGAAAAATTGAATATTTTATATGAAAAGGAAGTAGCACTTAGTGCTTCAATCCATGTGGAAACCTGATAAAATTTTTCTGAACTTTGGTAACAATGGCTTCTGTCCTAACAATACTTTCAAAGTGTGCAGCTAATATATTTCTTAGTATTTATCCTAATTGAAAACTAGAAGACTATAATTCTTCAGGGACTCAAGTAAGAAACAATATAACCATTTGTTTTCCTCTGAAATATTCATGAAGTAATATTTTGGAAAACCAAGATTGCATTGATGTTATCAGGTACTTATTTTTCCTGGTGGACTATGAAAGAACCTTCCTTGACTCCCTTTCTTGTTCATATGTCATGTATTTTGTATGTTGCATATTATTTTGTTAAGATGCAATAAACAAATTCCATTCTTACTTATGCATTTATTACTAATTACTGGAAATCTCAGAGAATTACCCTGATAATTATCTCTTGAAATTAAGGAAAGCAAAATGTATTTGAAATGAGACTATGAATTTTAATACAGATTTGAATTCCTTCCAACTTACAATCCATCAGTCAAACAATGTTTGTGTCCTTTTAGTTTTTGAACACAAGTCCAGGTCTCCAATTTTAATCATCCCAAATGACAGGAAAAATTGATATCAAACCTAATGAAAATATGTCAAAATGCATGTTTTTGCAATTTTCAACTACACTGCATGTAGTTGTGAGTGGAAAAGTAATAATTTTATCTCACTGTACTTGAACAGTATCTACTGAATATTTCTTGAGAAAAGTTTTATCTCTTCTTGACGTAAATGGTATAACAAGTTTCAAAATCCTAATAGAGTCACTTCTTTTAAGATTTATTTGGTTTATCCCTTCCAAACGAACATCACTTTAATCATTCTGCAATGTCAAACAAAGATACAGGATAGTGGATAAACATTATTACAAATGGTAAATCATTGAAATGACAAGAAAATGAGAGGAAATAACTTAGAAATAGACTTAAACTAGAAATTCTTCTTGGCTAAATGAACTTCTCAGCAACTTAATTTTGTATAACATTTAATATTTTTAAATTGTGAAAATACCAAAGGGTTTACAATGACATGGGCAAGATAATGAGTACATTTCTTTTTTTCATTGTGAGAATACCATACAGATGAGGTACAATTACAAGGGTAAAATAACGAGTTCATTTCTTATCAAGTACTGTAGCCTCCTCATTTGTTTCCCCATACCATCCCTTACCATCTCCTACTTCCCTCACCTCCATTCCCTCCCCACACATTTTTTGGGTGGTGTGTGTATGTGTGTGTCTGTGTGTCTGTGTGTTTGTGTGTGTGTCTGTGTAACTTGCCAATAGTTCTAACATGCTGTGGAATGATTCCTAAAATTTATGAATAACCCCAAATCAACAGGTAGTGTAATTTTACATATTGCTTTTTTCCACGGTGTTTCAACAAATCACATTCTTAAAATATTCAGCATATGTTCTTTCTCTATGTAGATCCTTCTTCAATACGAGTAACTACTACAATCTAAAGTGTTTGTACTATATTAATCAATTTAGTCTCATCACCTGTAATAGAATGATTCTGTCCAAACTCTGGCATTAGTCGATTCTTGTCTAAAAGTTTTTTTGAAAGTTCTCATTCCAGTGTCAGTGTACATTCCTGTGTTTGGAGCATACATATCCTTAGGAAATTTCTGGAGAACATCAGGATTTGTAATGATTTATTTGGTACTAAAAATACCTGAATTGGAGACTATTACTCACTGTCAACAACACCATATTTATATATATTCTGTGCAAAACACCTTAACATACATTTTGTAATGTGGAAATAACTGACACGTATATTCATAGGGATTGTTGTAGATACCAATTATGAAAGTAGAACTTGTCTTGCCTTGGAAAATTGGCTTAGTGGTAGAGTGCTTGCTTTGCATTCATGAGTCCCTGGGCTTGAATGGTCAGCACCACATGAACAGAAAATTCCAGAAGTAGTGCTGTAGGTCAAGTGCTCGGACAGTATCCTTGAGATTTACAGGTGAGCGACAATGCTGAGACCCAGAATTCAGGTACCACAACAGACTAAAACAACAACAAAAAAGTCTGCAAATCACAGTGTGAAGGGCTGTATAATCTATAATGAAAAGATAAGATTAATTGATTTAAGAATTATATCAATTTATGAAAATTGACAATGATATGATAAAAAAAATCTTCAATATAATTAAAAAAGCCAATCATAAAGGGGCATAATGTTGACCCTATGTTTTAACAGAGAATCACTTTGGTTCCATTAAGCAGTGCACAATATTTTTGAAACCATAACTTTCACAGTAAGTAGTTATAATAAGGAAAGATATAGCGTGGTGTAGGATTTATATATTCATAAATATATGAATGTTACCTCTGCATGTGAATATTACAATTTAACAGCACTGACTTCTGTTTAAAAAATATTTCTAACATATCAAAACCTCAGAACATTACTGAAAGGGAATATCAATAGCTTTAAACCCTGTAGATGTTAGAAAACTCAGTGGTTATCCTAATGGACTCGTGCAAAGAGAGTAGTGCAATCACAAGACAGGTAAAAAGTAATTTACTTTCAGTATTATATCAAGGTTCCATACTGCACATATTTATATTTGTTTAAATCCTATTACAAGAATGGGAACATCTCCACTTCCCTAAATATTGTAAAGAAGTTTTTGAATTTGTAACCAAGGAGATATCAGCTGAACCCAAGTTTGCATCATGTCAAACCAAATATGCCAGAAACATGCACAAGAGAGAATTACCCAAAGGAATGGACACAAAAGTGTACACATTAACACAATTCACCACAAAGAAGCAAATCAAAACGATTTAAACAATTATTGGGCGGGGGATGGAAAGTATTAATTCGGCCACATTATTTTCACATGTTCTCTCATCACAAGTATCTACATTTTGTTATACTCCCCTCCTACTTTCTTCCCTCCCACTCTCATGAAACGTGCTTGCCTTATGGATTTCTCTCTCCAGAGTAGGTAAAAGGTTGCTAGGATGGATTATTGCAGAAGATGTTTAATACCTTCCAGCTTTCCTCAAAACAAGGGCATTACTATGTCTTCTCTAGGCCTATGTTTAGAAATTATATTGACATGAAAAAATCAAATAGTATCTCAGGACCTCTGAATAAGTTCTAACTTCATTTGAAGTCCTGATTTAGATATGATTTTTGAATATTTATTCAATACATATTTTTGAACTTAAATTTCAGTAATCTTTGTGGAATTAATCCTGTGCCATTAACTGGTACATATGAAGGATAAGCAGCTAAATTCACCTAGGTATTTATATAATTTAATAATTTTAATAAAATTGTATTTTGTTTATCTTATTTCAAAGAGCCTTCTACATGCTGGATCACACTGTGAATTTTGCAAGCAAAATTCACTGTAGGAAACTAATGAAAAATGTATAGTCATTAAAGTTCATGTTCCTAGCTTATATCATTTTAGAAAGTGTATTTTGACCCTTATTTGCCTGTTATTAATAACTGTAGGAAATTATGCTAAAGAGTTTCCTAGCAAAGATATACGTTTAAATTTGGGTAGTTGATGGAATATGGACCATATATTTATTTTTGTTTTTATTTTGATGTTTGTAATTATGAAAATATCATACAGAGTGATTGCAAATAATGGGCAAAGAGTGCATTTCTTATCAAACATAGTTGACGCTTCCTTTGTTTCCCCTTTCCATCCCTTTTCATCTCCAAGCCCCTGCATCCGACCTCTTCCCATACACACACCCCCACCAGCCAAAGTTGTAAAGTTCATTATCGACATACCATCTTGTACATCGCATTGTTGCAAATGGTCCACCTGTATCACTATTTAAACAATTCCTTTCCCCTCCACACTTTGTACCAAAATTAAGTACAGTATAAACAGGGGTTATACCGTGGGTGAGGGACAGAGAAAGCAATAAAGAAATATATTGTACATATATTAGACACACTAGCAAGAAAGAAATTTAGAGAGAGGTTCTATGATTATATGATAGAAACAACACTGCAATTAGCAGTGGATTGTATTGACATGACAATCCAATCTCGAGAATACAAACTGATATTGAACTTACAGGAAGACAACTGATACTCAGAAAAGCTCTGAATATGAGTAATGTTTAAAACTGAGAGTAAAAGGAAAAATGTAAACTGATATCATGGAAATTAATAACTAATATGCGCACATTTAGGTGTATGCTGCTTATCTAAGGATAAGTGGACTGACCAAAGACAGCCTGAAGCCCTTCAATCAAATACACATTTCACTTGCAGCGGTCAATTCCAGTTTCTCCTCTGCATGGGACCTCAATTATTGTTCGATTGTCATAATAATATTCTCGTTCATTACAAAATCATGTCTTCAATTCTGGAAGCAAATAAATTACACCGTCTGGATGAAAATTGGCAATAAATAGTATTGTTACATATTTTACACTGCAATT
Organism: Dipodomys merriami; assembly: GCF_024711535.1. Lineage (NCBI taxonomy): Eukaryota > Metazoa > Chordata > Mammalia > Rodentia > Heteromyidae > Dipodomys > Dipodomys merriami. The sequence continues at coordinate 29,128,165 of NW_027203159.1, read as the reverse complement.
ATGGCATTACTGTTGCCAATAAAGATATAGATTACTTTATGCAATAACCTAGAATGCATTAATTTTTCAACTATACATTTGTAAGGGTGTGCTCTCAATACCTATATATCACTTTATTACTCATGTGATTTTTTTATCTTGGAATTTTATCCTTGAGGGTCTGTCCATCAATACTCTGTTATACTAAATTATAATTTTTCATGTGAAATGATGTCAACTTTCATTAGAGTCATTGAAACAGAAGATCAATGATCGAGTTGCATTATTGTGAAGTCATATTGCAATGGAAGAAGCAACAAAATGGATGTAATAATATGACACATTGATGTACACAATAATATATAGCATTCTTTGTATATTTTCATGAAGCTCTGGAACCACATCTAAAATATTAAGCCTATATTCTTTTGACTAGAATATGTAACCCCTTCATCTAGAATAGAAAAATAGTTACTGATTGAAAAGTAGCCAATTAAATCTGAACCCTATTGTGAATGTGTACATCTAGCTAGGAGGTGTTGTCAATTTGATGCCACAATTCTATTTCTTTTTTTATTCCCACTGTTGATTGAGAAATTGCAAGGAATTATCTGTGAGGTTTAATTGCAGATAATTTTCATCAAAAACATTGAGTGTATTTTGAACTCATTGAATTTAAAATGTTGAGAATGGAACTCTCTTTCAATTTGAAGATGCATAATTAGTAGTAATGTTCCATGGAAGTAACTAGACCACGTACAGAGGAGAAATATGAATGCCTTTTATTGCTCTATGACATCATATAAACCAGGTATTTTTAGGACAATTTTGAATTTCCTATATCGTTAATTTAGAAAAATCAATCAACTAATTATTGTACCAATTCGACAATTGCAGACCGTTCAGAGAGTTGTGGCAAAAGAAATAAGACTGCATGATTTGGAAGGCCACAGCTCTTCTGTAGAATGTTCGGTTACTATATGTAATAGCAAAACTTCATATCATTTACTGACAAGTCATAAAAAGATATCTTAGAATGATAGTTGTTTCAATCTCCTCAACTTCTCTGGTTTTCAACTAAATAGACTTGGAAGAGGAAATAAATACACCACAGGGATGCATGGGTAAAAATGATCAAACTTCAAGTAGAATTAAAAATGACAATTCTTAAAACCATAACAAGGACAGAATAACAAAAAGTAGGTTACGTGAAAAATAACAAAACTGATAAAACTTAGCAAATCTGAAAGGAGATAGTGAGTGAAGAGCAATGGAGAGAGAAAATGTACTGAAATGAGTGAAACGAGAGATGAGATACTTATCCTCATGACATAATCAAGATATAGAAAAGGATATGGGAATATTGGAAAAAGTCAGTAAAATAAAGCCCAGCATGAATTTATTCATATATATGTATATAGTAAAAATACTGTACAGAGGGGTTACAGTTACATGAATATAGTAATGAGTGCAATTTTATCTAGCATTGTTGCCTCCTCCTTTGTATTTCCCATACCATCTCTTCCTTCCCCATCTCCCCAACTACTCCCTCCCACCTAGGTTGTAAAGTTCATTTTCCACATACAGTCTTGGTCATCGCCTTGTAACAATGGGTCAACCTTTATCCAAATTTAAACATTTTGATATTTCCCTTGCCCTCCCCAAATAAGACAAATGTATATACAGGAGGCAAGACACTGGAATAAAATACATTGAAAATAGGGGTGGCAGAGGAATATATCAAAGAACCAAAAAATTATATACTTCATTTTAAATATATTAAAACCACAGCACAGAAAAAATACTGTGTCCCTAACTTTGTGATCATTTCTCTTACCACCAACATATATATAATATATATTATCCATAATATATGTAGACAGGGAGAGAGAGAAAAAGCCTTTGACTTATTTGTTTGTCCTAAGCTTATACTAGTTAGTATAAAGAAAAGCATGCGACCTATGTTCCTTTGGGTCTGGCTTACTTCAATTTACATAATTTTTCCAACACTTTCCATTTCCTAACAAATGGGGCGATGCCATTCTTTCTGCTGTAGGCATACTATTCATATATATATGTATATATATGTTCATATATATATAATTCATATACATAGGGAAATAATTCATATATATATATATATAGAATTCATATATATACACATATATCACATTTTCTTGATCCATTCATTTACTGAGGTGCACCTGTATTGGTTCCATATTTTAGCTATGGTAATTAATGCTATGATTAACATAGTAGTGTTGGTAGCTACAGTGTAGTCTTGTTTTTGATAATTTGACTAAATGCCCAAAAGGGTATTTGCTGGGGCCTAGGAGATCTCTATGTGGAGTCATTTCAGGAAACTCCATGTTACTTTCCAAAGTGGTTGAACAAGTTTATATTCCCACCTACAATGTAGTAGGGTTCCCATTTTTCCAGTATCTGTTATTAGATTCTTTTGTTACAGGCATTCAAACTGGGTGAGGTGGAATCTCAATGTTGTTTTGATTTGCATTTCTTTTATGGCTAGAGAAGTTGAACATTTCTTCATGGGTCTTTTGGCCTTTCTTATTTCTCCTTCAGTGAAGTTTCTTTTTAAGACATTGGCCCACTGATTGACCAGGCAGTTGTTTCAGGGTTTGTTTTTGGACGATTCAATTGTTTAAGTTCTAAGAATATTTTATTTTATTTTATTTATTATTTTTTGGGGTGGGGTCTAGACGTGGGCCTGAAGTCTAGGCCAGGGCGCTGTCCCCCAGCTCTTCAGCTCAAGGCTAGTTCTCTACAACTTGAGCCACAGCGCCACTTCTGGCTTTTTTCTTTTTGCGTCTGTGAGGCTGAAAATGGTACCCAGGGCCTCCCGCATGCATGGCAAGCGCTCTACCACTGAGCCACCTTCCCAGACCCTCTAAGTATATTTTAGATATGAAATCCTTGTCCGTTTTATGGCTAGTAAAGATCTGCTCCCAATCCCTGGGCTTTCAATTGATCTTGTTAGCTATGTCCTGTGCCATGCAGAAGCTCTGCAATGTCATGCAATCCCATTTTTCCAACATTCCTTTGACTGCTCTGTGAATGGAATGTTGTTTACCCAAAAGCAACATGCATAACAATTCCTAACATAGTAAAATATACTTGCATAGTTGAAATGCATGAAGGTGTCCTTACCAGTATCATGTCATTTACCCAAAGTATAGCTCAGTTTTGTAACTGGATTAACAGCAAGAACTCCGACCCACGAAGTTCTTATGAACGATTTAATGTATAATGTGAGGAAAGTAAGGGAAGATTGAGACTCGCTTTCACAGATTTCAACTATGCTTACACAGGGAGAGATCATTTTAGTTGTGTAGTCAATGGATTGGAGTTACTGTAAAATAATGGAAATAGAATGGGAGAGTGAACTTATGAGAAACCAAACCAGTGATTTAGAGAAACTGAGGACAAAGTGTGGTATTTATGTTCAAGAGGGGGTTGAAAAACAAAAAAGAGTAAATGCTAGATGATTGAAAATAAATTGATCCGTTCTGGGGTGTGTCCAAGTAAAATGATCAACCAAGCCGAGAAGAAATCCTTACCCTCTGGAGAGAGAAGGACCAACATCAAGTAGGTATCTGAACAGAAGTGGTCACTTGCTTGCAGTGTGTCTTGAGGATGGGGCTACAGGTATTCTATCATGATAGAACAATAATATCTTTGTCATGATTACTCAAGTTAATGAACATCATCCCACCTTATAGCAAGTCAACGGTTCCCTGCAGTTACAAATATTAAAAGCGAAGGTTCTACAGCATGCCCTATTTTTCCCCTTGTTGATTTCCTGAGAATTCTGCTGTTGTTCAATCGAATTGAATATCTGGTGGATTTCCTACCCTTTCCAATTAATATATAATAAGTTCATACTAAAATGGGTTCCTGTCGTTCATGCTGAAATCATAGTTTCTCAAGATGCTGAGATCTGATGATAGCGGCACAAAGCCAGCCCAGGCAGGAAATTCCGTGAGACTCTCTTCTCCAAGAGAGTACTAGAAAACTGGAAGTGGCACTATGGTTCAAGCAGTAGAGCATTCCTCTTGAACGGAAGAGCTGAGGAATAGCGCCCAGTCCAGAATTCAAGCCCCATGACTGACAAAACAAAAATACCTAAGTAATAAGTTAGAAAGATCATACTGCATATGTGTATATATATATATATATATATACATATATATATACATACGTATATATATGTATATATATATATATATATTTATACATACGTATATATATATGTATATATATATATATGTGCTTGTGCCTACCATACTGTCTGGATTGATGGGTGCACTAATTGCCAATGCAGCTTTTATTCTTTTTATGGCAGTTTGCATAAGAATAAGAAATCAGAATTTCATATATTATAAAATAGTCATAAATTTGTGTGCATATAGTGCAGTAGAAGACATTTCTTCATAATGAACCCTCAGAATTTTTGATCACTAACTAAAGACATGTCTTCCTATGAGAAAGCTTTTTCACTAATATGTCATTTATCCAAAATTTACCATGCTCTTCCACGTTGACTATGAGGTAGCAGGAACTAATTCAGTTCCTTTTAAAAATAGTTTTTATTCTAAAAATTGTGTAGAGAGGGGTTAGAATTACATGATTAAGGTAATGAGTACATTTTTTACCGAGCATTGTTATTTCCCCTACCTCCCCTCATCCCCCACACCCTCAAATTGTGAAATTTTAAGTCTTGTATATCTCATTGATACAATACATCAACTAGTATTCTGTTTCAGCATTTTATTATTTCCCTTCTCTCCACAATGTAGAAATAAATATATATGTAAGAGGCATGCCACTGTCATCAAATACAATGAAATAGGGATAAAACTTGGGGAAGAACATTGAAGAAAAACAAATCACATAGAAGAGTTTAGAATCATGAAAAACAATAGCAAGAAAGTAGAAATAAGTTGTGTCCCTATCTAGGGGTTCATTTCATTTAACTTCTTCTTGTAAAGTCATATTTACACAGTTTTTGAACTTTTCTGCTTCTCCTTAACTTATACTATTTAATGCAAATAAGGGAAATCATGAGACTTGTGTTTCTTTGAGCCTGACTTACTTCACTTAATATAAATTTTTTCCAAGTCTTTCATTTGCTAACAAATGGTGTGATGTTATTCATTCTGATGGTGGCATTGAATTTGATTCTAAATGAGGATTAGAAGGATAAATGTGAGAATAGTGAGGAATAGTGAACGTTAAGAAAGAATTAGTTTTGTCCACCCTTGATTACAAGTAATTGGTAAATGTCTTCAAATAGGGAATATTACATGAGAAATATATTTCACTGTGTAGATACTAAATAGTGTGTAGAAACTCTAATTTTCAAACAAAGAGGTATATGTTAGCATCCATTTATGAAAAACACTGGCTATTAATTTAATCTCATTTAAATGAATCAATTCTGTCCAACTGAAAGATAATTTTTCTACAAAATCTTTAATATCTTGTGTACATGGTTATAGGTTTTACACGTCTCTGATAATTTACATTTTCCTTCCTCATTGATATAGGGGTTTCCTCTTCAGGAGGAAGCAGCATCAAAATGGAATGGCATACTTCAGTGCAAATTTTCCTTTGGAAATGATGCCAAATTTCTTCAATGTTATTTAAATACCTGTGGATAATTTTTAATTTTATTACTATGCTATTTCATTAGAGAAGAGTAAGAGTAATTGAGTGCCAAATGGCTCAGGACTGTAATCCCAGGTACTCAGGAAACTGAGATCTTGAGGTGGAGGTTCAAAGCCAGCAGGGACGAGAAAGTCCATGAGAGTTTTTCTCCAAATCACCAGGAGAAAATTGAAAGTGTCACTCTCTCTCAAGGGGCAGAGCTTAAGGCTTGAGCTAAAGTGTGCAGGGACAATGCCCAAGCCACACTACATAGTCCCAGACAGACACAAAGAAAAAAGCAAGAAAAGAAACATTTACAATATTTCTGTGTTACACTGAAAGTCTAGAAAGCATACTGTTTGGCAGAAGTACTTCAAATTACTCACTCCCTTATGATGAGATGGCATTTATTTTTTTAATTTTATTTTTTTATTGTGAAAATCCTATACAGGAGAGTTACAATTACATGGGCATGATAATGAGTACATTCTTATCTCATGGTTTCAATGGGTCCACCTGAGATGGGATTTTTGTAGGAATTGTATAGAGAGCTTTGCCAAATTGCAAAGGTCACACTTAATCAATTCAATATTTTCCTTCAAAAAAATCTCAAAGTCATTACTATAGGGTTTCAATATGAGGGAGTCTGTGTGATATTAATGGCCTTTTCCCACAAATATCTTGATTCCTATCAATGTGGTATGCCCTATCATGAGTCCTCTTTGGAGGTTTTACTGAGAGCAGTCATTTAACAATGCCCAAAGGAAACTTTGAGATATTAAGACCCCAATATGGAATTCGGAATCATGCCTCCTAAGAATGCAAAAGTTATATGACTGTTTTGTCCTGCAATGACAGGGAAAAGAGTTACAGGCAAATGTCAATGTAGATTTTAAAAACTCAGCTTTTTTGTGGATCTTAGGGGAAGTCAAGAATCTTGACTATTTTACACAATAATTGTGCCTTACTAGAGAACATTCAATCAAACAAAGTGTGGTATCAAAGGATATAACAGACATAAGCGGGTCTTTCAGGGACACCTTGGACTTATCCAAGAGCCCATTAAATAGCATGCCTACGTTGTTGGGTAAAGAAAGAAACGTGAGTAAAGGACTATTTCCTAACTTGTAAAAGTAAGTTCACCACTCTCAGTAGTTACATTTTTCTGGGAATAACATCTTCCATTTCACTTATTAATAATGTAAAATATCATAAACAATATAGTCAAGGTATAATATTTGGTCCCTAACACAAACTTCCAAACAACGTCTGTTTCCCAAAAAGAATGGATAGGAAAATTATATGGATTTTTTTAAACCACCTAATGTTGCAACATATTTCTAGACACAAGATTCTAAATCATCTCAATATTTTTCATAGGACACCTAATCTGCAGCAGAAATCTGTTACTTATACCCATTGTCTGTGGCAGGCAAACAAATAGGCTCTTGCTGGGGTATAAACAATATCAGCTAACATTTATGACTTTGGGTGGACAATATTCACTCTTTGAAGTTACCATATTTTGTTCAGAGAAACTGTGACTTACCAGACAATAATATGTGCACCATTTCAGAAATGTTGCACTATATTACTAAAATGCTCTTAGAATATTCATTTGCAAATTTGGATTTTAATTTAAGACCAGTTCATGAAACCATAGCTAATGAATATTTGTTTTCAACTTGTGTGTAATTTGCCTTTCATATTGAAGCACCCCACACACTCTATTATATAGTTCATTTGGCATTCCGGGTCTACAACATTCCTATTGCTGAATGGAATAGCCTTTGAAGTATATTTTAGGAAGATCTCCCTTGTGAAATAATATTTATCAGTGGTTAGCTTGCTATGTAATCAAAAGTCGTGAAGTATTTGAGTCCAGACGAGGAAGAATAACATGAGAGAATCCTGCTCACATGTAAAATATGTGTGAAAATATGAGGGTTTGGGGACATATTTGAGCATCAGGTCTCTTATAGTTTGTAATATGAAATTATTATTGGGATTCCTACAGAAATGTTTGAATAAAAATGATTTCAACATTAATTTGTCAGTGTTGGCTTGGAACCTGGTAACTTAGGAAAATCTTTTCTATCCTTTTAGGAATGTCAACAGATCAGAACTATATCCATGTATCTGTATATGTAATAGGAACCCATCGACTTAAGTGTCTACATGTAAATTTATGAGAATTGAGACGAGTGTATTTATCAATACTCTTCTTTTTAAGGGAATGGCAAGGTGATGTACAAAGGGATTAGAATTACATATGTAAGCAATGAACAAGTACTGGTCTCATCACAGGTTCTTACCCATTGTTCATTTTTACTGGTTTTCAGCCTAAATCTCGATCTCCTCGCATGGGGCATAATGTTTATTTCCAATATGTAGTTTTGTTGGGATTGTTTTGACAGGCTTCACCCATTGTCCTTAGTCTAAAAAATAGATGTCGCCCTTCCCATGCCTAATTCTCATTAAATTACATGAAATACAGTATGTACCAAAATCCAATACAGTGACAACATTGTATAAAACATAAACTAAAGGAAAAAGGCAAGTAAAGAAAAATAGCTTCACATAGCACATTTTAAAAAATCAAGAAAGTGAAACCAACTGATTTTGTATTGCACAGTTTATTTTGTTTAACCTAATATTCTATGGTCCTATGTATATTACTATTAAGATTTTGTGATCCTATTCTAGGACTAAAATGGGCATATACCAGTTTTTAGAAATAAGAGAATCTATGGAGTCTATATTCTTTGGGTCTGGCACACTTTAATTCATGTTATTTTTTTTTTCAATTTTTGCATATCCTTACAAAGGGCTCTGTGCCATTCATTCTAATGGAAAATAGAATTCTGAGGTGTTTATACCCCACATTTACTGATCCATTAATCTAGATTCAGGCATCTGGAGGGGTTCCTGATTTTCCCTCTGCAGTGAACATGACTTTGCCATTCTAATGGAATGTGGTGGAATTTCAATGTTGAATTGATTTGTCTTTTCTTTTTATTGTCAGAGTTTTTGAGCATTTCTTCATATGTCCTTAGGCCATTCTCAATTAGCCATCAGTGAAGTCTCTCATGAAATATTTAGACTTCTTCAAAACCAACTTTACAATGTCGGTGTGGGGGGGTGGAGGGGGGTATAATTTGGTGGGGGGAGGGGGGAGGCTGGGAAGGGAGTTGAAGGGTAAACAAAGGAGGAGGAGGCTGCAATGCTTGGTAAGAAATGTATGCTATATCCTGCCCATGTAATTGTAGCCCCTCTTACAGTATGTTCTCAAATAAAATAAAATAAAATTAAAAAAAAAATTAGACTTCTTTCATAGAGCCGGTTAATAGTTCAGGATTCTTTGGGGCTGAGGGATTTGACTTGAATGTTGATTATATTTCAGCGCTAAGGCACTTTTTTGTTTCTTAGCTAGTGACGATTTTCTCCCAGTATTTTTGGCTTCCATTTTTCCTACATAGCTATGTCCTTTGGTATAAAGAAGCTGCCAGGTTCAATTTATATACTTTGTCTAACCTTTCTTTGGCTTGATGCATTTGTGCATCTGTAATGGAAAGTTTCAACCTGTTCTAAGAGACCTCGTATTTCTCTATTGTTTCCATTCTGAGTATTTTTTTAACCTAGAGGTCTGATTCCTTTGGAAAGTGTTATGACAAATAGTGATGTATAATCTAACTTTGTTATAGGCATTTAACAAGCATTACAACACTATTTATTGAATATTGTTATTTCATTTCAATGCATTTATCCTGCTTCTATTTAAACTTTCCCAATGAAGTCATATTTTTTTTATTTAGCAGTGCCTTTTAAAACATAGGTCCCCTACTTTCTCTTTTTGTCTTAATTGGTGTATATCCAATTTCATCCTGGAAGAGGAATGCAAGTGCTTAATTGCTAGATATCTAGGAACAAGAAGTTTATGCTGAGCAAAATGAACTCTAAGAAACGTAAGTTTTATCTTTGATGGTGATTAAAAAAAAACACAATTTCTTTTCCTTGCTTTATTACCTTTAGTTTTCATAGGATTTCTCTCTCCTTGTCACTATATTTGAGTTTGGTAACAGGTGGATTGTACAAACTTTAATTTGAATGGGGCAAAAAAGGGGAATCAGAATTTTTTCACAGAGGACAATGGGGGACCCACTGCCATAAAATTCTTTACAAGGCCACATGTAGAAAATAACATTTACAACAGTTACATCAGGGAGCGATTTTAAGCCGAATAAAGTGTAAGAAAAATGAGCAATAGAATTACATATGACAAGAAAAAGATTCACTGATTTACCTTCATATTTATAATCCTGCTGTACATCTCATTGACAATAAGTTTAACGAAAAAGAAGAGTATTGGTACATATATTTATTTTAGTTGTCATAAGTTTACAAATGGATACGTAAGTAGATTGGGTTGCACTCTATACACAGACATGTGTAGATAAACCCGTTCTCTTCATATCCCTACCAGACTAGAAAAGGCCCAGGTCTCCATGAGTGTTCAGTTTCCAAACTACACTTCACAAATTAATGTTTATTGCATTCCTGATCACAATATCTGAAGGAAAACCAAGAAACATTTAAAATTATACACTATTTGCAAATTATGGCCATAATCAGAAATGTTCCTTTTTCAACACCATGATAAATATGAGCAACATTCACACATCTTTAACTTTTGCATCTGTACCCAAAAGACTCAACTCTATTTATTGTATAGCAGTCCTACAAATAAGTTTTCCTAACATATCTTTCAAAAACTATTCAATTTTGCATCACAAATATTTTGGACCACACTGCCAAGTCCAGTATAAATATGTAGGGCCTTATATATGTGGAGCAAATCCCACACAAGTTGAATATGAAGATATTCATCAAATATGTTTCCATAATATTGCGTTACACTCGACAGATACAATCCATTCTTCTTGGAACACTTGGAAATATATTGGGAAATTGCCAAAATATTCACACCCTCTAGCACTCAAAATGTCACATTTCTAGCACAAAATCATGGCATCTTCACAAGTTTCAATTTGGCCCCTCAAAAGTATATGCTTTGAATTGTAGTTTGTGTACATGAATCTGTTTTTTTCTGCACAGCTTTTAGAAGGAATTCCCAGAATCCTTCTTTAGATGAGATTACATGTGGAAATCATTGAGATGGACCAGAAGATTGTATAGTATGGAATATACTTCAGAATGTTGGTTGAAAAATCCCATTGAAATTTTAATGACCATTGTGTATGGAATATATAATTGGTGTAAGATTTTTGTAAGAGGTCTAATGTCATTACAGTTTTGTTATGTATTAGGCTCTGCAATTATAACAATGTATGAAATGGAAGATGATTTTCACAGGCAAACAACGACAGTGAAAAAAGAAGGATGATTTATTCTCCATTGGGAAACAAATTAGATTTCGATTTGTTTATTGAAGTTTCTATATTCGAACCTTACCATGTCTATGGGGAGAGGGACATGGTGAATTCCAAATATGACGTAAACACCAGGGTTTACTTCTGGATTCAAGGTAAGGGGCAATAGGGAGTGAAGAGGTAGTAAAAATCAAAATTAATTCATTTGGTTGAGTGAGCATCAGAATATAGTAATAAATGTAAGATGTAGATGGTACAATGAGAAATGGTTTGAACTCATGGTTAGATCATAGAATGACTCCTGCAAAGAAATAAAGAAAAAATATTATTTTACTTTCAATGGAAAATACTTGAATATATATTTCTGTATTCTCCATATGAAGAATAACTTCACTAGTAGTTGGAGAAATACTCAAAACTAGTGAGAGCACATCCTCAGGCATTTTCAAACAAATTTCATGGTTGCTTCCACTTCCATTTCTACTTAAATTTGACCATAGTATATAAACCTCACAAATTACACGTGGACACGCTTTCTCAACACATACAAACTTCAATGAACATTTGAAGTGTGACGCTAATTATTGTATTACTTGAGTGATTATTGTCCAGTTCATCAAAATCTTTCTAATAAGACCAATTCAGGCTCAGCCAGGGCTTGGCACAGTTTCTGAAATGGGTCTCTTGTTAAATATTGATGGATCTATCATGCATCCAGGAAAAAGGGAAGAAATAATTCATGTGATTGTATAGAAAAGAAACTCCATACTCTTTTTACTATACAACGTTATTGCAATGAATGTAAATCAACATGATAAATTGATCTCCATTTTAATAATTGTGAATATATGCATTCACAAAGAGTGATTGTTTCATGAGATGTAATCTACCAAAGGATACATGCTTTATGGTATGCAAGTAAAATATGAAGAGATACCATGCAAATACCTACAGGTACAATAACAACAAACAATCCATGGCTCAAACATATAAACGGCTTTTCCATTCCTATATGTCGACAAAACAAATGCTATTGTGAAGTCACAATCACATTGTGAAGTGGTATCAGGTAAATATATTCAGCAGTTTGTAAAAATAATTGACATTTAAAAACCACATGCATGTCACCTCTCAGTATGAATACTGAAATATTGGACTTTGAAATGAACATAGAAAATTTTCATTGACTAAGGGTAACCTTTCTACATTAACATTGCTTTCTCAAATTAATATGGTTCTGAGAATTCTATGCCAGTAGGATACTAACATTGGGAATATATCACTGGAATCAAGCCCAGGTTAGAGGCTTGAATATCAACGTCCCAATCAAGAACTCAATACTTAGTACCAAGGAAGACACATAAAATTCCTTGATCTTGATAACATGTGAATAATTTTATAATTGATTTAAATCAAAAGAAGGCAGGAGAAATTCCAAAAATCATAGAAATATGTCCTGTATCAACGTATGGGTGTTGAAACAGTAGGAAAAACTCTACTCCTTTTCAGTTTGTAGACACAGACACAAAACTTGCACCTACAAATGGACGGGCAACAGAAATATCTGATCACATACACAAATCAGCTCAAATATATATAATGACAAACTACGTTTGAATAAATGTTTGAGAAAAATCAGCAAGTAACATGGCCTCCTACTTTGTCACAGATTCTCTCAAGGTCTTTAGTATGATCTACGTTTTAGATGCCAGGAAATCTATGATTAAATAAGTAAGAAATACTATCATAAGGGAATAGAATTAGTAATCCCATGGGGTCACATCATGTGTTCTAATAACCAATGAAGTAAATAAATATCACTGCCCCATCAAACATTTTTGTATGAAATTTGGAGAGAAAATAAGTGTAGGGAGTTCATAAAATATAAGTGGCTCTTATGTGGAAGGAAAAAAATCAGAGATTTCGGTAACACCAGTAAAAATGTGGCATTGTTGATGAATATGTCATTACGTTCCTGTCTTTGGTTAATCTTCTTGTTGTTCGTTGGCCTTTAACTTTGGACTTGGGCATAGTCCCTGATTTCTTCACCACTCTAATGTTCTACCACTTGATCTACAGTACCACATCCATTTTTGAGATGGTGAATTTGTGATGAGAGTGGGAAAACTATTCCTGTTAGGCTTCTTTGAAAACTGATTCTCAGATTTCATCGTTCTAAGTTTCTTAAGCGACCTGTACCAGGCGTCTTTTTTTTTTTTTGTTATCCAAAATGTGCAAATGATTTTTGAGTTCGTATGATCCCAAAAATCGTGCACACTCTAAGTCTATGAGTAACCATAGTTTTCCTGAAGGATAAGATTATAGTATTTGATTTTGAAGAGATGATTTCCAGAAATGAATCTGAAAAACATCTTTCTCTTTATTAATTTGTAATTAGATCCTTATATGTCAAATACATGAGATGCTAGAATTAACAACATTTTAACCTGGTCGGTCTCAATTGTGATTTTCTACCCCAAATTAATTTCACATGATATAATCTTTTTCCCATCATTACAGCAGATGACAAACTCCCTAACCACAAGAATAAATGTAACCTGTTGTTCAATGACTAAATTGATCTGTTCAGTTTGTAAACATGACGAGTTTAAGTCATCTCTATTATCTTCATGAATAAGAAAATTGTCACCAGATGCAAACTTGAATTTATCTATTCCCATTACATTTCCACAGCACTTTTTCATTATATAAACTTCCCATTCATCCTTCACATAATATTGTGATACATTCTACATAGAACAGACGTTTGAATATAAATTCTTAGTGTGCTTACTGCCTTTTGAGAAAAAAATATATGAGGCCCTCTTGTGATGACAGGCGCACATAAATTCACCTAGGTCGAATGTTGATTAAGCTTGTTTTTTATGTACAGAACCCAAGAAAATACTTGACAATATCAATACAATTTGAATTTATTACCTCATTTATAAAAAGCATGAGGTCACTTATTTGCCAGGAAGACAAATTACATGATTCGGAGTTAAATGAATGCTTATGAAAAATTCCAATCAAAACGATTACTGTTCAATTTTTCTTGTATTTTCCACCTTAGGATATCAGAGAGAAAATGTTTCATTTTTCATACAATAACATGTACTATCTATTTTGTGAATCTAGAAGGTCGTTTATGCTAGCAATTACAATTCTTTAAACCATCTCATAAGTACTAAGAGAGCAAAACCTTTGTAATTACACATCTAGTTTTGAATTTCCAATCTATAACATATCCAATATATTCAAACTTTATTCAGGAATGAGAAATTTGAAATCCATGTACAAATTATTGCGTAAAAAATAGCTCTGAACACATTTTATTAAAATGTATCTTTGCAAAGTGCAAATTGTAAATCATCTCAAGAATCTCAAATATTTTATACTAATTCATGGAGTAAATTTAAATCATATAATTAATCCTATAATATTCATTAATCAATTTCAGTAGGAAGACAGGGTAACCCACCAATCAGTCCATACATTTATCAATTAACAGGTGAATATCCTGCCATTCACACTATCATAATTGATGTGATGAGTCAATCTTGAAACCAGGAAAAAAGGACAAAAACTATTGGTCCAACATAATATGGTTATCTACGGCTTTACTGATTTAAATTGGTTATAAGAGAATGAGAAGAACATTCATATAAAGTAATTAGGATATGATGTAAGTTAGGTGATTTTCTTCTTGGGTCTCGTGAAACTATCCTTGAATTTGCCACCAATCACAGGATCACCAGTCAAAGAGCAATACAAACTTTATTTGTATTGAGCAAAATACTTGGGAATATAGTTAGTTATTCATTTTTCCTATTTCTTCACTTTGAATTTTGACAGACAATAGTGTGTCATTAAAAATCAGCATTTTCTTTACCTGTTGTCTCCAGAGGGTTTGATTGTGCCCCAAACAAAACTTGGGCTAGGATCTTCCAAGGATTCTGCCAAAGAGAGAAATACGTACTCGATTGAGATGCTAGATTAGATGGGCTCTAACATTATACCATTATTGATATAGAAAAACAACAAGCTTAACGGCCTTAAGAGTCTTATGAGAAACATTTACCTGGATAATAAACATGGAAAAGAATGAGTTCTTAGCTAGGTGCAAAAACAAATCATTTAAATGTTTGACAAGGTTTTTAATCATTTATGACTGCATATGATC
The DNA here is from genome assembly GCF_024711535.1 of Dipodomys merriami. Classification (NCBI taxonomy): domain Eukaryota; kingdom Metazoa; phylum Chordata; class Mammalia; order Rodentia; family Heteromyidae; genus Dipodomys; species Dipodomys merriami. Next base: position 29,112,946 of record NW_027203159.1, on the reverse strand, counting down.
ATATATGTTATTGATATTAGCAGACAAGAAAATGCAAGTTGAACATAGATTTTAATTTCACTCCTAAAGGAAGAAATCATACAATATCATAAGGTAAGGTGTAATTCAATAATGGAAAATGCAGAAAAATCTACAAGCTTTTTTGGGGGGTGGGGAGGAATCCGTTCGTGGGGCCTGAAATCTAGGCCTGTTTGTTGTACCTCAGCTATTCAGCTCAAGACTAGCACTCTACCATTTGAGCTATAGCCCAACTTCCAGATTTTGTTTTCTGCTTATATGGTGCTGACGAATTGAACCCAGGGCCTCATGCATGCCAGATAAGCCCTCTACCACCGAGACAACTTCTGAACCCCTAAATCAACAAGCTTTGTACCTTTATCCCAGTCTTCCTCAGAGGAAACATATGGCCATGTATTTTTAGAACTCTTGTCTGGTTTCCAGTTCCATTTGATGTTATCTACAAATAAACAGAAATCAACCATCTGAGTAGGATTCAGGTGAAAATGGCCTAAATTGATTTAGTTTCTGTTTTCGTTTTAAGGCTTACCTACATCAACTACAAGAGGTTAGTCCATGCAAGTTGCAATATGTTCACTGAGTTGATCTCCTGGAATCAGGTGGCGAGCATTAAAAGGACAAGTAGCCAATGTGGCAGCAATATCAGGGTGATTCTGGGTAACAAAAGTAAAAATATGAAGAAATATTTTCAATTTTTCTCTTTTCAGATTCCTTTGGGCAGGATTCCCACCATGGGCTTGAAACCACGGTATGGGTACTCTGCTAGTTCAACCTGTTTTTTAAAAATACATATTTTTATTGTAAAGATACTGTACAAAAGAGTTAGAATTTTGTGAATAAGTACATTTCCTATAGATCATTTTTACTGCCTCCTTTCTTTTCCCCTGTGATCCCCTCCTTCCCTATCATCCCAACTCCTCCTGCCCTTTCCTGCCCTCATAGCTAAGTTTGTAAAGCTCATTTTCAACATAGCTTCTTGTATATATAAGTGTTGAATGGGTCAACCTGTATCCCAAAGCAGTATAGAGTTTCCTCAAAAGATTACATGTAAAGCTCCTCTATGATCCAGCAATCCCACTTTTGTGCATTAACACGAATGATCATATACAAGACCATGGTAAATCTACCACAATTGTTTACCATAGCGAAGATATGGGACCAATTCAGAAGTCCCTCAGTAGATGAATTGATTAAGAAAATATGGTAATTATATGTAAAATGGAATTCCATGCCTCCATCAGAAAGAATGATATTGCTCCATTTGTTAGTAAATGGTAAGATTTGGAATAAATAAGTTAATTGAAGCAAGTCAGGCCCAAAGAAACATAGGTCCATGTTTTCCCTTAGTTAGAATAAGTAGTGTATGTTAAGCACAAGCAGAGATTTTCTAAAGTGATGTACATGGGACCATAAAAAATGCACTTTACAATTTCAGGAGGGGTGATGAGAAGTTCGGAGTGTAGTTGAGGAGGTTGGAGGGAGGGGATGGTAGGGTGAAACAAAGGAGGAGGCAAAAGTGCTTGATGTCTCCATCAGAATGAATGGTATTGGCAATTTGGTTAGCAAATCAGAAGACAGGGAAAATTTATATAAAGTGACGTAAGCCAGGCCCAAAGAAACATAGGTCCCATGGTTTCCTTATTTGCAATAACTAGTATATGTCTGAGACAAGCAGTAAATATTAATTAAAAGGAACCCCAAGATAAGGACAGAAGTGTATTTTTCTTTCTTGCTACAGTTCAAACATATTGCTTCAAAAGTACCACATGAGGTTTTTGTTCCATTGTATATACCTCCCCCACAGAATAACCCCTATTTTTGGAAGAGCTAAAGAAGATCACAGAAGAGAAGCTGGAGGAAAATCTCTCGATGAGAAAGCAGTTTTAGTGTTCCAGAGAAATTTTCTGGGCTATAGAGTTGCACTTAGTGAGCCATCTCAGTATAGAGATTTTGGCCAGAGAGGGAAATCCATCAAGGAGACACATCTGAGCACTTGCTGGTAGGTGTGGGTGCAGAGGTTGTGGTGGATGTTGTGGCCATGGCCAACATACTAACAGACAGAGTCTGAGACATAAGTGACAGTCAGAATCTGACAGGGAGCAGAAATCTTCATCCTAAGGATCACAAACCAGAGATGGCCCAGCAACCAAGTATATGGTATAAGTAGAACTATGACATGTCATTCATTCTCAGAGAGCAGCTGTGGAAAGACTGCCCCTCCCCACCACCAGAGCTCTCCATCTCTGATACTGACAAAGTCCTGGCTGAGCAGCTAGCTCTAGGCTTTGGAAGAACGTTAAATAAAGAGCCATTTAGCAGGTTACAGGTACCTGACCTGAACTGCCAGGCTCAATTCCACCCAGGCGAAAGTCACCCTGCCCAGGCAGAGAAGCTCCATCCAATAAAAAGTGACCTTTTTCACTGGGAAAACAGAGTCAGATTATGCCCCTCCCCATTGCATCCTAGACACAGAATTGGAACTCAGTAAACCTAAACACTGAGAATGGCTCCAGGCTGGGCTCTGTGAATTTTTTAGGAGCTAGGTCCTCACGGAAAAGCTATCATTGGTCAAAGGTCTTAACACTACCCAGAACCTACCCTTATCACATAAACTACAAACTAGAGGAAACAGGCATCTCACTCATTTGAGATACTCAAAGCCAATCTTCCTGCCATTCAACAATCCTGGGAGGAAAGCAATAAATTCCAACAACATTCGGAGCATCTTTCTCCCTAATCAAACAAAATGACTAAAGAAATCAATCAAGCCACAAAAAGCAAACATCATAATCAGACTAGAGTCTCTATAAAGAGACTGGTTACAGACCCAGACGACATACAAGATTCCCCCATCATTCCCAAAATTCAAAGGACACTTTACCTATCATTTTTTATTTTTATTAATTTTATTTTATCTTTTGTTGTGAAAATATTGTTCAGAAGGGTTACTAGTACCTGGGCAAGATAATGAGTACATTTACATCTCTCAGTCCTAACTCTTAATATTAATGGAATTAACTTTCCAATTAAGCAACATAGACTGTCTAGATCGATGAAAAAACAAGATCATTCTACCTGCTGCCTCCAAGAATAAATAACACATTGCCCATAAGGACAAACATATTTGAAAGGGAGAGGTTGGATTAAAATTTACCAAGCACAGGGCCAAATAAACAGGCAGGAGTTGCAATCCTAATGCCAGATAAAATAGACTACAATTTAAAATTGAGAAAAGGTAAAAATTACACCCTGCATTCCCTTAGACCACAAGGGGATAAAATTAGAACTCAATATCAAAACCCACCAAAGAAAATCCTATAACACATGGAGGCTAAACAACACACTGCTCTATCACAAGTGGGTCATGGAAAAGATTAGAAAAGATTTTCAATTACTCATGATATTCAACAAAAATGATCATACAAATTCCCAGCTCCTCTGACACACAGCAAAAGCAGTACTCAGAGGCAAGTTTACAGCTCTGAGTTCCATCAAGGACAATTGAAGATATCTGAAACCAATATTAATTGAGACATCAAAACCTAACTGAAAACGAGCGGAAAGATAAACCCAATCAGTAGATGGAAAGAAGTCTTTAAAATTAAATCAGAATTAAATGAATTAAAATTTTTTTTTAAACAGAAAAAATAAAATATACAGGATTGTTTCTTTGAAAAAATTTAAAGAATTGACAGTCTTAGCAAATCTTATCTGAAAAAGAAGAGACCACACCTAGTAAACAGAGGGGGAAATGGAAACATTACCACAGGAAGAACCAGGATGCAGAACATTATAAGGGAATACATCTCAAACCATTATGCTAATAATTTTTGGTATCTGGAAGAAATGGACTATGGAAATGGAGTATTTCCTATCAAATTTCGACATGCCAAAAATAAACCAAATTGAGTTAAACCAACTTCATAGACCCATATCAAGAATGTAAATAGAAACAGCAATAACAGTCCACCCATCTAAGAAAAGCCCAGGACAGAATGGATTTTCAATGGAATTCTACAAGGCCTTCAAAGCAAAATTAAACCAGTACTCCTCGAAAACTTCAATGAAATAGAAGGAAAATTTGATTTCTATGCTCTTTGTATGAAGCCATCATAACCCTCAATCCCAAAATGTGGCCTGGTTTCATTAAAGAAAGGAAATTAAGGACCCATTACTTTCAAAAATATCGAACTAAAACTACTCAACAATATTTTGGTCAATCAAATTCGACAATTCATACAAAAAATTCATACATCAACATCCAACTGGGTGCATTTCAGGGAAGCAAATATACCCAAATCAATTAGTTCAATATACAAAAATCAATTGCTATAATTCACCTCATCAACAAGAGCAAGGATATGTACCACATGGTTACTTCAGCAGATGCAGAAAAGCCAATGACAAGATCCAACACTCCTTTATGATGAAGGCTCTGGAAAAAAAATAGGAATCCATGGAACATTCTTCAATACAATAAAGACAAACCTACAGCCAGCATTTTACACAATGATGAAAATTTAAAGCCATTCCGTCTAACTCAGGAAGCAGACAAGGATATCCACACTCTCTCCAGTTCTCTTCAATTTAGCACTAGAATGCTTAACAACAGCACTAAGACAAGATGGAAACATACAGGGGATCCAAATACAATACAATGAACTAAAAAAGCTCCCTCTTTGCAATGGACATGATCTTGTATTTACAAATTCCCCTGGATTCCACTACCAAATGACTCGAGCTCATTAGAAATTTTGGCAAAGTCGCAGCGGATAAAATTTACAATTAAAAGTAAATGGCTTTTATGAATACCAATAATGAGAAAGGTGTGCCTGAAATCAGGAAAGCAACTCCATTCCTAATTGTCCCACAAAAATTAAAATACCTAAGAATTAACTTAACCAAAGAAGTGAAGGACCTCTATGATTAAATCTTTAACAATCTGAAAAGGGAAATAAAAACAAAATTTAGAAATTGGAAAACTGCCCATGATCCTGGATAGGAAGGATCAAATCCTGAAAATGGCAATACTTCCCAAAGCGATCTAGAAATTCAATAAGATGGATATCAATATTCCAAACTCATTTTTCAACTAAATGGAAGAAACAATCCAAAAATTCATATGGAACAACAAAAGGTCCCAAATGGCAAAAACAATCCTCAACAGAAAGAATTGTCCTGGAGGAATATCAATACCAAATTTCAAACTCTACTACAAAACCATAGTAATTAAAAGAGCTTGCTACTGGAAGAAGAGACCACAGGACCAATGGAATAGAATTGAAAACATAGAAATCAACCCACAGTCCTATAGCTACATAAACTTCCATAAAAATTGTAAAAAAAACATACAATGGAAGAAAGTTAGACTTTTCAATACGTGGTGCTGAAAAAACTGATTCATCATCTGTAGAAAACTAAAGCTAGATCCTCATGTATCAACCTGCATCAGAATCAACTCTAAATAGACTAAAGTCCTTTGAGTTAAAAAAGACACCCTGACACCATACAGGATGGAATAGGAGAAACCATAAGTCTCCTTGGCACAGGTCAAAATTTGAGAAATAGAGATTCAGAAACACAATCAAAGAAAGTTTGGAAAATAGGATTGTATGAAGCTGCAGAGCTTCTGCGTGCGAAAGGACATACCTAGCAATATCAATAGAAAGCCCACAGATTAGGAGAAGGTCTTCACTAGCCATACAACTGACAAGGGTCTCATATCTAAAATAAACCTTGAACTCAAAAAATTAAATACCCCAACAACAAATACTCAAAAAACAACTGACTAATAATTAAGTCAGCTAAAGATTAAAGAGAAACCTCTCTGGAGAGAAAAGATGGAAGAAATGCTCAACACATCTAGCCATAAATAAATGCAAATCAAAAGAACATTGACATTCCACCTCACACCAGATAGAATGGCTATACTCAAGAACTCTCATAACATCAGATGCAGGAGGGCATGTGGCCAGAAGGGAATCCTACTGCATTGTCATTGGGAGTGTGAACTTGATCAACCACTTTGGAAAGTATCAGGATGTTTCATGAAAACACTCCACATACAGCTTTCCTATGACCCAGCAATCCCACTTTGGGGCATTTACCCAAATGATAATAAACAAGACCACACTAAAGCTACCAGCACAGCTAGATTTATTGCAGCATTATTTATTCTAGCTAAGGTATGGAAGCAACCCAGATGCCCCTCAGTAAATTAATGGATCAAGAAAATGGATTTATACTCAGTGGAATTCTATGCCTCCATCAGAAAGAATGACATTGCCCCTTTTGATCTGGAACTTATTATAGCAGTGTTACAGGAAAAAAAACATAATTTTCTAAGCACAGTTCTGTGATCCTTCAAATTTGGTGGAATTTGGATGAAACTAAAAGCAAGTTTTTAATCAATACTCTAAATAAAAAAAAGAGACACAATGCATCTCCCATGTTAACAGTTTATAACCATGGCATCATAACTAAATTATCCAAACTGAATTCTAGGCCATATGATAATTCTGTGGCTGTTTTAACAATATAATGTTTAAGAATAAAATTAATTTACATTTCGGCAATTAGGCACTGGGGAGGAAAAGGAAACCACCTCTACGTTTTGTGAAATATGGCACACACAGTTTAACATAATTGCACACATCTTGCCTTTGTTCTGTTTTGAATAGAGATTGAGATATACATCTCCAGAAATAACCGAGCTGGGCTTCAATTGTCTTACTTTCCATTACATGCTGAAGAGATTTCAAAAGAAATACAAAAATCTATTCAATTTGTGCCCACAATCTTTCATAATTTCCACGGACATTTCCCACAATTTATCTTAAAAACAATATGAAAATTGATCTATGAACTAAAGCAATTACATAATATCAACATGTTGTAATGAAATATTACCTTTCTACATTTCACAAGATGGTATGGGAACCTGCATGATCTGATTTTGTGATTTTTAACACTGCATAACCTCTCAGGATCCACACATTCCTCTGAAAGAGAAAAATACCTCGGGAAAATCAATGCATTGGGAACATGCCAAGTCTTCAATCTTATTTCCCTTATGAACTCTAGCTTAACTTAGGAATCTGTATTTGGACAATATAGATTCAAAATTTGACAAAGAGTATTATTCTGGAATTTAATTTCTTATGTATTCTGTTTCTAATAGGGAGTTGTTACTTTTTAGCATTATGAAAAATATTTATTCTAGTTAAAATTTATTCAATGAGGTCAAGTGGAACTGTTAGCTTGTTTTATCTTCTGAGAGCATACATCCACTGAGCTCTCCTTATTTAATTGCTTTCTTACATTTCAATCTCCAATATGCCCATCATTTACATTCGTTTTCACTTTTCAATCTAGAACATCAAAAGTCACAGTAATAATTATCAAAATGACTAAAGTTTCAGATTCAATCAGGAGAAATCTCATTATCCCATTCTCTCATCTCCCATCAATATACTTTCTGTTATTCCAAAAAATAGTGTGAACAAGACCATTTAAGATAATTTCCCCAAACAAATGTGTAAACACTTTTACCTTTTTCCATTGTGACAGGCAGGTAAATATTAGCAAGTCCTGCGGATAAAAAAAAAAATTCTTAGAGGAAACATGACTAAATGCATCAAAACCACATCATGAATATGGTTCCTCAGCTATATGAAAAAAATAACTGGGGAAAACCTATTCATCAATAATTCTTTTTGTTGCTGGACACACTTGAATTGAAATACATGGATATTCCCTGTCTATTTCACATATTATAACACGCTATGGGAATGTATAACATTTGAACTCAAAATATTTTGTATTTTTCAGGCCTTTCTACCGTATCAAATCAGAGGATGATGCATCATGACAACTTTTAATCGAATTTGGAAAAGTTCTTCTTAATTATGGATGTCTGAATTAACAATATCCAAATTCCAATGTATAAATATATAATATATATATATATATGTACATATAAATATCTAATGCACTTATGTGAATGAAGATTCGCTATTCTCACAGATGTACTGTGATATCCTATTCAGATTATAAGATCAGTATGGAATATTATTCAAGTAACTGCTTCTTAGAGCAGATATGTATTGCAAAGCAAAGGAATCATTGAGACTCGTTAGGCAATGTTTCAGATTGGGCTTTGGTTCAGTGGGTAGTGAATTTCAGTTGTGTAGTGTCTAGTAGCCGTGAAGTAGAGCCAGAAGACATTAAACATATGTTTGCTTTGATGCACATAAATGTGAGGGGAATAAAAGTAAATTTTGAGTTCTCCAGAATGGAAATATCTATTTTCTGAAGTCTAAGAAAGTAAAGAATTTTCATTCTTTTCCCATGGAACAAGCGGGCCTAGTTGGAGAAAATTATTAGAACTACATTTGGGATATCAGGGGTAGACTCCGATTTGGTATGATAGAAATGTGTAAATATTCAGTAGAGAAATAATGTGAATGGATGTGTCACACTTTTCATCTTCACAGCAACTACTGATTCTTTGTAAATGGTTCTGCCTAGACATCTCTACACATTCTATGGTCTATAAACCCACAATAAATCAATCTTTAGGTATTATTTTTTCTTGTTTAGTTTCTTTAGTCATCAATGATTTTATTAACAGTTTCACAAAAAAGACCCTTCTTGAACTTAATCATCTTCTGACAAAAACGTTCTTTCGTCTTCCTTGTATTTTCTCTTTACGTCATCTTTTGAAGAAAATGATTTAAAAACAGAGACAAAAAATAACAACAGTAAAAAAAACTGATTATTGTATTGAAATGCCCTATTGATCTGAATGAAGTAGAGGCAGCTTTAGCACATGTGACTATTATTGCATAGTGAGATTTTGTTCCTTTTAAGTTTTCCAAGGAAATTAGTGTTCCCTGATCGATACTGAAAATATGAGCAGGACATAAAAAGTTGATATAAACAATATACTGTTTGACATTAAACTGTAATAATTATGAAATGTTGTCGACCAAACTGGAACAGATTGATGATCTTTTCTATTATCAAAGATAGAATTTGATACATGCAGAAAAATGAAAGGCTATTGACCTCAAGTATAATGTTATCTTCACATTTATTACTATTCACAATGACTTAATCACCCCAAAAGGTCTTGTCAAATGCATTCTTATTTGAAATAAAAAAAATGTTATGAAAGGAGAAGATTAAATTGTGGTTTCGAAACGAATGTGCCCAAAGGCAAACAGAAAAAAAAATAAACAAAAACCCCACTTTTTTATAGTTCAATGTGCATCCAAACGTCAGTGCAGCTTATCAACTTCAATGTAAGGAGTAATTCATTCATGTGGTAAGCAAATAAAAATAAAGTAATTACAGATAGCGTTAAAATTGGTATTCATAGTGGGCAAAGAACTTCTGAGGAACTTTGCTTAGTATACCGTTGTTTTGTGTGGTGTGGGTAGGTGGAAGTGCCACTTGACCACAGTTGTATTGAAGTGTAGAATATTTTCTAAAATTTATGAATTTCACCCTATAGTATAATTATATGTATAGGTAGGTTCAATAGAGTTTTTAACAAATCACGTATTTTAAAAATTTGACATGTGTTCTCCCTATTTGTAGGTTTTATTTTGCTATGAGTAACTACTGCAATCTAAAGGTATCATACAATTTTCACCCACTTACTCAATGGTCACCTGTGAAAGTATGATTATATCAAAGCTCTTGCAGTAGTGTATTCATGTCTAAAAAATGTGTTGAAAGTTCTCATTACATTATCAGTGTGTATCCTTGAGTGGAGAATCCATATCCATATTAAATTTGTGTTTAACATTAACTTTTTAATGATTTATTTGGTACTAAAAATAGTAAATAAATGGAAGAATACTATTCACTGTTAACAAAACCATATTAATATATTTTCTGTGCGAAAGACATTTCTATGCCTTCTGTAATCTGGAAATAATTAACAAGGATATTCATAGGAATGTTATAGATACAACAATTCTAAAATAATAATTGTGTAATGAGCCTAAAATTCTTTTCTGTTTTGTTTGTCTTGTATATGCAAAAAGAAGCTAATTGCTAAATTAGAATTCAAAGAATTAATAGATATTTTCATTATTATGTTTGAAAAAGAGTTGTAGATGTACACTTGTGTTCCCATCAATGCTATCATTTATGTGTACTATTTTCTTTCTTATTTAAATTTTATTGTCATAGTGACCTACATAGGGGTATAGTTATACAAGCTATGAGTTCAATGCTTGTTGAAATTTTTACCCTCTTCCTCATTTTTCTCTCTTTTTGCCATTATCCATTAACCCCAGTGTTGTACAGATCATATCCAACATATTGTCTTATGAGTATTGTGTTACATATGTTTCCCCATTGTCATTTGTCATGCAATATTATTTTCACACTAGTCATTGCATAAGTTCTATGGTTTAGATCTAACTTCTCACACTTTGTGTCCTGGTGAATACATAAGCCTCCACATATTTTACAAAACTCTTGGAAATGCATCACATTGATAAAATAAAATGTACTATCAGGAATTACAGACTTTCAAAAATCAAAATGTAATGAAGAAATACAATACAACTTTACTATCTTTGGAAGTACTGTATTTATAATTTTATATGATTTCTGTACTCATTTGCTCATTTCCTAAGCTCTTGCAGATCACACTGTGAAGCGATCTGTGTTCTTGGATGAGAAGACTAAGAGGAATTCATTCAACAAGTATATGAATATTCAAAAAATTGGAAGTAATATGATCCAAAATCTTCAACATAATTACCAAAGATGTGTCATGCAAAATACTGCCCCTATATTTAATAAGAGAATCGCTTCCTCTCCATTTCAAGTGTGAAACATGCAAATTTTTGTAAAGTAATAAGAGTAACAGTACTTAGTGATAGTAGGGAAAAATATAGAATGTTGTAGAATTAGTTGTATTGTCATAAATATATCAATATCTGTCGATGTGAATATTGCAATTATTTTTGGGGTGGAGTCAGGTCGTGGGGCCTGAACTCTGGCCCTTGAGCTCTGAGCTCAAAGCTAACCGTCTACCACCTCAGCCTAAGCACCACTTCCGGCTTTTTTCTTTTTGCTTATGTGGTGCTGGGAAATCGAACTCAGGGCCTTGCATGAAGGCAAGCACTCTACCATTGAGCCACCTTCTCAGCCCTGAATATTTCAATTGAACAGTTTCTAAAGACATTTTTGAGAAATGCCGTTTTAACTTACCTGTATCATCAGAACTCTAGGAAAAGGGAGTATCAATGTTTGTCAACTCTAAATATGTTAGAGAAATTAATACTTATCCTAAATGCATGATAATAAGTGAGGATTGTAGGCAGAAATCATGCAAAAATTGATTTATTTTAAATATAATTGCAGTGCTAAATGGCATATATGTATGTTTGGGTTAACCTCATGAAAATTAAGGGAATATTGGTGCTTGCCTAATTAATATAATACAGACTTTCTTTTTGCAACTGAGGAGGCATATGTTGAAAAAGATTGTACCATGTTAAACCAAATACTTCAGAAATATTCAAAAGAGAGAATTACATAAAGAAATTGACACAAACATAGAAAGATTGAATATATACATATTAACACAGATTATCACAAAGAAGCAAATCAATGATTTCAACAATAAATTTAAAACTGAAAATATTAATCTGGAATTTATATTTTTACATGTCCTCTATACACAAATATCTGGATTATTGTTATTCTTCACCCCTAAAAAATTGTACTTTATGCTGCCAATTATATGGGGGACCAGGTAAAATATTTGAAGTATCATGGAGTCACATAAAGCTGTGTTGCCTAAGTTTACCAATGGGAAATTTTATTTTACACACACACACACACACACACACACACACACACACACACACACACACACACACACACACACACACACATGATCCCATACAATTTGCCTTTGTGGACTATCTGGGAAAATCGGAGTGAATGGAGTGTATTTCAGATTCAGCATATGTAGTGCTGACCCAAATTGAACAACTCTTAGAATTGTGAATAAATTTTCATGGTTAAATTTATCTTCATCTGAAATGAAATGTAGCTGGTGATTTTGTATCAATTCATATATTGTTGGTCTTGTTAGGTCAGAATCACATAACACCTACATCCAAAGACAAAAGATGTGAGTATAATTCCTATTAACTCCATGGAATGTTGATCTTATTGGAGGACATTCAGTTAATCACTACCCATTCCCATGAAATATATTAATTGAATGAATAAATAACTTAAGTAAAAACTAGTACAGATAATTTAAAATGTTACACATTTTCTGATGTTTAGGTAATACAAGATTTTGGGGGGAGTTGTTCTTCATGTTACGTTTATACATGAAATATGCTTTCTTTTTCAGAATTGCCAATGATTTTTTGGTTATTGCTGATAATGTAGTTTTTCATTGTAGAGACACAATCACATCGTGAAATATTATCAGGCAAATAAGATCATCAGTCCAGAAATATAGTATTTAAGGAATATATTCATAACACCTGCCAGTAGGAATATGGAATTTGTTACGAATATTTAAAAGATTTTCCATTAACTTTGGTTATCATTTGTTAAGATTATTTTCTCAAATATGTATGACTTAGAGAACTCTATGCCAGATGTACACCAACATTTGGAATACTTGTCTGTTAGTAAGCCCAGGGTAAGTGGTTGAAACCAATGGTGCAAACATGGTTTCAATCTTCATTACCAAAGAAGAAATATAAGAAAATTATCATGGACAATCTATGATTAATGTATATCATGACTGAATAAAATCAAGAATTGTCGGCAGGCAAAATCTCCTCAGTGTTAAATTCAAAAATTCCCTTTATGGCTGTTGAAAGAGAGTAGGCAAAATTGTGACAACATTCTAGTTTGAACACACACACATACTCACACAAAGGTTTGCATTGTCAGATAACAAAAATATCTGATTACGTGTACATATCAGCTCACATATGTATAATGGCAAATATAGGGTTGATTAAAACTTTAAGAGACAAATCAGCAAGTAACATGGTCTCCTATTTCTCTATTTCTGTAGTTCTCTAATTCTCTTTTTAGAAACCAGAAAAAAAATGAATCCATAAGATATAAAGCCATAAGGAAACAGGATTCATATTACCATGGAGTCACATTAAGTTTCCTAGCAACTGAGGAAGTTAGGGCAATATCACTGCTGCATCAAAACTTACTCTCTGAGTTTCAAAGAGAAAATGCAATATGGTCCAAATAGAGAGTGAATAAAAATGAAATCAGCTTTTTTTCAGTGAAAATAATTCTTTGGAAATACCATGGGTATGCGACATTGTTGATGAATATTGCTTTACATTTCTTTCTATGGTTGTTGGTGGTGCTGTTCAATGGGGGTTAACTCTGTGCTTGGGTGCAATCCCAGAGCTCTTCACATCAAGGCCAAATATCCACCAATTGAGCAACAATTCCACTTCCAATTCTGAGGTGATGAGTTAGTTTGTTCTTGTTTTTGTTTTTGTTTTCTAGCAGGAGGGTTCCGGGCATGGGGCCTGAACTCTGGGCCTATGCACTATCCCTCATTTCTTCAGCTCAAGGCTAGTGCTGTACCACTTGAGCCACAGTGCCACTTCTGGGTTTTTTCTTTTTGCTTAGGTGGTGCTGAGGAATCGAACCCAGAGCAAGAAAAGAGCTTTACCACTGAGCCACCTTCTCAGCCCATGAGGTGATGAGAGCCTCCTGATGGGCTGCCATGAAACCTGATCCTCAGATTTCAGCCCCCTACAGGTTTCTAAGTGGCCTGTGTCAGGCATCTTTTCTCTGTTATTGATAGTGTGTTGATGGCATTTTTTGCTTCTTTGTCCCCGAATTTCATGCCAACTGGAGGTCTACCAGTAACGATGGTTTCATCAAGGATAAGGCTCTATAGTACTCCATTTTGAGGGGATTCATTCCCTCAATGAATCTGAAAACATCCTTGACGTCATGGATTTGTAATAAGAATCTCATTTGTAACGAAATTTTACAGGTTTGCAGAACAGAAATTTTGTTATTTTCATTTATGGTATTTGTTTTCTTTCGATTTTTACAGACAGTAGTTTGTCATAGCAAAAATGCACCTGATTAAACAGCATGCAGCTGCATCCAGATCATCTTGTATATCAGCAGATTCCCTGGTACTAACAGACCCAAGCATTTCAGGGTACAATGCACAGGACTGGTGCCCTCAATACCAATGCTGCTTGTTCAAGAGCAGGATCACCAGCAATGACAAAACCAAGGACCCCAGGATACGAATGCACAGTGCCAGGAGGTATAATGCTTATACCTGAGCCTGCCTGTCCAGGCTAAGGACCGAAGGACCCAGACAATAATTCCAGGTCTGCTCTTCAAGTTTCAGGCCCTGAGTTCAAGCATTAGAGTATGCCTTCAATCCTCAATCACTGATTTCAATGTCCTGGGCCCCAGTTAAACTACCAGCCCTTGAGATCATGACCTAGGCTATGAGTTCAAGACATAGGCTTTGAGTTTCTAGGCCCAGGCCCAGAATTTCAGGCCCAGCTATAAGTTAAAGTCCCAGGCAAACAGTTCAAGGACCAAACAGCAGTTCAAGGCTTGGGCTTTGCAATCAAAGTCTAATCTTTGAGTTGAAGTCACAGGCCCAGAATTCAAGGTCAAAGGTCCCAGTAAAAATACCAGGCTGTGTATTCATGGCACAGTCTCTGAGTTTCTGTAGTAAGGTTTCATTTAATGCCCTAGGACTCAAATTCAAAACACAGGTCCTGAGTTTAAATCCCAAACGTTGAGTTCCAGACCCAGAAGTTGATACTAGGGACCATGAGTTTAAGGCTCAGCTTATCAGCTTAAAGCTCCAGCCCAAATTTGAAGTCCCAGTTCCACCTTTCCTACTGAGTGCAAGATCCAGGTCCCCAGTTCAAGTACCAGTCCATGAATTCAAGGCTCAGGTTATGTTTTAGGCCCAATCTTGTAGTTCCATGCCCAAGTCCAGAGTGTCTGGACCAGGCAATGAGTTCAAGTCCCAGGAAAACAGTTCAGGCCTGAGTGCTGAGTTCCAGGCCCAGGCCTATGAGTTCAGGTCATAAGCATTGAGTTACATACCCCAGCTATGAGTTCAGATCCAGGCAGTTCAAATCCCATGCCAAGGGTTCAAAGTGTTGCCTAGGAGATCATTTCAAGTAACAGAGTATAAATAAAAATTCTAGGCTAAGAATTCATGTTGCAGTTCCTTAGTTCAAGGACCAGCCCTCGAGTTGAATGTCCAAGGCAACTGTTTAAATCCCAGTTAAGGGCCCAGGTCCTGAATTTAATACCCAGGATGTGAATTTCATTCCTAATCCCCATGTTATAGTCTCAGGCTGATCATTCAATGCCCAAGCCCCAGTTCAACTCCAAGGCACTAAGTTCATGGCCTGAACCTCAATTGAAGTCATATGAACACAGGTCAAATTCCAGGCACCAAATTCAAGTCTCAGTCTGATAGCCAAAGGCCCAGAAACAAAACTTCAAATCAGAGGCTGCAAATTCAAGTCCCAGGCCCTAAATTCAAGTCTTAGGCTGCAATAGAATTCCTAGGCATGGATTTCAAAGCCCTGGTGCCAGTTTAAGGCCCAGCCTGTTAGTTTAAGGCCTAGGCCTCATGTTGGAATCCCAGACCCCCACTTCATACTGTAGCTCAATATGGTAAGATGAAGGACTAAGCTGTAATTTTAAGCACTCCTCTGTGAATTCAAGACCCAGACCCAGAGCTTCAGTCCCAAATTATGAGTTCAAGTTCCAGGTCTTAATTCAAGGATGAGGCACCCAGTTCATAGCCCTGTTACTACTTGAAGGGCAATGCAATCAATTAAAGGCCCAGGTCCAGAGATCAAATCCCAAGCTTTAAATTCCAGGTCCAGACCTTGAGTTAAAATCCAAGGCCCTGAAAATTAGTCAAAATGCCCTCTTCTTGTCGAGTTCAAAGCCCAGGGATCCAGTTCAATAACCAGGACCTAAGATCAAGGCCCAGGCTGTGAGTTCAAGTCCCAGGCTCCAAGTTCAAGACTCAGGCACCCAGTTCAGGATCGGGGTTGTGAATTCAAAGCCCAGGCTGTGAATTCAAGCCCATGCTCAGCGTTCAAGATCCAGAGAAACATTACATCAGAGCAATCCCTAGGCTATGAGTTCCACTTCCAGTCTCTGAGTTTAAGCCTAGACCATGAGGTCAAGTTCCAGATCCTGTGTTCAAAGTCCAGGCCAAGTTCATGTCCCTGGCTTTGTTAATATTCCTGGGCACATATTCAACTTTCAAACTGTGTGTTCAAAGCCTTGACACTGAGTACAAGGTCCAGGGACCAGATCAAATCCAAGTTTGTGAGTTCAAGGCTCAGCATGTGTGTTTCAGTACCAAGCCAGAATTCAACTTCCAAGTTCCAAGTACAACTTCCAGGCAGAATTCATGTCCCAGGCAGTGTTAACATCATTCACCCCATGTTCAAATTAAATACTGTGAGTTAAAGTCCCAATGCTGAGTAAAATGTCCAGGCTTGCAGTGCAAGTCCCAGGTGGTGAGTTCAATGCTCAGCGTGAGAGTACCAGCCCCAAGCCTGAATTCAATCCCAAGCTCTAGTTTAAATTCCAGGTCCTAAGTTCAAGGCCCAGGATCCTAGTTCAAAGACCAGTTTTGAATGCTAAGCCAAGGCTTTGAATTTAGACGCAGGCCAGAATTCAAGTCCCAAGTAATGAGTAAAATATCCCTGATTCCAAACTAGAGTTTTAGGCTCAGAATTCAAGGACAAGGCCTCAATTTGAATACCCATCCCACAAATTCAAGCACAAGGGGCCTAGTTCAAATATAAGCCCAAGGGGAGATTTCAATGCCCATGCCAAGAGTTTAAAAAAAACAACGGGTGAATCTCTTGGGCATTAGGAAAATTTTCTTGGTCATAATTGGGACATGGAGTACCATTACAAAATAAATCTTACTTGTGCAAATTTACTAAAACAAATTGATTAAGGTTAGCTTGGAATCCTGTTTACTTATAAATCTTTCATGATCGTTCTGTTTCTATTCTGACACAAAGTCACCATACTGTTGTAAGGATAGACTTTGTCTCAGAATGACAGTGTCTATTTATTTTGATAAACAGAAATGCCAATTATCAATATTTTTATTAGGAGGTAGATTCAAAACTAGACATTTTCAGAACATATTCAAATATGTCAAAAATGTTCCTCTGGCTTACTTGATGTGGTTCATCTTTTTACTTATCTTTTGAAATCAAATCTTACATTCATATTCATGTAAAGTACAGGTAAAATGATCTTAGTTTTTTTAAAGCAAGTACTTCCAAATTTAAAACAATAAGAGCAAAAGAGACAAGATCCCAGAATGTTTGTCAGGTATATATGTGTTTATTTGTACTTATATATAATTATATGTGTGTGTACATATACACACATATTCATTTATATTTATAAAACTATTACAGTTAGTACATAACACAAAACAAAAACATTTTGATATTAAGTATTAGGAAATTTCCTGGAAATAAATTTATTTATATTTAGTTTGTTTAGTTTGTAGAATTTTCACTTAAAGCCTCGGTTTTCAGGCTTATCCATATCACATGAAATTAAGTTAGGTATTATTAAAAATATTTATTATTCAATGATCTACAAAAATAGAATTAATTCATTTCATATCAAATAGCAGGTGGTCCATTGTATATGTCACTCTTCTAGTATTAGGTAAATTCCCTAGCCATTGTTTTCATAAATACCAGTAATTTTATTTAAAAATCTCCTACAGAGTGTTTCGGGGTTAATATTCAGAAAACTTTCAGAGAATAAAAACTTAACCATAGTGGTAATATGTATTCCTCAGTGTCAAGTTCCTTCATGAAATATCTAGTGTATCTGAACAAAATACTGGAAATATAAGGAGTTGTATGAAAATAATAAGGAAAGGAAAATGTGGGTTTTCAAATCTCTGTGTTTGCAATTCTTTTGTGAACCTGAAAAACTGAAGAATTTAAATATGCTATGTGTAGAACAACAGAACCTGATTTGAGACAATTCTAACAAAACCAAAAAGAGAGAAAAGTATTTAAAAGAAATGGTTTGACTTTAAATGGAGAATCAGGGAACATCCCTAAGCAAAAACCAAAGCATGGACGCTTAGGTACTGATAAAAGAAAGGATGGTATGGGTGGGCTTGATATCTCATGAAGCAGAGCCGGAGCCCTCTCTGAAATAGACAGAAATGCCATCCATCAGATGGCGTCTGACAAGCAAAGATGAGGTTTAGTTTCTATTGTGGATGTGTTTATCATTCTTGTGATAGGAGAAATCGAGCTTATGTAAGAATCAAGATCTCCAGGCTTCCAAACCAACATGGGCTTCTCTCAGTTCAGTCAAAGTATAAGAAACATCCAACTCTCTTTTCCAGTATTATGAATCAATCCTAAGAATTGTGCTCATGTTCAAAGTTTCTCCAGATTTCCTCCAATATCTTATGGTATTCAAAGGGAAATGTAATGATTACTGATTATGCACAACACCAGAAACAGTTTTCAAAACCACTATATCTGCTGATCACGTTCTGAATTTACATATCTAACCTATACTCTAACTACACTGTTCCAATTTCTTTCACAAAATAGAACATCAAAAACATGCTTGAAAAACCAGTCCAATTAGCAACAGGACTGTGTCTACTGTAAAATTTATTCTGAAAACAAATAGTAATTTCAGAAATCATGATACACATAATATGGTTTTGCATGAAAAATGAAGTACTTTATATGGAAACGAAGTAGCACTTAGTGCTTCAATCCATGTGGAAATAATTTTTCTGAACTTTGGTAACAATGGCTTCTGTCCCAACAGTACTTTCAAAGTGTGCAGCTAATATAGTTCTTAGTGTTTATCCTAATTGAAAACTAGAAGACTATAATTCTTCAGGGACTCAAGTAAGAAACAATATCACCATTTTTTTCCTCTGAAATTCTCATGAAGAAATATTTTGGAAATCCAAGATTGCATTGATTTCAAGCAAAATGTTATCAGGTACTTATTTTTCCTGGTGGTCTATGAAAGAACCTTCCTTGACTACCTTTCTTCTTCATATTTCATGTATTTTGTTTGTTGCATATTTTGTTAAGATGCAATTAACAAATTCCATTTCTTATTTATGCATTTACTACTAAGTACTGGAAATCTCAGAGTATTAGCCCTGATAATTATCTCTTGAAATTAAGAAAAGCAAAATGTATTTGAAATGAGACTATGCATTTTAATACAGATGTCAGTTCCTTCCAACTTACAATCCATCAGCCAATCAATGTTTGTGTCCTTTTAGTTTTTGAACACAAGTCCAGGTCTCCAATTTTAATCATCCCAAATGACAGGAAAAATTGATATCAAACCTAATGAAAATATGGCAAAATGCATGATTTTGCAATATTCAACTACACTTCATGTAGTTGTGAGAGGAAAAGTAATAATTTTATCTCACTGTACTTGAGCAGTATCTACTGAATATTTCATGAGAAAAGTTTTATCTCTTCTTGATATGACTGGTGTAGTAAGTTTCAAAATCCTAATAGAGTCACTTCTGTTCAGATTTATTTGCTTTATCCCTTCCAAATGAACAACACAAAACTGATGATTTAATTGCAATAATTAGAATAGGTCTACTGCAATTTATCAGATGATCAGAAAAGCTCAAATGTGACATAGATTGATAAATAGATTATAGATACATAGATAGGTAGACAAAGAGACAGACAGACAGACACACAGACAGATAGATAGATAGATGGATAGATAAACATATAGATAGATTGAAATAGATACTTTATTTCTATATAAAATGAGTTAACAGGTAATGAAGTGCAAGATATGGACAGAAGAGTTTTAATTTGTTTTCCTTGACTTTAATAGAACATTTTTTTGTTTCTACGATTGGATATGAAATTGTATTGTTCCCTAAATGCTGTCAATAAATCTGTGTGAGCCCATGCTGGTGGCTCATGCCTGCAACCTAGCTACTCAGGAGGCTGAGATCTGAGGATTGCGTTTCAAAGCCAGCCCGTGCAGGAAAGTCTGTGAAACGCTTATCTCAAATAAACTACCAAAAAACCGGAAGTGGCACTGGAGCTCGGGTGGTAGAGTGCTAGCCTTGAGCTGAAGAGCAGGAGGACAGCACGCAGGCCCAGAGTTCAAGACCCAGGACCACGAAAATAAATAAAAAAACCTGTGTGAAAGACTGACCATCTTTTTACTATTCTCAAGGGTTGTATTCGATTGATTTCAGCAGAAAAGTGAAAAGCAATTAAACCAATGTGAAATGTAAGTATAATATAATATATATAATATAAATGTAATATAAATATAATATTTATGGACATTCAGAATGAGTTAATCACCCAAAGAATTCTAGTCAAATATATTCCAATTTGAAATAAGAGAACAAACCTCATGAAAGGAAAGCGTTTTAAAGCAAAAAGAAAAAAAAGAAAACAAATTGAAAACTAAATAAAAACAATTAAAAACACATCACTTTAATCATTATGCAATGTCAAACAAAGATACAGGATAGTGGATCAACATTCTTATAAGTGGTAAATCATTGAAATGGCAAGAAAATGAGAGGAAAAAAACTTAGAATTACACTTAAACTAGAAATTATTCGTGGCTAAATGAACTTCTCAGCAATTTAGTTTGTATAATATTTAATATTTTTAAATTGTGAAAATACCATACAAAGGGTTTACAATTACATGGGCAAGATAATGAGTACATTTCTTTTTTTTTTTTTTATTGTGAGAATACCATACAGAGGAGGTACAATTACATGGATAAAATAACGAATACATTTCTTTTCAAGCACTGTAGCTTCCTCCTTTGTTTCCCCATACCATCCATTACCATCTCCTACTCCCCCCACAACCATTCCCTCCCCACACATTTTTTGGGGTGGTGTGTGTGTGCGTATGTGTGTGTGTGTGTGTGTGTGTGTGTGTGTGTGTGTGTTTCTGTGTGTCTGTATAACTTGCCAATAGTTCTAACATGCTATGGATTGATTCCTAAAATTTTTGAATTCCCCCATATCAACAGGTAATGTAATTTTACATATTGCTTTTTTCCATGGAGTTTAGACAAATCACATTCTTAAAATATTAAGCATATGTTCGTTCTCTATGTCGCTCCTTCTTCAATACGAGTAACTACTGCAATCTAAAGTGTTTGTACTATATTAATCAATTTAGGCTCATCACCTGTAATAGAATGATTCTTTCCAAACTCTGGCAGTAGTCGATTCTTGTCTAAAAGTTTTCTTGAAAGTTCTCGTTCCATTGTCAGTGTATATTCCTGTGTTTGGAGCATACATATCTTAGGAGATTACTGGAGAACATCAGGTTTTGTAATTATTTATTTGGTACTAAAAATACCTGAATTGGAGACTATTACTCACTGTCAACAACAACGCATTTATATATATTCTGTGCAAAACACCTTAACATACATTCTGTAATGTGGAAATAACTGACACGTATATTCATAGGGATTACTATAGATTCCAATTGTGAAAATAGCACTTGTCTTGGCTTGGAAAATTGGCTTAGTGGTAGAGTGCTTGCTTTGCATTCATGAGGCCCTGGGCTCCATTGGTCAGCACCACATGAACAGAAAATTCCAGAAGTAGTGCTGTAGGTCAAGTGCTCACACAGTATCCTTGAGCTTTAAAGGTGAGCCACAATGCTGTGCCCCAGAATTCAGGTACCACAGCAGACTAAAACAACAACAACAAAAAAGTCTCTTGCATAACACAGTGTGAAGCGCTGTATAATCTATAATGAGAAGATAAGATTAATTGATTTAAGAAATATATCAATTTACAAAAATGGTCAGTGATATGATAAAAAAAATCTTCAATAGGATTACAAAAGGCCTGTCATAATGGCGCATAATGTTGACCCTATGTTTAAACAGAGAATCACTTTGTTTCCCTTAAGAAGTGCACAATATTTATGAAACCATAACTTGCACAGTAAGTAGTTATAATAAGGAAAGATATAGCGTGGTGTAGGATTTATATTTTCATAAATATATGAATGTTACCTCTTCATGTGAATATTACAATTTAACAGCAATGACTTCTGTTTAAAAAATTTTTTTAACATACCAAAACCTCAGAACACTACTGAAAGGGAATATCAATAGTTTTAAACTCAGTGGTTATCCCAATAAAGTAGTGCAAAGAGAGTAGTGCAATCACAAGACAGGTAAAAAATAATTTACTTTCAGTATTATATCAAGGTTCCATACTGGACATGCTTATATTTGAGTAAATCCTATTACAAAATGCGAATATCTCTGCTTCCCTAAATATTGTAAGAAAGTTTTTGAAATTGCAAGAAAGAAGGCATCAGCTGAACCCAAGATTACACCATATCAAACCAAATATGACAGAAACATACACAAGAGAGAATTACCCAAAGTAATTGACACCAAAATGTACACATTAACACAATTAACCACAAAGAAGCAAATCAAAATGTTTTAACCATTATTGGGTGGGGGAACGGAAAGTATTAATTCGGCCACTATATTTTCACATGTTCTCTCATCACAAATATCTATATTTTGTTATACTCCCCTCCTACTTTCTTCTCTCCCACTCTCAGGAAATGTGCTTGCCTTTTGGATTTCTGTCTCCAGAGTAGCTATAAGGTTTATAAGATGGAACAATGCAGAAGATGTTTAATACTTTCCAGTTTTCCTCAAAACAAGGGCATTACTATGGGTCCTCTAGATCCATGTTTAGAAATTATATTGACATAAAAAACCTAGAAATACTATCTCAGGACATAATACTTCTGAGTAAGTTCTAAATTCATTTAAAGTCCTGATTTAGATATTATTTCTGAATATTTATTCAATACATATTTTGAACTTAAATTTTAGTAATCTTTGTGGAATTATTCCTGATACATATGAAGGGTAAGCAGTTAAATTCACAAAGATATTCATATAATTTAATAATTTTAATAAAATTGTATTTTAAAATGTATATTTTGTTTATTGTATTTCAAAGAGCCTTCTACATGGTGGATCACACCATGCAAGGAAATTCTCAGGAAACTACTGAAAAATGTATAGTCATAAAAGATCATGTGCCTAGCTTATAAAATTTTTGAAAGTATATTTTGACACTTATTTGCCTGTTATTAATAACTGTGAAGAAATTATTCTAAAGACTTTCCTAGCAAAGATATACGTATAAATTTGGGCAGTTGATTGAATATGGACCAGACAGTTTTTTATTTTTAATTTTATGTTTTTAATTGTGAAAATACCATACAGAGTGATTACAATTACATGGGCAAAGCAAAGAGTGCATTTCTTATCAAACATTGTTGATCCTTCCTTTGTTACCCTTTCCATCCCTTTTCATCTTCAAGCCCCTGCATCCGGCCTCTTCCCATTCACACACCCCCACCAGCCAAAGTTGGAAAGTTCATTTTTGACATACCATCTTGTACATCGCATTGTTGCAAATGGTCCACCTGTATCGCTCGCTATTAAAACAATTTGGTTTTTTTTTTCATTTTTTTTTCTTTCCCCTCCACACATTATACAGTGAGAGCAGGGCTTATACTTTGGGGGAGGAACAGAGAAAATAACAAAAAAAATGTTTAACATATGTTAGACACACTAGCATGAAAGAAATTTAGAGAGAGGATCTATAATTATGTGATAGAAACAACACTGCAATTTAGAGTGGAGTGTATTGACATGACAATCCAATCAAGAGAATAAAATCTGATAATGAACTTCTAGGAAGACAACTGATACTCAGCAAAGCTCTGAATATGAGTAATGTTTAAAACTGAGAGTATAAAGAAAAATGTAAACTGATAACATTTTATAGCTACATAGAACTTCTTTTATATCACTGTTGTTTGGATAGTCTGTTGGTTCTAGAGAAGTATTCAGTTCCCTAAAAATATTCCCAGAAAAAAGATAACTGCTTTGCTATATTTCAGCCCCTGAAATAGTTGATTCCTTAATGAAGTTTATCCAGCTAGGATTGAACTAATTGCTTGCATAGATATGTGTGTATATATATGTATATATTCATATATATTAAGATATATGTATATTAATACAGTATCTTAGGAAATATTTTACACTATGTACATATTTACAAGTATGTACATCCTGTGCCTTTAAATGTGACACAGAGCTGGACACTGGTGGCTCATCCAGTAATTCTAGCTACTGAGGAGTCTGAGATGTGAGGATGAATGTCAAAGCCAGTCTGTGTGGATGCTTACCCCAACAAAACACTAGAAAACCACCAGTGGCAGTTTGATCAAGTGATAAAGCCTTTGCCTCCAGCTGAAGAGCACAAGGACAGCAACCAAGACCAGAGTTCAAGACCGATGACAAAAAAAACAACAACAATGAAGAAAAAAAGAAAATGTGACATCAAATCACACGGCAGAAAGTGGAAATAAAAGAATTATGTCAGTATTTGATGATCTATGAACAACCAATTGCCAAATGTCCTATAGAAATAGTATTTGGAAGATGCACAAAATTTTACCTTTTAATTGATATCTCCTAAAGTGAATCAGATTCAGTAAAATAAAGCAGGATTCTCCCATAAGAAGGACAAAAACATCCACATTGGCTTGTTTTTTACAAACAATTGTAACCTTTTTGATTATGCCACTTGAGATTATCTTAGTTATTGTGATAGGGCAAAGAATGGTCATTTCCAGTTCATGACCTCAGGACTCTCAGATCAACTTGTGTATCAGTCAATTGAACTTGAACATGGCACAGAAAACCCAACAAGTATAAATTATGGTCAATATTCTATTATTTATTGAATTTCATGGCAACTGTGCTATTATTAGGACATATGTGCCTTGTTTCAATTTTCTGTATGTTCTAATATTCGCCAAACAGATATTGCACCTTACCTTGGATCATTTTTTGTTATGAACACATAACACCGCTTTATTTTCTTCTACTTATTCTGCAGAAATAAAATCAGAGGAAATTTTACAGTTGTGTTATAGCATTTATCACAGCATAAAATACAAAATCAGCTGAACCAGTATAGTTTGGAATCTTAAACTGATTGTGTTGATAGACAATATGAACACAGGACTTTTTATGAAAGTTGCCAACCAACTGAGACACAGAACATTTGGGCCAAAGTTTTAAGTCCTCTGAATGATATGTGAAGTCCTGTAATTCTCTAATGGGGCAGGAAGAGAAATGGAAAAATAAAAAATCATGTCTTCAATTCTGGAAGCTAATAAATAGCACTGGCTGGATGAAAATTGGCAATATATAGTATTGTTACATATTTCACACTGCACATATGGCATTCCTCTTGCCAATAAAGACATAGATTACTTCAAGCAATAACCTAGAATATATTCCTTTTTTCAACTATACATTTGTAAGGGTGTGCTCTCAATAACTATATATCACTTTATTACTCATGTGATTTTTTATCTTGGAATTTTATGCTTGAGGGTCTGTCCATCAATACTCTGTTATACTAAATCATAATTTTTCATGTGAAATAATTTCAATGTTCCTTAGAATCATTGAAACAGAAGATCAATGATTGAGTTGCATTATTGTGAAATCATATTGCAATGTAAAAAGCAACAAAATGGATTTAATAATATGACACATTGATGTACACAATAATATATCGCATTCTTTGTATATTTTCATGAAGCCCTGGAACCACATCTAAAATATTAAGCCTACATTCTTTTGACTAGAATATGTAACTCCTTCATCAAGAATAGAAAAATTGTTACAGATTTTAAAGTAGCCAATAAAATCTGAACTCCTATAGTGAATGTGTACATCTAGCTAGGAGGAGTTGTCAATTAGATGCCATACTTCTATCTATTTCTTTTTTTCGTCCCCTGGTTGATTGAGAAATTGTAAGAAATATGCAGATAATTTTCATCAAAAACATTGAGTGTATTTTGAACTCATTGAATTTAAAATGTTGAGAATGGAACTGTATTTCAATTTGAAGAAATATAATTAGTAATAATATTCCATGGAAGTAACTAGACCCTTTAAAGAAGAGAAATATGAGTGCCTTGTGTTGCTTTATGACATCATATAAACCTGGAATTTTTAGGACAAAACACTTTTGAATTCCCTATATCATTAACAGAAAAATCAATCAACCAATTTGACAATTGCTGACCGTTCAGAAAGTTGTGGCAAAACAAGTAAGCCCGCATGATTTGGAAGGCCACAGCTCTTATTTAGAATTTTTGCTTGCTATATGTAATAGCAAAACTCCATATCGTTTAGTGACAATTCATAAAAAGAAATCTTAGAATGATACTTATTCTATCTCCTCAACTTCTCTGTTTTTAAACTAAATAGACTTGTAAAAGTAAATAAATACACCACAAGAATGCATGGATAAAAATGAATAAAATTCCAGTGGAATTAAAAATGACAATCCTTAAAACCTTAACAAGGACAGAATAACCAAAGTAGGTTATGCGAAAAAATAAAAAAAAAACTGGTAAAACTTAGCAAATCAGAAAGGAGATAGTGACTGAAGATCAATGGAGAAAGAGAATGTACCAAAATCTGTCAAACCTGAGATGAGATGATTATCCTTATGAGAGTCAAGATACAGAAGAAGATATGGGAATAATGGAAAAAGCCAGTAAAATAAAGCTTAGGAGAAAAAGGGTTCACAGGTCATTTCTGGCAATCCTTCAAACGAAACCCAAAATAATCCTCCTAAAATGTTTAATGAAACAGTGAACGTTCACAATGAACTTGATATATGTTGTCAGCGTACTGCTTAACAAAAAACCTAGTATAGATTCATCAATGAAAGAACTCTAGAAACATTTCTTGCTTGAACATCGGTGCACACTTTCTCAATAAACTTCTGGAGAGCTGACATGAAAACTAATAAAATAATCCACAAAGTCTGGCCAAAGGGAAATCATACAGGAGGGAAAAGATGGTTCATTACATGCGAGTCAAACTATGTAATTCAGTGCATCAGTAGGAAGAAGCACATGAATCACAGGATCAGGCAAATAGCTGTACAAAAGCATGTTATAAGTACCTATGCCACATTATTATGAAAACTATGGGGAAAATAGAAACCCACAGAATATTACTCAAGATAATGAAGACTACCTATGACCAATTGTTCTCTTACACTTAATGTTGAAAGGATAATACATTTCAAAAAAAATAACGAATGAGAGAATAAATCCCTGCTCTCTAAGCCTCTTCAGTATACAATAGGAATTCCTAGCTGACTTAACACTGTAAGGCATAAACAAAAATGGGATCCAAATAGGGAAAGAAGATGTAATCTTTAGTTCTTTGCAGATAACTTGATCCTCTACTGAAAGACTTATAGTCTACAATCACAATTCCCTTAGGCTGTTCTAAACTTAGCAAAACAGAGTTTACAATGAACTCAGAGAAATCAGCAGCATTTGTGTATGCCCAAAATAAGAAGAATGAAGCTTTAACCACAAAAGCAACTTCTTTTGTGACAGCCTCCAAAAGAAAATACTTCAGACTTCACATAAACAGGGAAGTGAAGGACCTCTTTCAGGAACACATTAACCATCTGAAATTAGAAATTAAAGCATATGTAATAACATGGAAAATCTGCACATGCTCCTGTATTCGAAGTATTGACATCTAGAAATTTGGGAACTCTCAAACATTACCACTCCAAATTCAAAGCAGTACTGATCAATATCCCTAAAACACAAGAAGTAATAAAAAAAGTCCTATGGAAATATAGAAACACCAGAAACCAAGTCTTAGCATGAAATTCATAGCTAGAATATAAATACTCCACTGCAAACTATTATTAAACACACAGAAAGAACCCAAAATACAAAGAAACTCTCACACACATACACACACATGTATGTATACACATATATGGAGATATTTGCAAATATATACACACATGTGTGTTTATATATACATATATATGTACACAAATATATGTATATATATACAAATATATCTTTGTATATATATATATATATATATACATGTATATACACGTGTGTATACACACATATACATACATATATCAAGTTAGAACTGGCTCATAAATAGTCCTAAAGACCAATAGAATAGCATTAAAGGCACAGAAATCATCCCAGAGATTTATGTCCACCTAAATTTTGATAAAGGTGTCAAAATCTTCGTATAGAGGAAATGGAAACTCTTCTCAATATGGTGCGTGTTGAAATAGGTATATATGCCTGAATAATTGAAAGTAGAGTTTATTTCACCTCACACCCGAACCAAGTTCAAATGAAATAACGTCCTCAAAGTAGGTTTACGTATCATGAAGTATGATACTATGGAATAGAGGATGACATATCGACTTAGATATTCAGGTCAAAATTTAATACATAACAATCCAGTCACAACAAACCAAAGAAGGGCTTAACATATCGTGTTGTTTTAACTAGACAATTTTTGCATACCAATAGTCAGAGGTAGCAAAATAAATATGAGTACAAACCCACATTTCGGAGAAAATCTATTGAACATCTACCAATCCAACCTGTAAGGGCCATGGGGCTCATAAAATTAAATCTCCACAATAACAAATACACAAATCCTCAAAAAGAAAACTGCCTGATAAATAAGGGTCCTAATTCATACGAGAAACTGCTCTGAAGAAGAAATAATAATGAACAATACACACATGAAGAAATTTTCAACCTATATGGGGATAAAAGAAATGCAAATTAAAACAACATTGAAATTCCACCTCACTCCAGTTAGAATGGCTATAATCAATAACTCTAATAATAACAAATGCTGGCAGTGTTATGGCCAAAAAGAAACCATATGGCATTGTAGGTGTGAGTGTAATCTTGTTCAACCACTTTTGAAAGTAGTATGGAAGATCCTCAAAAGACTCCATATAGGGCTCCCCTATGACCCAGGAAATGATCACAAACAAGACCATACTAAACCTCCCTAAACAACCATATTTATGGCAGCATTATTCACCATAGATAAGATATGAAAACAACCCAGATCCCCCTCAGTAGGTGAATGGATCAGAAAAATGTGGCATATATAAATATATATATACATGATACATACATACATATATAATTCTTTGCCTCCAATAGAAAGCATAACATCTTCCCATTTTGTTAAGAAATAGAAAAACATGAAAAAGTTATATTAAGTGAAGGAAGCCAGGTTCAAAGAAACTTAGTTCTCATTGTTTCCCTTATTTGAAATAAATAGTATGTGTCTGGGACAACCAAAAAAGTTCAAAAGCTACGTACATTGGACAAAATAAAATGATGTTAATTGAATTGAATCCAAAGAGAGCCCACAATTTTTTTTCTTTCTTGATGAAGTTTCTAACCCATTCATAATGTACAATATGATTTTTTGTTGTTGCTTTTTATGTTCCTCCCCACAGTATAACCCATGATTTCACTATATTTGATGCCAGTGCCTTGCATCTTCTCTAATTTGGGAGAAGTAAAAGGAAAAAAATAACAAAAGGTTTAAATAGGGATACACGCTGGCCTATTGTAACAATTAGATGTACAAGAAACTTGTTGAAACAAAATTTACAATTTAGGCTGGTGAGGGGGAGGAGTTTGGTTGTGGAGGTGGGAGGTACGGAATCGTAGTGGAAAAACAAAGAAGGGCAACAATGCTTGATTGGAAATGTATGCAATACTTTGCTCATATAACTTTAACCCCTCTGTACAATACTTTTACAATAAAAATCTTTAAAAAAAACTTCATTAAGAAACAACCACCCCATTTATATCTTGTCTAAATTATTCAAGATATTCTTCTGGGTATGAAATAAGCATGGCCAGTAGATACATACAGAAATATTTAATATCTCTGGCCAAAATAGAATCCAAATAACTGCAGTGCACATCAAAAGGATTTTGTTAATCGCCAGCATGAACTTGTTCATATATATGTGTGTGTGTGTGTGTGTATATATATATATATATATATATATTTATATATATATATAGTAAAATACTGTACAGAGGGGTTACAGTTACATGAATATAGTAATGAGTGCATTTTCATCTTGCCTCCTCCTTTTTATTTCCCATACCTTCGCTTCCTTCCCGAACTCCCCAACTACTCCCTTCCACCTAGGTTGTAAAGTTCATTTTCCACATACAGTCGTGGTCGTCACCTTGTTACAATGGGTCAAACTTTATCCGAATTTGAACATTTTGTTTTTTCCCTTCCCCTCCCCAAATTATACAAATGTATATACAGGAGGCAAGACACTGGAATCAAATACAGTGAAAATACGGGTGGAAGAGGAACATACCAAAGAAACCAAAAAATTATATACTTCATTTTAAATATATTAAGACCATAGCACAGAAAAATTACTGTGTCCCTAACTTTGTGATCATTTCTCTTAGCACCAACATATATATGATATATATTTTACATAATATATATGGACAGGGAGAAAGAAAAAAAGCCTTTGACTTATTTGGTTGTCCTAAGCTTATACTAGTTATTGCAAATAAAGGAAACCAGGGGCCAGGCTTACTTCACTTTATATAATATTTCCAATGTTTCCATTTCCTAACAAATGGGCGATGCCATTTTTTCTGATGGAGTCATAGTATTCATATATATATATATATATATATATATATATGTATCTATATATAGAGAGAATTCATATATATAGAGAGAGAGAATTCATATATATATAGAATTCACACACACACACACACACACACACATATATATATATCACATTTTCTTGATCCATTCATTTACTGGGGTGTACCTGGATTGGTTCCATATCTTAGCTATGGTAAATAATGCTAGGATTAACATACTGGTGTTGGTAGCTACAGTATGGTCTTGTTTGTGATCACTTGCTAAATGCCCAAAAGAGTATTTGCTGGGTCGTAGGGAAACTCTATGTGGAGCCATTTCAGGAAACTTCATGTTATTTTCCAAAGTGGCTGAACAAGTTTATATTTCCACCAACAATATAGTAGGGTTCCATTTTTTCCACATTTCCTCCAGTATCTGTTATTAGATTCTTTTGTTATAGGCATTCAAACGGTGTGAGGTGGAATCTCAATGTTGTTTTGATTTGCATTTCTTCTATGGCTTGAGAAGTTGAACATTTCTTTATGGGTCTATTGGGCTTTCTTATTTCTCCTTCAGTGAAGTTTCTCTTTAAGTCATTGGCCTACTTATTGACCAGGCAGTTGTATCTTTCAAGATTTGTTGTTGGACGATTCCATTTTTTAAGGTCTAAGTATATTTTATTTTATTTTATTTATTATTTTGGGGGGTGGGGTCTAGACGTGGGCCTGAAGTCTTGGCCAGGGTGCTGTCCCTCAGTTCTTTAGTTCAAGGCTACCGCTCTAACACTTGAGCCACAGCGCCACTTCTGGCTTTTTCTTTTTGCATATGTGGTGCTGAAAATCAAACCTAGGGCCTCACCCATGCAAGGCTAGTGCTCTGCACCTGAGCTACGTTCCCTGACCCTCTATGTACATTTTAGATATGAAATCCTTGTCATTTTTATGGCTAGTAAATATCTGCTCCTATACCGGGGGCTTTTTTTTTTATTGATCTTGCTAGCTATGGACTGTGCCATGCAGACGCTCTGCAATGTCATTCAATCCCATGTGTCCAACCTTTCTTTTACTGTTGTGTGAATGTATTGTTGTTTACCCAAAAGCAACATGCATAACAATTCCTAACATAGTAAAATATTCTTGGAAAGTTGAAATGGATGAAGGTGTCTTTCCCAGTATCCTGTAATTTACCCAAACTATAGCTCAGTCTTGTAACTGGATTAACAGCAAGAAGTCCGACTTACCAAGTTCTTATGAAAGATTTGATGAATAATGTGAGAAAAGTAAGGGAAGACTGAGACTCACTTTCATAGATTTCAACTATGCTTACACAGGGAGAAATCATTTTAGTTGTGTAGTCAGTGGAGTAACTGTAAAATAAAGGAAATAGAATAGGAGATTGAGCTTGTGAGAAACCAAACCAGTGATTTAGAGAAACTGAGGACAAAGTGTGGTATTTATGTACAAGAGGGGGTTGAAAAACATAAATGAGTATAGGCTAGAAGATCGAAAATAAATTGATCCGTTCTGGTGTGAGTCCAAGTAAAATGATCAACCAAGCAGAGAAGAAATCCTTACCCTCTGGAGAGAGAAGGACTAACATCAAGTAGGTATCTCAACAGCAGTGGTCACTTGCTTGCAGTGTCTTGAGGATGGGGCTACAGGTATTCTATCATGATAGAACCATAATATCTTTGTCATGATTACTCAACTTATTAACATCATCCCACTTTATAGCAAGTCAATGGTTCCCTGCAGGAACAAATGTTAAAAGTGAAGGTCACACAGCATGCTCTATGTTTCCCCTTTTGATTTCCTGAGAACTCTGCTGTTGTTCAGTAGAATTGAACATTTGTTGGCTTTCCGACCCTTTCTAACTCACATATAAAAAGATCATACTGAGCTAGGTACCAGTGACTCATGCCTGTAATCCTAGCTTCTCATTAGGCTGACATCTCAGGACAGTGGTTCAAAGCCAGCCCAGGCAGGAAATTCTGTGAGACTTTCTTCTCCAAGAAAGTACTAGAAAACTGGAAGTGACACTGGTTCAATCAGTAGTGCATTCCCCTTGAATGGAAGAGCTGAGGGAAAGCGCCCAGGTCCAGAATTCAAGCCCCATGGCTAAAAATAAATAAATAAATAAAAATATAAAGATCATACTGCTTATATCTATTTGCTTGTGCCTACCCTTCTGTCTGATTTGATTGGCGCACTAATTGCCAATGCAGATTTATTCTTTTTTATGGCAATTTGCATAAGAACAAGAAATCAGAATTTCATGTATTATAGAATACATGTGTGCATATAGTGCAGTAGAAGACATTTCTTCATAATGACCCCTCAAAATTGTTGATCACCAATTAAAGATATGTCCTCCTATGAGTAAGCTTTTTCACTAATATGTCATTTATCCAAAATTTACCATGTTCTTCCACCTTGACTATGAGGTAGCAGGAACTATTTCAGTTCCTTTTAAATATATTTTTATTTTAAAAATAGTGTAGAGAGGAGTTAGCATTACATGATTAAAGTAATAAGTACATTTTCTATCAAGAATTGTTACTTCCTCCTTTGTTTTTCCCGCCCTACCTCCCCTCGTCTCCCACACACTCAAATTGTAAAATTGGTTTTCAATTTAATGTCTTGTACATCTCATTGTTACAATACATTAACTAGTATTCTGTTTCAGCATTTTGTTATTTACCTTCCCTCCACAATTTAGAAAAATATACATATGTAAGTTGCAGGCCACTGTCATCAAATACGGTGAAAACAGGGATACTACTTGGGGAAGAATAAACAAGAAAAACAAATCACATAGAACAGTTTAGAATCATGAAAAACCATAGCAAGAAAGTAGAAATAAGTTTTGTCCCTATCTAGGGATTCATTTAATTTAACATCTTCTTGTATGGTTATATTTACATAGTTTTTGAACTTTTTTGCTTCTCCTTAAGTTATACTATTACTGCAAATAAGGGAAATCATGGGACCTATATTTCTTTGGGCCTGGCTTACTTCAGTTAATATAATTTTTTTTCTGAAGTCTTTTCATTTGCTAACAAATAGGGTGATGTTATTCATTCTGATGGAGGCATTTAATTCATTTCTAAATGAGGATTACAAGGATGAATGTGGGGATAGTGAGGAACAGTGAATGTTGAGAAAGAATGAGTTTTGTCCACCCTTGAATACAAGTAATTGGTAAATGTCTTCAAACAGGGAATATTAGATGAGAAATATATTTTACTGTGTAGATCCTAAATAGTGTGTAGAAACTGCCTAATTTTGAACAAAGAGGTATATGTTAGCACCCATTTAGAGGTTTATCGTTTTTTATAATGTAATGTTTAAAAATGAAAAACACTGGCTATTAATGTAATCTCATTTAAATGAATCAATTCTGTCCAACTGAAAGATGATTTTTCTACATCTTTAATATTTTGGTTATAATGGTTATACATTTTACACTCCTCTGATAATGTACATTTTCCATCCTCATTGATATAGGGGTTTCCTCTTCAGGAGGAAGCAGCATCAAAGTGGAATGGCATACTTCAGTGCAAATTTTCTCTTTGGAAATGATGCCAAATTTCTTCAATGTATTTTAAATACCCGTGGATACTTTTTAAGTTACTACTATGCTATTTCATTAGAGAAGAGTAAGAGTAACTGAGTGCCGATGGCTCAGGACTGTAATCCCAGGTACTCAGGAAACTGAGATCTTGGGGTGGGGTTCAAAGCCAGCATGGACAGGAAAATCATGAGATTTTTTTCTCTAAATGACCAGGAGAAAATTGAAAGTGTCTCTCTCTAACAATCTCTCCCTCACACAAATTTCCAAAAAATATCTGTGTTCCAAAAAGAATAGTTAGGAAACTTTTATGGATTTTTTATACCACCTAATATTGCAATGTATTTCCAGACACATGATTCTAAATCATCTCAATATTTTTCATAGGACACCTAATCTGCAGCAGAAATCTGTGACTTATACCCATTGTCTCTGGCAGGGAAAACAAGAGGCTATTGCAGGGGTAGAAACAATATCAGCCAACATTTATGACTTTGGGTGGACAATATTCACTCTTTGAAGGTACCATATTTTGTACAGAGAATCTGTGACTTACCAGACAACATGTGCACCAATTCAGAAATTTTCTACTATATTTTTAAACGCTCTGGGAATATTAATCTGTAAATTTGGATTGTAATTTAAGACCAGTTCATGAAACCATATCAAATGAATGTTGGTTTTTGACTTGTGTGTAATTTGCCCCTCATATTGAAGCACCCCGACACACTCCATTATATAGTTCATTTGGCATTTCGGGTCTACAACATT
This sequence comes from Dipodomys merriami, assembly GCF_024711535.1. NCBI lineage: Eukaryota > Metazoa > Chordata > Mammalia > Rodentia > Heteromyidae > Dipodomys > Dipodomys merriami. The sequence goes on along the minus strand of NW_027203159.1, from coordinate 29,077,882 downwards.
CCTACTGCTAAATGGAATAGCCTTTAAAATATATTTAGGAAAATTTCTCTTGTGAAAAGTATTTATCAGTGGTTAGATTGCTATGTAATCAAAAATCGTGAAGTATTTGAGTCCAGATGAGGAAATTTCACATGAGAGAATCTTGCTCCTATGTGTGATAGGGGTGAAAATGTGAGGGTTTGGGGACATATTTGAGCATCAGGTCTCTTATAGTTTGTAATATGAAATTATTATTGGGATTCCTACAGAAATATTTGAATAAAAATGATTTCAACATTAATTTGTCAGTGTTGGTTTGGAATCTGGTAACTTAGGGAAACCTTTTCTATGCTTTTAGTAACGTCAACAGATCAGAACTATATCCACGTGTCTGTATATGTAATAGGAACCCATGGAGTTAAGTGTCTACAAGTAAATTTATGAGAATTGAGACGAGTGTATTTATCAATACGCTTCTTTATAAGGGAATGGCAAGGTGATGTACAGAGGGATTAGAATTACATATATAAGCAATGAACAAGTACTGGTCTCATCACAGGTTCTTACCCATTGTTCATTTTTACTGGTTTTCAGCCTAAAATCTCTATCTCCTCCCAACAGCCATTATGTTTATTCCCAATATGCAGTTTTGATGGGGTTGTTCATATATGTTTGCCCATTGTCCTTTGTCTCAGATTTAGATGTTACTCTTCCCATGCCTAATTCTCATTAAATTACATGAAATACAGTATATACTAAATTCCAATACAGTGGCAGCATTTTGTAAAACATAAACTAAAGGAAAAAGGCAAGTAAAGTGAAATAGTTTCATATGGCATATTTTAAAAAAAATCAAGAAAGTGAAGCCAACTGATTTTGTATTTCAGAGTTTATTTTGTTAACCTAATATTCTATGGTCCTATGTATATTACTATTAAGCTATTTTGATCCTCTTCGAGGACTAAAATGGTCATATACAAGTTTTTAGAAATAAGAGAAACTATGGAGTCTATGTTGGTTGGGTCTTGCACACTTTAATTCATATTATTTTTTTCACAATTTTTCTATGTCCTTACAAATGTCACTATCATTTATTCTAATGGAAAATAGAATTCTGATGTGTTTATACCCCATATTTACTGATCCATTAATCCACACTCAGTCATCTGGAGTGGTTCCAGATTTTCCTTCTGCAATGAACATGATTTTGCCAATCTAATGGAATGTGGTGGAATGTCAATGTTGAATTGATTTGTCTTTTTTTATTCTCAGTTTTTGAGCATTTCTTCATATGAACTTTGGCCATTCTCAATTAGCCATCAAAGAAATCTCTCTTTAAATATTTAGACTTCTTTTCATAGAGCGGGTTTATAGTTCAATATTCTTAGGGGCTGAGGGATTTGACTTGTTGAATGTTGATTATATTTCAGCTCTAAGACACTTTTGACTTTCTTGGCTAGTGAAGATCTTCTCCCAGATTTTTTGCTTCTATTTACCTTCTTTGCTACGTCCTTTGGTATAAATAAGCTGTGCACTTTCAATCTATAGAGTTTGTCTAACCTTTCTTTGACTTGATGCATTAGTGCATCTGTAATGAGAAAGTTTTAAACTGTTCTAAGAGACCTCTTATTTCTCTATTGATTCCATTCTGAGTATTTTTTTAACCTAGGGATCTGATTCATTAGAAAAGTGTTTTGACACAGGATGATGTATAATCTAACTTTGTTATAGGCATTTAACGAACATTACAACACTATTTATTTAATATTGCTATTTCGTGTCAACACATTTATCCTGCTTCTATTTAAAATTACCCAATGTAGTGATATTTTTTTCTTTAGCAGTGACATTTAAAACATAAGTGCCGGAAGTTCCGGGAAGATGGCAGAGGAGAAGCTGGAATCTGAACAAGCTCTCGCATAGAAAGGAGTTTTAGAGTTCCAGTGAACAGTCCTAAGCCAGAGAATCACACCAAGTGTGTCATTACAGGACAGAGAGTTAGACAAGAGAGGGTAAGCCAAGGAAACGCACCAGCTGCCGCTCTGGTGGCGGCGGGGCCACGGCAGTGACCGCAGAGTCATACCTGAGACACAGAGAGTCGGGGACAAAGGAGCCAGATGCAGCGGACGAGCGGATTCTACTCAACACCAACAAGAACCGACAAGGAGCGAACATCTTCATCCTGCTGTTTGCAGACCAGAGACGACCCAGGATCCAAGACTCGGCGTGAGTACAAGCCCGACATCCTCACTCCTCAGGGAGCAGAGGAGGGAAGGCCACCCCTCCACCCCCAGCACCAGTGATCTCCATCTTGGATACCGACAAAGCTCGGAGGAGCTGCTAGCTCCAGCTCAGGCCTTGGAATAAAATGAGTCATTTAGCAGGTCACAAGAACTTAACGACGAAGTGACCTGCCAGACTCAGCTCCATCCAGGGAAAAGTCACCCAGCTCAGGCGCCAGCCATCGGAGTGCCTTGCCTCACTGGGTAACCAGAGCCAGAGGCTACCCCTCCCTCAAACAGCCACCACAATCAATTGAAAAACAGAAACCCTGAGAATGGCTCCAGGCTGGGCGCTGTGAGCTTTATCACAAAATAGCCCCAGGGAAAAGCTACTGTTTGTTGAAAGGCCTCAACTCTACCCAGAACCTAGCCTCATCACCACATCCCCCTCTTTTGTGACTCTCAAAGCAGACCACCCTACCAAAAAACTAACCTGGGAGGGGGATCTCAAAATCTTGGGTAAAGCAGAGCATTTTTCTGCCTCTTCCAACCAACCGACTTAAGAAACCAATCAAGCCACAGGACCTCAAGCTGACCAGAGACTCCAACAAGAGACTGGTTGTAGACAAAAGGGAGATACAGGATTCTTCCCACTCCTCCCCCCCAAAAAAAAAAATCAAAAGACTTTTTTTTCTATTTTTCTTCTTCTTCTCCTTTTCTTTTTTTGCTTGTTTTTTGATTTTGTTACCATATATATATATATATATATATATATATATATATATATATATATATATATAAATTTTTTCCCTTCTAAAACTTTTATTAATCTTTAATTTTTGCCTCTTCTGAAAAAATAATTGTTTTCCAGTAACTTTTTTTTTCTCATCTTATAATTTTTATTTTAGGAATACGTGAATGAGAGTTTTCCTTTTTTTTCTTGTCTTCTTTCTCTTTTTCTTTCTTTCTTAATTATCTTTTTGTTTTTTTATCTAGCTCTACTGAACTTCTGATCTTTTCTTCTCCCGTTCCCATCCTTAAAGCTTTTCACATCTCCGCTATGTCCCTCCCCTTCTCTGAACATATTCACATTCCTCTCTAAATAGACGGTCTTTTAACCTCTATAATAACATTAATTTTTACGTTTCTATTCTTTTTCTGGTCTCTCTTTATTCCCCTTTCCGTCTCTTCTTTTTCTCTCTCTCTCTACTTGCATCCTACCCAACTCATTTCCTGCATTGTGATTAGGACATAGTAAACTCTCCCTGTGCCTCCCCACACCAATCTATTCCCATTTTTTACCCACATCTCTCCCTAATCCTAATAATTTCTGGTTTTCCAAATTCTTTTCTGCGGTTTGAAGTCCTTTAACATATAGTCGTTTGATGTTGAATAGATGTATCTGTTGAACTAGATTGTATCTGTAGACTATTGACTGTACAAATGCAAACTTTGGTTGATGGTTGCCTTAAGATAGTGTTCTAGCACAAAACTGGTGCAATCTTTATCTCAAATGGGCCGAGTAAGCCGGAAAAACACAAGAAAAATGGCAAATTCGGGTATCTCAATTCCCAACCTTGATAATCAGGGATTAGAACAGATAAAGAATAATCCAGAGGAGAGTTCCCAAATAGCTCTACAAACACTAATAGCAAACATGATAAATGAGAAGTTTGACAATGTACAAAGGACTCTGTATGAGCGTGATAGGGAGAGAGAGGAGGCATCCCAGAAGTTTTTACAGGAATATCATAAGCTTGAGGAAGCTTCTCAAAAACTGATACAGGATTTTCGTGAACAACTTGAGAATACCCAAAGAGAAAGGGAGGAATTGCGTGAGCAGGCAGAGAACACTCAAAGAGAACTGCAGGAATCCCACAGAAGGGAGGAAACTAATCAAAGAGTAATTCACGACTTAAGAGACCAGGTAGAGAATACACAAAGATCACTAAAGGCATTCATGGAATCCATTAACAAAGAGCTGAAGGAAGTCAGGGAGACCACAAAGGGAATGATGAATGGAACCCAACAGAAGGAATGGGAGTCCAAAGAAACCATAACCAATCAACTAAGTGATTTGAGAACAAACACTGAACACCAAATTAAGGAAGTAAAGAAATTCATACAAGACCTAAAACAGAGCTTCAACAAAGAACTTGAAGCCATCAAAGCTGACCAATTAGAAGGAAAAGAGATAAAAAACAAAGTAGAGAGTCTTGACAGCAGGTTAGACCATGCAGAAGATCGAATCTCAGGGATTGAAGACCGCCTAGATATTATAGAGAAAGAACATACAACCATCCAAGACAAGTCCAAGAAATATGATAGGTCTATCCAACACCTGGAAGACACCATCAGAAGGCCCAATCTAAGGATAATGGGTGTAGAGGAGCACCTAGAAACAGAAGTTAATGGTCTAGGAAATTTGTTTAACAGGATCCTAGCAGAGAACTTCCCAAACATACGAAAAGATAGGCCTATTCAGATACAAGAAGCTTTTAGAACCCCAAATAGACCAGACAAGAATAGGACATCCACCTTCACATTATAATCCACACAGGATCAACCCAGACCAAGGAAAAGATCCTTAAAGCTGTCAAGGAGAAAAGGTTAAACACCTATAAAGGGAAACCAATTAGAATCAACTCAGATTTCTCAGCAGAGACAATCAAAGCAAGAAGAGCCTGGAATGACGTATGCCATGCCCTAAAAACAAACACCTATCAACCAAGAATACTGTACCCAGCTAAACTCTCCTTCATAACTGAAGGCCAAATAATAACCTTCCATAGCAAAGAAAAATTGAAATAATACATCTCTACCAAACCAGCCCTACAAAAGATTCTGAAAGATGTCCTACACATTGAAAACCAACAAGAACACAACAAAGGCCAAGAAACTGCACCGAAACTGAGAATCCAAGAACCTTAGGAAGAACCCAGTTTTCACAGCCCCCAAGAGGGTGGATAACATGGCTGGAACCCCCAAATATCTCTCAGTCCTATCTCTTAACGTTAACGGACTGAACTCTCCAATTAAGCGACATAGACTATCTAGTTGGATTAAAAAACAAGACCCTTCTATCTGCTGCCTGCAGGAGTCACATCTTGCCCATAAAAACAAACATATTTTCAAGGGTAAAGGCTGGAACAAAATCTACCAAGCAAACGGCCCTCATAAACAGGCGGGAGTTGCAATCCTAATATCAGATAAAATACACTTCAAACTAAAATTCGTGACAAGAGATAAAGAAGATCGCTACATACTAATTAAAGGATCTCTCCTTCAGGAGGATATTACAATTCTAAATATCTATTCGCCAAAAAATGGAGCACCCAAATTTATCAAAGAAACACTACTTTCCCTCAAATCTATATAGATCCAAAAACATTAATTGTTGGGGATTTTAACACACCACTCTCCCGACTAGATAGATCAACCCGGCAAAAACTCAACAGAGAAACCGCAGATCTAAACAGCTGCATAGATCAACTAGACTTAACAGACATTTACCGAACATTTCACCCAAGAGCAACAGAATACACGTTCTTCTCAGCAGCACATGGAACGTTTTCTAAAATAGACCACATTTTAGGCCACAAAGCAAACTTGTCTAAATTCAGAAACATTGAAGTTATACCTTGCATTCTCTCTGACCACAAGGGAATAAAATTAGATCTCAACACCAAAAGCCACCAAAGAAAGTGCAGTATCACATGGAGGCTGAACAACACACTGCTGAATCATGAGTGGGTCATGGAAGAGATTAGAAAGGAAATTCAAATGTTCATGCTATTCAACAAAAATGAACACACAAATTACCAGCTCCTCTGGGACACAGCAAAGGCAGTACTCAGAGGCAAGTTTATAGCTCTGAGCTCCTACATCAACAAATTGGGAAGATCGGAAACTAACAATTTAATGACACATCTAAACCTCCTTGACAAAGAGCAGCAAGATAAACCCCAATCCAGTAGACGGAAAGAAATAATCAAAATTAAATTAGAATTAAAAGAATTAGAATCCAAAAAAACTATAGAAAGAATCAACAAAACAAAGAGTTGGTTCTTCGAAAAACTTAACAAAATTGACAGACCCTTAGTAAACCTTATCAGAAAAAAGAGAGAACACACCCAAATTAATAAACTCAGAGATGAGAATGGAAACATCACCACGGAAACAACCAAGATTCAGAACATTATAAGGGAATACTTCTCAAAACTTTATGCTAATAAGTTTGAGAACTTGACAGAAATGGACCTTTTCCTAGCAAATATTGACATGCCAAAACTAAACCAAGATGAGTTAAACCAGCTTAACAGGCCCATATCAAGCATTGAAATAGAAACAGCAATAAGAGACCTCCCAGCTAAGAAAAGTCCAGGACCAGATGGTTTTACAGCGGAATTTTACAAGGCCTTCAAAGAAGAGCTCACACCAATACTCCTCCAACTCTTCAATGAAATTGAAAGAGAAAGCTCACTACCGAACACATTCTATGAAGCCATCATAACCCTCATCCCAAAACCAGGCATGGACTCATCTTAGAAAGAGAAATACAGACCCATTTCTTTGATGAACATTGATGCAAAACTTCTCAACAAAATTTTGGCCAATCGACTTCAACAATTCATCCAAAAAATCATACACCATGATCAAACAGGCTTCATTTCAGGGATGCATAGCTGGTTCAATATACGCAAATCAATTAATATTATTCCTCACATCAACAGGAGCAAGAATAAGAACCACATGGTTATCTCAATAGATGCAGAAAAAGCATTTGAAAAGATCCAACACCCCTTTGTGATGAAGCTTCTGCAAAAATTAGGAATCCATGGAACATTCCTCAATACAATAAAGGCTGTATATGACAAATCTACAGCCAGCATTATACTCAATGGTGAAAAACTAAAGCTATTTCCTCTTAACTCAGGAACAAGACAAGGATGCCCACTCTCTCCACTTCTCTTCAATCTAGTATTAGAATGCCTAGCTACAGCAATAAGACAAGATGCAGACATAAAGGGGATCCAAATAGGGAAAGAAGAAATAAAACTCTCCCTCTTTGCAGATGACATGATCTTGTATTTAAGGAATCCCTTAGACTCCACTCCAAAATTACTCAAGCTGATTCAAAACTTTGGCAAAGTAGCAGGTTATAAAATTAACCCCCCAAAATCAATGGCTTTTCTATATGCCAACAATGAGAAAAGTGTGGCTGAAATTAGGAAAGCAACTCCATTTGTAATAGCCCCACAAAAAATAAAATACCTAGGAATTAACTTAACCAAAGAAGTGAAGGACCTCTATGATGAAAACTTTAAAATCTTGAAAAAGGAAATCAACACAGAACTTAAAAAATGGCAAAACCTCCCATGCTCCTGGATTGGCAAGATTAACATCATGAAAATGGCAATACTTCCCAAGGCTATCTACAAATTCAACGCGATACCTATCAAAATTCCACCCTCATTCTTCAAGGAAATAGAGGAGGCAATCCAAAAATTCATATGGAACAATAAAAGACCCCGAATAGCAAAAACGCTCCTCAACGGAAAGAACACTGCTGGAGGAATATCAATACCAAATTTCAAACTCTACTATAAAGCCATAGTAATCAAAACAGCTTGGTATTGGCATAAGAACAGATCTCAGGACCAATGGAATAGAATTGAAAACCCAGTAATGAACCTACAGACCTATAGCCATCTAATCTTCGATAAGGAAGCTAAAACAATAGAATGGAAGAAAGACAGCCTCTTCAGTAAATGGTGCTGGTAAAATTGGTCAACTACATGTAGAAAACTAAAGCTAGATCCTTATATATCACCCTGCACCAGAATCAACTCCAAATGGATCAAAGACCTTGGAGTCAAAGCAGACACTCTGAAAACATTACAGGATGGAATAGGAGAAACCCTAGGTCTCCTTGGCTCAGGTCGAAATTTTCTGAATAGAGATCCGGAAGCACAACAATTCAAAGAAATGTTGGACAAATGGGATTGCATAAGGTTGCAGAGCTTCTGCAGGGCAAATGACATAGCTAGCAAGATCTATAGAAAGCCCACCGATTGGGAGAAGATCTTTACTAGCCATACAACGGACAAGGGTCTCATATCTAAAATATACTTGGAACTCAAAAAATTAAACCACCCCACAACAAATCCTCAAAGAAACAACTGCCCAATAAATAAGTGGGCGAAAGACTTAAAGAGAAGCTTCTCTGAAGAAGAAAGAAGGATGGCCAATAGACACATGAAGAAATGTTCAACATCCCTAGCCATAAAAGAAATGCAAATCAAAACAACATTGAGATATCACCTCACTCCAGTTAGAACAGCAAAAATCAAGAACTCTAACAACAACAGATGCTGGAGGGGATGTGGACAGAAAGGAACCTTACTTCATTGTTGGTGGGAATGTAAACTTGTTCAACCACTTTGGAAAGCAGTATGGAGGTTCCTCAAAAGACTTCACATAGATCTCCCCTACGATCCAGCAATCCCACTTTTGGGCATTTACCCAAATGTTTACAAACAAGACCACACTAAAGCTACCAGCACAACTATGTTTATTGCAGCATTATTTACCATAGCTAAGATATGGAACCAACCCAGATGCCCCTCAGGAGATGAATGGATCAAGAAAATGTGGTATATATACACAATGGAATTCTATGCCTCCATCAGAAAGAATGACATTTCCCCATTTGTTAGGAAATGGAAAGGCTTGGAAAAAATTATATCAAGTGAAGTAAGCCAGGCCCAAAGAAGCATAGGTCCCATGGTTTCCCTTATTTGCAATATATAGTATAGGTATGAGTCAAGCGGAAAAGGTCAGATAATGTGATGTTAGGAAAATGAACCCTTAAATATGTATTTTAATGTTTTCGTTTCTTTCATGCATGTGTTTCTAACGCATTTATAAGATGATTTCTTTGTTGCTTTGTATGTCCCTCCCTCACAGTGTAACCCCCGCTTTCACTATATTTAATGTCAGTATAACATGTGGAGGAGATGGGGACAAACAAGTCGTTTAAGGATTCAGGTGGACCTTTTGCAACAATGAGAAGTACAAAATGTCATGTCAAAACCAGCTTTACAATGTCGTTGTGGGGGGGGGTATAATTGGGTGGGGGAGGGGGGAGGCAGGGAAGGGAGGTGAAGGGTAAACAAAGGAGGAGACTGCAATGCTTGGTAAGAAATGTATGCATTATCCTGCCCATGTAATTGTAGCCCCTCTGTACAGTATGTTCTCAAATAAAATAAAATAAAATAAAATAAAAACCAATTTCTTTTTCTTGCTTTATTTCTTTAGTTTTTATAGGATTTCTCTTTTCTTGTCACTATATTTGAGTTTGGTAATCTGTTGATTACAGAAATTTTAATTTGAATATGGAAATAAGGGGAATCAAAAATTTTGATAGAGGAAAATGGGGGAACAACTGCCCTAAAATTCCTCACAAGGCCACATGTTGAAAATTGCATTTACATCAGGTTCATCAGGGAGAGATTTGAAACAGAATACAGTGTAAGATATATGAGGGATAGGATATCATATGATAAGAAAAAGATTTACTGCCTTACACTCCTAATTAAAATCCCTCCGTACATCACATTGACAATAAGATTAACGAAAAAAAGGGTATTGGTACATATATTTATTTTAATTGTTGCAGTATATACACAGACATGTATAGATAGACCTGTTTTCTTCATATCCCTATGAGACTAGAAATGGCCCAGGTTTCCATGAGTATACAGGTTCCAAAATATCCTTTACAAATTAAAGTTAAATGCATTCCTGCTCATAATATCTGAAGGAAAACCAAGAAACATTTAAAATTATACACTATTTGCAAATTATGGCCATAATCAGAAATTCTCCCTTTTCAACACCATGATAAATATGAGCCACATTCACACATCTTTAACTTCTGCATCTGTACCCAAAAGATTCAACTCTATTTATTGCACAGGAGTCCTACCAATAAGTTTTCCTAAAGTGTGTTTCAGAAACTATTCCATTGTGCATCAGAAATGTTTTGGACCACACTGCCAAGTCAAGTATTAATATGTAGGGACTTAAAATTGTGGAGCAAATTACACACAAGTTGAATATGAAGGTAGCCATCAAATATGGTTCCATAAAATTGTGTTACACTCGACAGATACAGTCCACTCTTCTTGAAACACTTTGGAAATATATTGGGAAATTACTAAAATATGCACACACACTTGCACTCAAAATATCACACATCTTGCACAAAACCATGGTATCTTCACAAGTTTCAATTTGCCTACTCAAAAGAATATGCTTTGAATGGTATTTTGTGTACACATACATTAATCTGTTTTTTTTCTGCCACAGGATTTGGACGGAACTCCCGGAATCCTTCTTTAGATGAGATTACATGTGGAAATCATTGAGATCAAAGAGAAAATTGTATAGTAAGGAATATAATTCAGAATGTTGGTTGAAAAATCCCATTGAAATATTAATGACCATTCTGTATGGAATATATAATTGGTGTAAGATTTGTGTAAGTGGTCTAATGTCATTCCAGTTTTGTTATGTATTAGGCTCTGCGATTATAACAATATATAAAATGGAAGATGATTTTCACAGGCAAACAACGACAGTGAAAAATGAATTATGATTTATTCTCCATTAAGAAACAAATTAGATTTCGATTTGATTATTATAGTTTCTTTATTCCAACCTTACCATGTCTATAGGCAGAGGGACATGGTGAATTCCAAAAAGGACATAAATACCAGGATTTACTTCTGGATTCAAGTAAGGGGGAATAGGGAGTGAATAGGTAGTACAAATCAAAATTAATTAATTTGGTTGAGTGAGCATCACAATATAGTAATAAATGTAAGATGTAGATGATACAATGCGAAATGTTTTGAACTCATGGTTTGCTCATAGAATGACTCCTGCAAAAAAATAAAAGAAAAAATATTATTTTACTTTCAATGGAAAATACTTGAATATATATTCCTGTATTCTCCATATGAATAATAACTTCACTAGTAGTTAGAGAGATACTCAAAAACTAGTGAGAGCACATCCCCAGTTATTTTCAAAAAAATTCATGGTTGTTTCCATTTCCATTTCCATTGAAATTTGATCATTGTATACAAACCTCACAAATTACAAGTGGACACGTTGTCTCATAACATTCAAACTTCATTGAACATTTGAAGTGTGATGCTAGTTATTGTATTATTTGAGTGATTGTTGTCCAGTTCCTCGAAATTTTTCTAATACCTCCAATTCAGGCTCACCCAGGTCTTGGCACAGTTTCTGAAATGGGTCTCTTGTTAAATATTCATGGATATATCATGCATCCAGGAAAAAAGGAAGAAATAGTTCATGTGATTTTATAGAAAAAAATTCTATAGTGTTTTTACTATTTAATGTTATAGCAATGAATTTAAATCAACATGATACATTGATCTCCATTTTAATATTTGTGAATATATGCATTCACAAACAGTGATTGTTTCATGAGTTGTAATCTACCAAAAGATACATGCTTTAGGGTATGCAAGTAAAATATGAAGTAAATAAATATCACTGTCCCATCAAATATTTTTGTATGAAATTTGGAGAGATAATACCATGATAGTAAGCATGAGAAGTTCACAAAATCTAAGTGGCTCTTATATGGAAGGAAAAAATTAGAGATTTTGGAAAAACCAGTGAACATGTGGCATTGTTGATGAATATGTCATTATGTTCTTGTCCTTGGTTATTCTTCTTCTTGCTCGTTGGACTTGAACTTTGGGCTTGGGCAGAGTCCCTGATTTCTTCACCACTCTAATGTTCTACCACTTGATCTACAGTGCCACATCCATTTTTGAGATGGATTATTTGGGATTAGAGTGGGACCACTATTCCTGTTAGGCTACTTTGAAAACTGATTCTCAGATTTCATTGTCCTAAGGTTGCTAAGCGACCTTTACCAGGCTTCTTTTCTTTGTTATCCAAAGTGCGCTAATGATTTTTCAGTTTGTTCCCAACATTCATGCACACTGCAGGTCTATGAGTAACCATGGTTTTCCTTAAGGATAACAGTCTATATAGTGTTTGATTTTGAGGAGATTACTTCCAGAAATGAATCTGAAAAAAATCCTTGTCTTTATTAATCTGTAATTAGATCCTTATGTGTCAAATGTGTGAGAGGATAGAATTAACAACATTATCACCTGGCGTGGCTCGTGTGGTTTTCTACCCCAAAAATAATTTCACATGACATAATCATTTTCCTCTGCATGACAGCAGATGACAAACTCCCTAACCGTGGAATACTATAGAGCATTATCCTTGAGGAAACCATCGTTACTTGTAGACCTCCAGTTGGCATAAAATTTGGGGACAAACAAAGCAAAAAATGCCATCAAGACAGTATCAATAACAAAGAAAAGAAGCATGATACAGGTTACTTAGAAACCTGTGAAGGCTGAAATCTGAGGATCAGGTTTCATGACAGCCCATCAGGAGAGTATAGGGGGCTTTCATCACTAATTCATCACTTCAAGGGCTGGGAAGTTGGCTCATTGGTAAAGCGCTCACCTCGGATGCATGAGGCCCTGGGTTTGATTCCTCAGCAACACATAAGCAAAAATCTAAAAGCTGGAGGTGGCACTTTGGCTCAAGTCTTAGAGCACTACCTTGAGCTGAAGATCTGAGGGATAGTGCCCAGACCCAGATTTCAGGCTTATGACCAGAACCTCCCCACCCACCCCCCAAAATAAAAACAAAACAAAACTAATTCATCACCTCAGAATTGGAAGTGGAATTGTTGCTCAATTTGTGGATCATTAGCCTTGATGTGAAGAGCTCTGGCTTTGCACCCAAACACAGAGTTAACGCCCAATGAACAGCACCACCAAGAACCAGAGAAAGAAAGGTAAAGCAATATTCATCAATAATGTCCCATACCAACGGTATTTCCAAAATCTTTGAATTTTTTTCACTGAAAGAAAGGTGATTTTATTTTTATTCACTCTCTATTTGGACTATTTTACATTTCTCTTTGAAAAACAGAGAGTAAGTTTTGATGCAGCAGTGATATTGCCCTAACTTCCTCAGTTGCTAAAAAACTTAATGTGACTCCATGGCAATATGAATCCTGTTTCCTTATGTTTATATATCTTATGGAATCATAGTTTCTCTGGCATCTATAAAGAGAATTAGTTAACTAGAGATCTAGAAAAATAGGAGACCATGTTACATGCTGATTTGTCTCTTATAGTTTTAATCAACCCTATATTTGCCATTATACATATGTGAGCAGATTTGTACATGTAATCAGATATTTTTGTTACCTGTCGATGCAAAACTTTCTGTGTGTGTGTGTGTGTGTGTGTGTGTGTGTGTGTGTGTGTGTGTACAAACTAGAATGTTGACACAATTTTGCCTACTCTGTTTCAAGAGCCATAAAGTAAACCATGGCAAATTTCTAGAATATTTGAATTAAACACTGAGGAAATTTTGGTTGCCTACAATTCTGGATTTTATTCAGTCATGATAACCATTAATCATAGGTTGTCCATGATAATTTTCTTATATTTCTTCTTTGGTAATGAAGATTGAAACCAGGATTGCACCATTGGTTTCAACCTCTTACCCTGGGCTTAATACCAGTCAAGTATTCCAAATTTTGGGGTACATCTGGCATAGAATTCTCTAAGTCATACATATTTGAGAAAATAATCTTAACAAAGAAATAATGACCAAAGTTAATGGAAAATCATTTAAATGTTCATAACGAAGTCCATGTTCATACTGGCAGGTAGTATGCATATATTTCTTAAATACTAATATATTTCTGGACTGATGAACATATTTGCCTGATAATATTTCATGATGTGATTGTGACTGCACAATGAAAATTGTTTTGTCTACATATAAGAATAAAAAAATTCTATTGTTTGAGCAATGGCACATCGCTTTTAATTGTACGTGAAGGTATCTGCATGGTATCCCTTCATATTTTATTTTCCTAACATTAAGCATGTATCTTTGTTAGGATACATCTCATGAAATAACCCTTTGTGTTTTGTTTATATTCATTCCTTCACATATATTGAAATGGAGATCAAAAAGACCTTAAAGGTATTGGAAGTGCCCTGATTGAAGAGAAACGACTTTTGCAAAAGCATAATTGGTATGTATCATAAGATACCATTGAAATATAGGGAATTTGGGAAAAAAGTCATCATGGCTAGTGGCTATTACACATCATTAAGGACTTCACAGTTTCAAATTCCATTATGTTTGCGAATTCATATCTTCTTTCAACTGTTATCAAGAAAATGTCTACTAAATACAGGTAATACATTCTACGTATGGGAAGCTATAAGAATGACCTGCCACTTTTTATCTATTTTTGATTGATTTACTATATAATAAACACCTATACTGAAGCCTTACCTCTTTCTTGCTCTCAGTAGTAGTTTGACAAAACCACAGGAGATGTGGCATTATATGAGAATATGGTATAATTTTCCCTTCACAATCATTAAGTTTCTGACAACAGTTTTATATGTACAGGTATGATATCATATACCTCAATGTCATCTTCTAAGGCACAAGTTTTACATAATTTTATATATGTCACACAACGTAAAATATTTCCTAGCTATAGATACATTTATTAAGATACACAGACACATATTATCAAGCAATTACTTCATTCCTTGCTTCATGAATTTCATTAATGAGGAATGTATTCTGGACTTTAGTCACCTGGTTTCAGGGGCTGAAATGTTACATTCAATTATCTTTGGGGGATTGGGGAGTTGGCTTGAAATATTTGTAGGGAAGAGAATAATTATTTCCCTACCACAAGGAAACCTTCGAAATAAGAGTGATGTAAAGCACTTCAATGTAGGCATAAACACTATGTTAGTAGTCCATATGATTTAGAGGTGAAGAAAACACCAATGGCACCCTTCTGTTTAAATATATCAGAATTCCATTGAATTTTATGATGAAAATCATAGTACTCAGAAATGAAATCTTCCCTTCTATCTTTGGGCCAGAACGGAGCATTTCACTTGACATAAACTGGCTTGCAGATGAAGGACCTGAGATGATGAAAAGGAATTTTATTATTTCAGTACAACAATAATCAGCAGCCCACAGAGAGGTAACAGTGGATGTGACCAGTGCAAATAACATGTCTATTTGATGGAAGGGCTTCCTGCAATCTTTGTTGGATTTACTTTTCACACACATCTTAATGTGGCCACATCAATTATTAATCTTCCAAAGTGTACCAATTAATGTTATTCATTTTACTCTTGGATGTAAACAGTACAAATTTCAGAGCTTTTCTGAACGTTAGCTGTTGTCCCCTAGAAGTTCATTCTCACATCCTATTTACTGGTTTTGTTTGAAAGTCCAGGCCACTATACTCTGAAGTATAGTATTGAATCTATCATGGAATTATCGCAACAGTAGCTAAATTACTATCCCGATTTTCTGTCAGCTCCCCAAATTTAAGCATTAATCTTTGCTAGGAAGCTCTTTAGAAATATTTCCCAGCCATTATTTATAGTAGGCAGATAAATATCAAATTATACTTGGAAAAATAGTATTATTGGCACATGAGCTTTCCAATATCTGTAAATTTTCAGTACCTTCCTGAGAATTTTAAGGAATAATTATCGCTGTAATCAATAACGTAGAAATATTCTACTAAATTTAGCAAAATATACAATTGAAACCAATTTTTATTAAAAATTTGTAAAGGTCATCTTCATATTTATGTAATTTGGCTGTTTATCATTCATATGCTATGCACCAATAGCACTGGATTAATAGAGCAACTATGACTAAATTTTCAGTTCAAAATGTACACTGAAGAAATATTGGCAAATCTTCATATCACAAACAGGATTTCAAAACATATACTGCCTATGTTTATTCATCATTTCCAGAAATAATATTTTTATTTTCTTCATATCAACATAGTTTCTAAATATCGACCTAGAAGAGACTTAGCATGGCTTTTGATTTGAGGAAAACAGGAAAGTATTTAAACATCTTATGCAATAATCAGTCTTAGTATGCTGAAACAATTCTGGGAATAGGAGGAGAGAAGGCAAACACATTTTCAGGCAATCATATCGGAAATAAAGTGGAAGGTTAAAACAAAAAGGACACAAGAAAACTTAATAAAGAACAAATAATTTAGGGTTGATACTGACTGAGGATACTTTCTGATACTGATACTTACAATCACCTAATGAGTGAAAAACTACATTATCAGCAATAACCAAAAAGTCATTGGCAATTCTGAAAAAGAAAGCATATTTCATGTATAAACATAATATGAGAAACAACTCCCCCAAAAATCTTGTGTTATCTAAACATAGGAAAATGTGTAACATTTTAAATTATCTGTACTTTTTTTAAAATTGTTATTTATTCATTCAATTAATATATTTCATGGGAATGGGTAAGGATTAACTGAATGTCCTCCAATAAGATCAACATTCCATGCAGTTAATAGGAATTATACTCACATATTTTGTCTTTAGATGTAGGTGTTATGTGCATCTGACCTGACAAGAACAACAATAAATGAGTTGATACAAAATCACCAGCTACTTTTCATTTCAGATGAAGGTAAATTTAATCATGAAAATTCATTCAAAATTCTAAGAGTTGGTCAATTTGCATCAACACTACATTTGTGAATCTGAAATACACTCCATTCTCTCCGAATTTCCTAGAATGTCCCCAAAGTCAGATTGTCAGGGATCATGTGTGTGTGTGTGTGTGTGTGTGTGTGTGTGTGTGTGTGTGTGTGTGTGTAAAATAAAATTTCCCATTGGTAAACTTAGGCAACACTACTTTATGTGACTCCATGATAGTTCAAATATTTTACCTGGTCCTGCATATAATTGGCACTTCAAAGTACAATTTTTTTAGGGGTGAACAATAACAATAATCTAGATATTTGTGTTGAGAGGAAGTGTAAAAATATAAATTCCAGATTAATATTTTCCGTTTTTAATTTATTGTTAAAATCATTGATTTGCTTCTTTGTCATGATCTGTGTTAATGTGTATATATTCAACCTTTCTATCTTTGTGTCAATTTCTTCATGTAATTCTCTCTTTTGCATATTTCTGAAGTATTTGGTTAGACAAGGTACAATCTTTTTCAACGTATGCCTGCTCAGTTGCAAAAAGAAAGTTTGTGTTACATTAATTAGGCAAGCACCAATATTCCCTTTATTTTCATGTCATTAACCCAAACATACATATATGCCATTTGGCACACTGCAATTATATTTAAAATAAATCAATTTTTGCATGATTCCTGCCTAGACTCCTCACTTATTATCATGCAGTTAGGATAAGTATTAACTTCTCTAACATATGTAGAGTTGAAAAACATTGATACTCCCTTTCCGTAGAGTTCTGATTGATACAGGTAAGATAAAAGGGCATTTATCAAAAATCAGCCTTTAGAAACTGTTCAATTGCAATATTCAGGGCTAGGAAGGTGGCTCAGTGGTAGAGAGCTTTCCTTCATGCCTGAGGCCCTGAGTTCGATTCCCCAGCACCACATAAACAAAAAGAAAAGAGCCGGAAGGGGCCCTAGTCTCAAATGGTAGAGGGCTAGACTTGAGCTGAAGAGCTGAGGGACAGCGCCCAGGCTCAGGGTTCAGGCCCCACGACCCGACCCCTACCTCACCCCCCCAAAAAAAATGGCAGTATTCACATCGACAGATATTAATATATTTATGAAAATACAACTAATTCTACATCATTCTATATTTTTCCCTACTCTCACTAAGTACTGTGAATGTTATTACTTTACAAAAATTTGCATGTTTCACACTTGAAATGGAGACCAAGGGATTCTCTCATTAAATATAGGGGCAGCTTTTTGCATGACACATTTTTTGTAATTATGTTGAAGATTTTGGATCATATTACTTCAATTTTTTTGAATATTCATATACTTGTTGAATGAATTCCTCTTAGTCTTCTCATCCAAGAACACAGATCGCATCACACTGTGATCTTCAAGAGCTTAGTAAATGAACAAATGAGTACAGAAGTTACATAAAATCATAAATAAATAATTTCCAAATATAGTAAAGTTTTATTGTATTCCTTCAGTACATCCTGATTTTTGAAAATCTGTAATTCCTAATAGTACACTTTGTTTTATCAATGTGATATTTTTCCTAGAGTTTTGTAAAACTATTTTAGTACCAATTAAATTATTAAAAAGTTCATGTTCTACACAAATATGGATATGTAATATGGATATGTATTCTCCACTCAAGGATGCACACTGATAATGTAATGAGAACTTTCAACACATTTTTCAGAAATGAATACACTACTGCCAGAGTATTGAAAAAATCATTCAATCACAGCTGATCACTGAGTAAATGGGTGAAATTTGTATGATAGTTTTAGATTACAGTAGTTCCTCATAGCAAAATAAGACCTACAAATTTGGAGAACATATGGCAAATTTTTAAAATAAGTGATTTGTTAAAAACACTATTGAACCTAGCAATACATATAATTATACTATAGGGTGAAATTCATAAATTTTATAAAATATTCTACAACCCAATACAGCTGTGGTCAAGTCACAATTCCAACTACCCACACCACACAAACCAATGATATACTAAGCAAAGTTCCTCAGAAGTTCTTTCCCACTATGAATGCCAATTTTAACACTATCTCTAAATTACTTCTTTTTATTTTCTTACCACTTGAATGAATTACTGTTTACATTGAAGTTGATAAGCTGCACCTACTGTTGGATGCACATTGCACTATAATGAAAGTGGGGTTTTTTGTTATTATTTTTTTTTCTGTTTGCCTTAGGGCATATGGTTTTTGAAACCACAATTTAATATTCTCATTTTATAACATTTTTTTTATTTCAAATCAGAATGCATTTGACAAGAACTTTTGAGGGGCTTAAATCATTCTGAATATTAATAAATGTGAAGTTAACATTATATTTGAGGTCAATACCTTTTCATTTTTCTGCATGAATCAAATTCTATCTTTGAGAATAGAAAAGAAGATCATCATTCTGTGACAGTTTGGTCGACAACATTTCGTAACTATTACAGGTTAATGTCAAACATTATATTGTTTATATCAACTTTTTATGTTTGTTTTTGGCAGTAGATGATTAAGTTCTAGAACGGTCTCTTTGTGAAAGTCCTAATAAAAATATTGATGACTAAAGAAACTAAACAAGAAAAAAAATATCTAAAGATTGATTTATTGTGGCTTTATAGACCATAAAATGTGTAGAGGTGTCTAGGCAGAACAATTTACAAAGATTCAGTAGTTGCTGTGAAGATGAAAAGTGTGACACATCCATTCACATTATTCCTCTACTGAATACTCACACATTTCTATTATACCGAATCCGAGTCTACCAATGCATACTAAAAGGAAATGAGACTTTGTCGTCCGAGTTCAGGCTGGAAGTCTGCACTTCCGGTGCCATATGCAGAAGTGTGCCTGAGTTCTGTCAGTTCGTAAAACGGAAGTGTGGTTTATGAGCTATATACCACAATAACGGTGACTTCACCTAGAGAAGTCATTATACAGAAGTAGCTGTTGCTGTGGAAAACCAACTAGTGAGGAGGAGGAGAACCTGACTTGTTTGGTGAATCCAGTTAACTGAAGGACACCGGTAAGAGTCCCTTGCCTTCTCTTCTTTCTTTTAAGTCTTAGACATGTAAATCATCTCTTTGGCTCGTGTATATGACTAGAACTTTTCTTACTTTCTACCCCTGACATCCCAAATGTAGGCCGGATTGTTCCATGGGAAAAGAATGAAAATTCTTTACTTCCTTAGACTGCAGAAAATAGCTATTTCCATTCTGGAGAACTTGAAATTTACTTTTATTCCCCTCACATTTATGTGCATCAAAGCAATCATATGTTTAATGTCTTCTGGCTTTACTTCACGGCCACTAGACACTACACAACTGAAATTCACTACCCATTGAACCAAAGCCCAATCTGAAACATTGAGTAACGAGTCTCAATGATTCCTTTCCTTTGCAAAACATATCTTCTCTAAGAAGCAGTTATTGAATAATATTCCATACTGATCTTATAATCTTAATAGGACATCACAATGTATCTATGAGAATAGCAAATCCTCATTCACATGAGTGCATATGTTCAATAGGTATTAGATATTTGTACATTGGAAATTGGATATTGTTAATTTAGACATCCATATTTAAGAAGTCCTTTTCACAAAACGTAGAGGTGGTTTCCTTTTCCTCCACAGTGCCTAATATCCAAAATATAAATTAATTTTATTTTTAAACATTATTTTGTGAAAACAGCCACTGTATTATCATATGGCCTAGAATTCAGTTTGGATAATTTAGTTATGATGCCATGGTTATAAACTGTTAACATGGGAGATGCATTGTGTCTCTTTTCATTATTTAGGATATTGACTAAAAACTTGCTCTTAGTTTCATCCAAATGTCACAAAATTTGAAGGTTCACAGAACTGTGGGTAGCAAATAATTTTTTTTTCATGTAACACTGCTATAATAAGGTCCAGATCAATGGGGCAATGTCATTCTTTCTGATGGAGGCATAGAATTCCACTGAGTATAAATCCATTTTCTTGATCCATTAATTTACTGAGGGGCATCTGGGTTGCTTCCTTATCTTAGCTAGATTAAATATCGCTGCAATAAACGTAGCTGTGCTGGTAGCTTTAGTGTGGTCTTGTTTGTTATCATTTAGTCAAATGCCCCAAAGTGGGATTGCTCGGTCATAGGAGAGTTGTATGTGGAGTCTTTTCATGAAACATCATGCTACTTTCCAAAGTGGTTGAACAAGTTCACACTCCCAATGACAATGCAGTAGGATTTCCTTCTGGCCACATCCCCTCCTGCATCTGTTGTTATGAGAGTTCTTGAGTATAGCCATTCTATCTGGTGTGAGGTGGAATGTCAATGTTCTTTTGATTTGCATTTATTTTATGTCAAGAGATGTTGAGCATTTCTTCAGTGTCTAGTGGCCATTCTTCTTTTCTCTCCAAAGAGTTTTCTAATCTTTAGCTGACTTAATTATTGGGCTGTTGTTTCTTTGAGTATTTGTTGTTGGGGGATTTAATTTTTTGAGTTCACAATATATTTTAGGTATGAGACCCTTGTCAGTTGTATGGCTAGTGAAGACCTTCTCCTAACCTGTGGGTTTTCTATTGATATTTCTAAGTATGTCCTTTGCCATGCAGAAGCTCTGCAGATTCATGCAATCCTATTTTCCAAACTTTCTTTGTGTTTCTGAATCTCTATTAATCAATTTTCGGCCAGTGCCAAGAAGACCTAAGGTTTCTCCTATTCCATCCTGTATGGTGTCAGGGTGTATGTTTTAATTTAAAGGCCTTTAATCTATTTGGAGTTGATTCTGATGCAGGTTGATACCTGAGGATCTAGGTTTAGTTTTCTACAGGTGACTAATCAGTTTTGTCAGCACCACTTACTGAAAAGGCTAACTTTCTTCCATTCTTGTTTTTTTAGCTTCCTTATGGAAGTTTATGTAGCTATTGGACTGTGGGTTGATTTCTAGGTTTGCCATTCTATACTATTTGTCCTGTGGTCTCTTGTTCCAGTACCAAGCTGTTTTAATTACTATGGCTTTGTTTTAGAGTTTGAAATTTGGTATTGATATTCCTCCAAGACAATTCTTTCTGTTGAGGATTGTTTTTGCCATTTGGGATCTGTTATTGTTCCATATGAATTTTTGGATTGTTTCTTCCATTTCCTTGAAAAATGAGGTTGGAATATTGTTATCCATCTTACTGAATTTCTAGATCCCGTTGGGAAGTATTGCCATTTTCAGGATTTGATCCTTCCTATCCAGGAAAATGTGCGGTTTTTCCAATTTCTAAATTCTGTTTAGATTTCCTTTTCCATAATGTTAAATATTTAATCATAGAGGTCCTTCACTTCTTTGGTTAAAGTAATTCTCAGGTATTTTAATTTTGGGGTGGCTATTAGGAATGTAGTTGCTTTCCTTATTTCCTGCACACCTTCCTCATTATTGGCATTGATAAATGCCTTTTTTTTTTGAGTGTGAATTTTATACCCTGCTACTTTGCCAAATTTTCTAATGAGATCGAGTAATTTGCAAGTGGAGTCCATGGGAATTTGTAAATAAAAGAATATGTCCTCTGCAAAGAGGGAGCTTTGTTACTTCATTTTATTGTATTTGGATCTCTTTATCTTTCCGTTTTTTCTTAGTGCTGTGGTTAAGGATTCTAGTGCTAAATTGAATAGAAGTGGAGAGATTGGACATCCTTGTCTCCTTCCTAAGTTAGAGGGAAAAGCTTTAATTTTTCATTTTGTACAATGTGGGCTGTAGGTTTGTCTTTATTGTATTGAAGAATGTTCCATGGATTTCTATTTATTTCGAGAGCCTTCATCATAAAGGACTGTTGGATATTGTCATTGGCTTTTCTGCATCTATTGAAGTAAAGATATGGTACATATCCTTGCTCTTTTTGATGTAAAAAATTATATTAATTGATTTGTGTATATTGAACTTATTCATTTGTGTATATTTGCTTCAGTGAAATGCATCCAGTTTGATTGTGATGTAGGAATTTTGGATTAATTATTGAATTTGATTGACCAAAATATTGTTGAGTAGTTTCAGTTTGATATTTTTAAGAGAAATGGGTCCTTAATTCCCTTTCTTTAATGAAACCATTCCACATTTTGGGATTGAAGTTTATGATGGCTTCATACAAAGAGTATGGTAATCAAATTTTCATTCAATTTCATTGAAGATTTTGAGGATTACTGGTATAAGTTCTGCTTTGAAGGCCTTGTAGAATTCCACTGAAAATCCATTCGGTCCTGGGTTTTTCTTAGATGGGTGATCTCTTATTTCTCTTCCTATTTAGATTCTTGATATGGGTCTGTCAAGATGGTTAACTCACCTTGGTTTAGTTTTGGTATATCGACATTTGATAGGAAATAGTCCATTTCTATAGCCCATTTCTTCCAGATACCAAAAATTATTAGCATAACGGTTTGAGATGTATTCCCTTATAATGTTCTGAATCCTGTTTCTTCCTGTGGTAATGTTTCCATTTTCCTCTCTGTTTATTTGGGTGTGTTTTCTTTTTTTTCTGATAAGATTTGCTAAGACTGTCAATTCTTTAAATTTTTTCAAAGAAACAACCCTGTATTTTTTATTCTATTTTAAAAAAAATTCTAATTCATTTAATTCTGATTTAATTTTAATGACTTCTTTCCCTCCACTGATTGGGTTTATCTTGCCGCTCTTTTTCAGTTAGGTTCAGATGTCTCAATTAATTATTGGTTTCAGATATCCCCAGTTGTTCTTGATGGAACTCAGAGCCATAAACTTGCCTCTGAGTACTGCTTTTGCTGTGTGCCAGAGGAGCTGGGAATTTTGTATGGTCATTTTTGTTGACTATCATGAGTATTTGAATTTGTTTTCTAATCTCTTCCATCACCCACTTGTGATAGAGCAGTGTATTGTTTAGCCTCAATGAGTTATAGGATTTTCTTTGGTGGCTTTTGTTACTGAGTTCTAATTTACCCCTTGTGGTCTAAGAGAAAGCAGGGTATAATTTTTACCTCTTCTCTATTTTAAATTGTAGTCTATTTAAATTTCTTCCAAGGCCTGGAATTAACTGCTCAGCCAGGCCTTTGTCAGTATCAAAGATGGAGAGCTCTGTTGGTGGGGAGGGGCAGTCTTTCCACAGATGCTCTCTGACAATGAGTGAGTTGTCAGGGTTCTACTCATGCCACATTCTTGGTTTCTGGGCCATCACTGATCTATGATCCTTATGATGAAAATTTCTGCTCTCTGTCAGTTCTTTCTGATTGTGAGTAGGGTCTGGCACCTATGTCTCAGACTCTGTCGTTTAGTATGTTGGCCATGGCCACAACATCCACCACAGCCTCTGCACCACCACCTACCAGCAAGTGTACAGATCTGTCTCCTTGATGGATTTCCCTCTCTGGACAATATCTCTATACTGTGATGGCTCACTTAGTGCAATTCTATAGCCCAGATAAGTTCTCTGGAACACTAAAACTGCTTTGTATTCAAGAGTTGATTTTCCTCCAGCTTCTCTTCCGTGCTCTTCCTCAGCTCTTCTGAAAATAGGGGTTACAATGTGGGGGAGGAATATACAATTGAAAAAAATCATGTGGTACATTTGTAATAATATGTTTGTACTATAGCAAGAAAGAAAAAAACAGTTCTATCCTTATCTTGGGGTTTCTTTTACTTAACATTATCTTATCTGTCTTTTTATGCTTGTCTCAGAAAAATACTAGTTATTGTAAATAAGGAAACCATGGGAACTATGTTTCGTTGTGTCTGGCTTACTTCACTTGATATAAATTTTCCCTGTCTTCCCATTTGCTAACAAAATGGCCAATGCCATTCATTCTGATGGAGACATCAAGCACTTTTGCCTCCTCCTTTGTTTCACCATACCATTCCCTCCCTCCCACCTGCTCAATTATACTCCCAACTTCTCATATCCCTTCCTGTAATTGTAAAGTGCATTTTTTATGGTCCCATGTACATCGCTTTTGAACATTTCTGCTTGTCCTGATCATAAACTACTTATTCTAAATAAAAGAAACAATGGACCTAGGATTCTTTGGGCCTGGCTTGCTTCAATTAACATATTTTTTTTTATCAATCTTAGATTTACTAACAAATGGAGCAATATCATTCTTTCTGATGGAGGCATAGAATTCCACTTTATATATAATTACCATATTTTCTTAATCCATTCATCTACTGAGGGACTTCTGATTTGGGTCCATATCTTAGCTATGGTAAACAATTGTGGTAGATTTACCATGGTCTTGTATGTGATCATGTGTGTTAATGCACAAAAGTGATATTGCTGGATCATAGACAGATGAGCTCTACATGTAATCTTTTGAGGAAACTCCATATTGCATTGGGATACAGGTTGACCCATTCAACTATTATATATACAAGAGGCTATGTTGAAAAAGAACTTTACAACTTTAGTGATGGGGGCAGGAAAGGGCAGGAGGAGTTGAGATGATGGGGAAGGAAGGGATCATATGGGAAAACAAAGGAGGCAGTAACAATGATCTATAGGAAATGTACTTATTCACAAAATTCTAACTCCTCTTTACATTATCATTACAATAAAAATATGTATTACAAAACCAGGATGAACTAGCAGGGTACCCATAACATGGTATCTAGCCCATGGTAGGCATCCTGCCCAAAGAAATCTAAAAAGAGAAAAATTGAAAATATTTCTTCATATTTGAACTTTTGTTACACAGAATCACCCTTATATTGCTGCCAGATTGCCTACTTGTCCTTTTAATGCTCGCCACCTTATTCCACAAGTTCAACTCAGTGAACATATTGCAACGTGTATGGACAAAACTCTTGAAGATGATGTAGGTAAGGCTTATAACTAAAACGAAATCTAAATTAATGTAGTCCATTTTCACTTAATCTTACCCTGAAGGTTGATCTCTGTTTATTTGTAGATAACATCAAATGGAACGAGAAACAAGAGTTCTAAAAATACATGGCCATTTGTTTCCTCTGAGGAAGACTGGGATAAAGGTACAAAGCTTGTTGATTTGGGGGCTGGGAAGGTGGCTCAGTGGTAGAGGGCTTTCCTTGCATGCATGAGGCCCTGGGTTCAATTCCTTAGCACCATATAAGCAGAAAACAAAAGCTGGAAGTCGTGCTATAGCTCAAATGGTAGAGCGCTAGCCTTGAGCTGAAAAGCTGAGGACAGGGTCCAGGCCTAGAGATCTGGCCCCACGACCGGATTCCCCAACCCCACCCCAAAATAAAAGCTTGTTGATTTTTCTGCATTTTCCATTATTGAATTACAACTTACCTTGTGATGTTGTATGATTTCTTCCTTTAGGAGTGAAATTAAAATCTATGTTCAACTTGCATTGTCTTGTCTGCTAATATCAATAACATATATGAAAATATGCAGTCATAAATGATTAAAAACTGTGTGAAACATTTAAATGATTTGTTTTTGCAACTGGCTAAGAACTCATTATTTTCAATGTTTATTATCCAGCTATGTAGGGAGCCAGGGTAAATGCCATTACATGATGGTGCCCACTCCCTTGCAGCTTTGAGGTAACCACTCCCTTTCAGGCGGTGCTTGGCGGGACGGTGGGTTCTGGGCTTCCCGCATGCGCGAGCCATGTAGAGTCCCCAGCCAATCCCGTGGCACCTGGTGAGGGTGAAAGGCAGACGACCAATGATAGAAAGACCCGTGTTCCTATTCCCTATATAAGTGGCCATGTTTCGGGTGCACGCTCTCTCGCGCCCAAGCTCTCCTACAACTAAAAGGCTCTCCAATAAAGCATGATCTGAGAAGACTCCTGGTGTGGTGGTCGTTTTTTCTCGCTGGTCGAGTAGACGGTCGCTACAAGTGGTGCCGAA
Source organism: Dipodomys merriami (assembly GCF_024711535.1). Taxonomy (NCBI): domain Eukaryota; kingdom Metazoa; phylum Chordata; class Mammalia; order Rodentia; family Heteromyidae; genus Dipodomys; species Dipodomys merriami. The sequence goes on along the minus strand of NW_027203159.1, from coordinate 29,051,157 downwards.
ACCCGGGAACGAACCAGGGACGGGACCCGCGCGAGAGGCCGAACCGGAGCCAGAATTCAACACGCGGAGAGGGGACGTCGGTAAATATCCCCCGGTATGCTGTTCACTGTAGATTTAGATATTTATTGGTTGCTTGCATTGCTTCTTCCTTTGTGGCTTGTGTTTTTGATGGTGTGCACTTGCCTCGAGGAGGGAGGATTTGATTTAATCCAGGAAGGATGCAAAGTACTAACATGGCATCAGGATAGTCTATCAGAGTCAGCATACAGTAAGGGGGAGGAAAATAGGCCTAAAAGAAAAAGGGAAAAAAGACAAAAGGATCCTAAAGAATTAAAGCAAGAGGGACTGCAGCCCTCACAAAAGGAGAAGGGTTTTAGGGAGGAGGGGGTCTCAAGGAGACCCCCATGCCCTTCTTTAAAAGCAAACCGGTTCTCAGCCCTACATGTGGAAGGGCGGGACCAAGAATATAGTAATCTTGTGAGTGACTCAGAGGAAGAAATGTTAGAGGAGGAGGGAGAACAGCTCGATCCAGCTGATAGTGAAGAGTTAGAAGAGGCTGCGGCGGAGCACGAGGCAGACAGATATGGGGGGTGGCGCCCCCTAGGGGTGGGAGTACCGCAGTAGCCAGGGAGAGGAAACGGAGCTGCCCCTCACCCGTCGCCCCCCCCCCCCCGCCATGCCCGCCAGCAGGGAAGAGTCACTTTATAAAAGAAAACACCTGGTCGCGATTAGCAGCCGCTTTCCCAGTCTTTGAGAATCCCATTACTAACGAAAGAGATTTTGAGCCGGTTTCCTACTCCCAGTTAAAAGATTTAGTTGAGGCAGTCCGGACTTATGGGGTGATGGCCAATTATACCACTGCCTTGCTTCAAAGGCTAACTATTAATGCTATGATTCTGTGGGAGCAAAAACTGTTCAATATTTTCCTGAATTAGTGGCTAAACAGGCAATTTTGGTCTGAAAAAAAAAAAAGAAAAAAAAAGAGAAAAAATAAAAAATAAAAAAAGAGGCAATTTTGGGTATAAAGTATTGTTTGATGCACTTTGCAAAAATTCCAGATAAATTAATTATTCCATACACCCGTGAGCAAGTTGAAATTTTAGCAACCACAATGGATATGTGGGCAATACTTGTTTGCTCATTTCCAAATGTAATTGATAATCATTATCCTAAGCATCCTCTGCTTGCCATAGTTAACAAAAATTTAGTGTGTTTTCCTGTTGTCACTTCAAAGGAGCCCTTGGCTGATGCTCTAACCATCTTTACGGATGGATCAAAATCTGGACAAGGTGCCTTTTTTGTTCAAGGACACAAACAGCTGGTAGTCTTTAATTTTCGGCCGAATGTCCCACAGGCTGTTGAATGTTTAATTGTGCTTGAAGTTTTTAAAAGATTTGATCAACCTTTTAACTTATTTTCTGATTCATTATATGTTGTAAATGCCGTTGCTTCTCTTGAAGTTGCTGTTTCAATCAAGCAGGCCAGTACAATTTCTAATGTTTTGTTACAGATTCAATCCCTTATCTTAAACAGAAAACATCCTTTTTATATTGGACATATTCATGCCCACTCTATGTTGCCGGGCCCGATGGCAAGGTGTAATGATTTGGTGGACCAGGCAACTCGGGCTGTGGCTCTGGTTGCTGCTGATCCTGTAGAATTGGCAAAAGACTTTCATAAATTGTATCATGTACCTGCTAATACCCTTAGGAAAAGATATAATTTGTCCAGGCATGTAGCAAGAGATATTGTTAAAGCCTGTAAATCTTTTGTTACCTTTCTTCATCCTCCCCATGTGGGGGTAAACCCCAGGGGGTTGAGACCAAACGCCCTATGGCAAATGGATGTTACTCATCTGACGGAATTTGGTAAGTTGAAATATTTACATGTGTCCTTGGACACCTTTTCTGGTGTCATTCATTCCACACCTCTGGCAGGAGAAAAGGTGTCTCACGTCAGAATACACTGCTTAGAAGCTTGGGCAGCTTGGGGAAAGCCCCTTAGACTTAAGATGGATAATGGCCCTGCTTATACTTCCCATGGTTTTCGCGCCTTTTGCGCACAAATGCAGGTTGCCCACACCACCGGACTGCCCTACAATCCTCAAGGACAAGGTATAGAGGAAAGAGCTAATCGAAGCATAAAAGAAATGCTTCAAAAACAAAAAGGGGGAATTGCTGAGTCTGCGTCCCCCAGGGAAAGACTTTCTCTTGCGCTCTTTACCCTTAATTTTTTAATTCTAAATGACAACGATCAGTCTGCCGCAGATCGGCATATGACAAGAGACTCCATGGATACTAAAGACATGGTTATGTGGAAGGATGTTATTAATAATAAATGGTATGGACCGGATCCGGTAATAACGAGATCCAGGGGAGCTGTTTGTGTTTTTCCACAGAGTCAAGAAGTACCTCACTGGGTGCCAACGAGACTGACCAGGCCGGTGGAGACGCAGCAGAACCCCCTCTTGAAGATGCAGCTGATCTTACTGCTGTTAGCAACAGTGCTAATAGCAATCCCTGTGATAGCTAAACCAATGATGCTGTGGGCTGTTACAATTTACTGACTGGATTGCCTGTGCGGTGTCCTTTTCCAAAGAGCGGGTGGGAGTCGGAATGTTTTTAGCCTGCTGCTTGGGAGGATGCGTGGTCTGCCTATGGTTGGTCTGTCGCCTTTGAGCCCAAACCAGAAGGGACAAGGTTGTTATCTTGCAAGCATTAGCCACTTTGGAGAGTGGATCCTCACCCCAGATTTGGCTGTCAGCCCTAAGAGGCAGTTAAGCCTTACCATTCTGCATAGCCTTAGCACCCCGAGGGATCAGGGGATCCCATTGCACCGGGACAGGTATGCAATTTGCAATTTGGGACAGGGTGCAAGGCAAGTGCACTGCACTTGAGGAGATGGTTCTCATCTCCTCAAGAAGAGCATGCTGGGTTACAAGTGGGTTGATGCCCAAGATCCCACCTCTGCAAAAAAGGCATCGGACGGGCCTGGTCATCACTGGGGAAGGCGCGCCCCTCAGGCGAAGGCCAGTTCAAGGTCCTAATGTTTTAAGACAGAGGCCCAACCTCTACTCTTACCTGTTGCCAAAAAACAAAAAAGGGGGAACTGTAGGGAGCCAGGGTAAACGCCATTACAAGATGGCGCCCACTCCCTTGCAGCTTTGAGGTAACCATTCCCTTTCAGGCGGTGCTTGGCGGGACGGTGGGTTCTGGGCTTCGCGCATGCGTGAGCCACGTAGAGTCCCCAGCCAATCCCGTGGCACCTGGTGACGGTGAAAGGCAGACGACCAATGATAGAAAGACCCGTGTTCCTATTCCCTATATATGTGGCCATGTTTCGGGTGCACGCTCTCTTGGGCCCAAGCTCTCCTACAACTAAAAGGCTCTCCAATAAAGCGTGATCTGAGAAGACTCCTGGTGTGGTGGTCGTTTTTTCTCGCTGGTCGAGTAGACGGTCGCTACACAGCTAAATGCTTCTCATAAGACTCTTAAGGTCGTCACCTTGTTTTTTTTCTATATCAATAATGGTATAATGTTAGAGCCAATCTAATCTAGCACCTCAATCAAGTAGGTATTTCTATCTTTGGCAGAATCCTTGGAAGATCCTAGCCCAAGTTTTGTTTGGGGCACAATCAAACCCTCTGGCAACAACAGGTAATGAAAATGCTGTTTTTTTTTTAATGACACACTATTGTCTGTTAAAATTCAAAGTGAAGAAATAGGATAAATGAATAACTAACTATATACCCAAGTATTTTGCTCAGTACAAATAGTTTGTATTGCTCTTTGACTGGTGATCCTATGATTGGTGGCAAATTCAAGGATAATTTCACTAGAACCAATAAGAAAATCACCCAACTTACAACAAATCCGAATTACTTTCTATGAATAGTCCTCTCATTCTCTTACAATCAATTTTAATCAGCAAAGCCATAGATAACCGTATTATGTTGGACCAATTGTTTTTGTCCCTATTTCCTAGTTTCAAGATTCACTCATCACATCAATTATGATAGTGTAAATAGCAGTATTTTCACCTTTTAATTGATAAATGTATGGAATTAAGGGTGGGTTAACATGTCTTCCTTCTGAAATTGATAAACGAATATTATAGGATTGACTATGTGATTTAAATTTACTACATCAATTAGTATAAAATAATTGAGATTCTTGAGATGATTTACAATTTGCACATTGCAAAAATACATATTAATAAAATGTGTTTAGAGCTATTTTTATTCAATAATTTGTACATGGATTTCAAATTTCTAATTTCTGAATAAAGTTTGAATTCATATTGGATATGTTACAGATTGGAAATTCAAAATTAGATGTGTAATTACAAAAGTTTTGCTCTCAGTATTTATGAGATTGAAGTATTGTAATTGCTAGCATAAACTTGTCCTTCTAGACTCACAAAATAGATCGTACAGTTTATTTTATGGAATGTGAAAACATTTTCACTCTGACATTCTAAGCTGGAAAATACAAGAAAAATTGAACAGTAATGGGTTTGCTTGTAATTTTTCATAAGCATTCATTCAACTGGAAATCATGTAATTTTTCTTGCTTTCAAATATGTGAGCTCATCCTTTTTATAAATGATACAATAGATATAAATTGTATTGAAATTGTCAAGTTTTTTCTTCTGTTCAGTACATTAAAAAGAAACTTATTCAACATAAGACCAAGGTGAATTTATGTGAGCCTGTTATCACAAGATGGCCTCATATATTTTTTCCTCTGAAAAGGCAGTAAGCATACTAAGAATTTGTATTCAAACATTTGTTCTATGTCAAATGTATTACAATATTATGTAAAGGATGAATGGCCAGGTTATATCATGAAGAAAGTGCTGTGGAGGTGTAATGGAAATAGATAAATTCAGGTTTGAATCTGGTGACAATTTTCTAATTCATGAAGATTACATTTTGAGGGGATTCTTTCAGTAAATGAATCTGAAAAAATGCTTGACTTCATGGATTTGTAATGAGAATCTCATATGTAAGGAAATTTTATGGGTTTGCAGAAAAGAAAATTTGTTATTCATTTATGGTATTTGTTTTCTTTCGATTTTTACAGAGAGTAGTTTGTCATAGCAAAAATACATGTGATTAAACAGTATGCAGCTGCATCCAGATCATCTTGTGTATCAGCAGATTCACTGGTACTAACAGACCCAAGCAATTAAGGGTACAATGCACAGGACTAGGTGCCCTCAATACAAATGCCTCATGTCCAGTAGCAGGAACACCAGCAATGACAAAACCAAGGACCCCAGGATACGAATGCACAGTGCCAGGAGCCCACAGTATAGATTATGCTTATACCTGAGCCTGCCTGCCTAGGCTAAGGACCCAAGGAGTCCAGACAAAAACTCCAGGTATACTCTTCAAGCTTCAGGCCCTGAGTTCAAGGATTAGAGTATGCCTTCAATCCTCAATCCCTGATTTCAAGGTCCTGGGCCCCAGTTAATCTACCAGCCCATGAGATATTGACACAGGCTCTGAGTTCAAGGCGTAGACTTTGAGTTTCTAGGCCCAGGCCCAGAGTTTCAGGCCCAGCTATAAGTTCAAGTCAAGGCAAAAAGTTCATGGAGCAAACAGCAGTTCAAGGCTTGGGCTTTGCAATCAAAGTCTAATCTTTGTGTTTAAGTCACAGGCCAGAATTAAAGGTCAAAAGCCTCAGTAAAAATACCAGGTTGAGAATTCATGGCACAGTCTCTGAGTTTATGTTGTAAGGTTTCATTTCAAGCCCTAGGACCCAAGTTCAAAACCCAGGTCCTGAGTTTAAATCCCAAACATTGAGTTCCAGGCCTAAAAGTGGATACTAGGGACCATGAGTTTAAGGCCCAGCTTATCAGCTTAATGTTCCAGCCCTAATTTGAACTCCCAGTGTCACCTTTCCTACTGAGTGCAAGATCCAGGGCCCCAGTCCAAGTACCAGTCCATGAATTCAAGGCTCAATTTATGTTTTAGGCCCCATCTTGTAGTTCAATTCCCAAGTCCAGACTGTTTGGACCAGGCTATGAGTTCAAGTCCCAGGAACAGAGTTCAAGTCCTGACTGATGAGTTCGAGTCCCAGGCCTATGAGTTCAGTTCATAAACATTGAGTTACATACCCAAGCTATTAGTTCATATGCAGGCAGTTCAGATCCCATGCCAAGAGTTCAAAGTCTAGGCTAGGAATTCATTCCCCAGCCAACATTTCAAGTAACAGACCATGACTAAAAATTCTAGGCTAAGAATTCAAGTTTCAGACCCTGAGTTCAAGGACCAGCCCTTGAGTTGAATGTCCAAGGCCACTGTTTAAAACCCAGTTAAGGGCCCAGGTCCTGATTTTAATGCTCAGGATGTGAATTTTGCTACTAAACCCCATCTTATAGTCTCAGGCTGATAATACAAGGTCAAGGCCCACAGTACTACTTCAACCCACTGAGTTCAAGGCCTGAACCTGAATTAAAGTTATATGAGAACAGGTCAAGTTCCAGGGACCAAATTCAAGTCTCAGTCTCATAGCTAAAGGCCCAGAAACAAAACTTCAAATCAGAGGCTGCAAATTCAAGTCCCAGGCCCTGAATTTAAGTCTCAGCCTGCAATGGAATTTCCAGGCATGGATTTCAATGCCCCGGTGCCAGTTTAAGGCCCAGCCTGTGAGTTTAAGGCCTAGGCCTCATGTTGGAATGCCAGGCCCCCACTTCCTCCTGTAGCTCAATATGGTGAGATGAAGCGCTAAGCTCTGAGTTTAAGGACTACTCTGTGAGTTCAAGACCCAGACCCAGAGTTTCATGCCCAGACTGAGTTCAAGTTCCAGGTCCTAATTCAAGGATGAGGCACCAAGTTCATAGCCCCTGTTACAACTTGAAGGGCAAGGCATTGAATTAAAGGCCCAGGCCCAGAGATCAAATCCCAAGCTTTAAATTCCAGGTCCAGACCTTGAGTTAAAATCCAAGGCACTCAAAATTAGTCTAAATACCCTCTTCTTGTTGAGTTCAAAGTCCAGGGATCCAGTTCAATAACCAGGACCTACGATCAAGGCCCAGGTTGTGAGTTCAAGGCCCAGGTTCCAAGTTCAAGACTAAGGCACCCAGTTCAGGATCAGGGTTGTGAATTCAAAGCCCAGGCTGTGAATTCAAGCCCATTCTCAGCACTCATGATCCAGCGAAATATTACATCAGAGCAATCCCTAGCCTATGAGTTCCACTTCCGTCTCTGAGTTTAAGCCTAGATCATGAGGTCAAGTCCCAGATCCTGTGTTCAAAGCCCAGGCCAAGTTCATGTCCCTGCCTTTTTAATATACCTGGGCACTTATTCAACTTGCAAACTGTGTGTTCAAGGCCTTGACACTGAGTGCAAGTTCCAGGGACCAGCTCAAATCCAAATTTGTGAGTTCAAGGCTCAGCATGTGAGTTCCAGCACCAAGCTTGAGTTGAATTCCCAAATTCCAAGTACAACTTCCAGACAGAATTCATGTCCCAGGGATTGTTAACATCCTTCATCCCATCTTCAAATTGAACACTATGAGTTGATGTCCCATGCTGAGTAGAAGATCCAGGCTTCCAGTTCAAGTCCCAGGTAGTACGTTCAAAGCTCAGCATGAGAGTACCAACCCGAAGCCTGAATTCAACTCCCAAGTTCTAGTTCAAATTCCAGGTCCCAAGTTCAAGGCCCAGGATCCTAGTTCAAAGACCAGTTTTGAATGATAAGCCAAGGCTTTGAATTTAGGCCCAGGCAGGAATTCAAGTCCCAAGTCATGAGTAAAAATATCTGGTTCCAAATTAGAGTTTTAGGCTCAGAATTCAAGGACAAGGCCTCAATTTGAATAACCATCCCACAAATTCAAGGACAAGGGGCCTAGTTCAAATACCAGCCCAAGCTGAGAGCCCAAAGCCCCAGCCAAGAGTTTCAGGCCAAAATATGAGTTCAAGTCCTAGCACCCCAGTTCATGTCCTAGGCACCCTGTTCCACGTCGAGGGCCACAGTTCAACTCCTATATCCTGAGTTTAAGGGCCAGAACAAGTTTCAGGCCCTGCTGTGATTTCAGTTTCTGGGAGGTGAATTCAATACGAAGGCTCTAGTTTTAAGGCCCATCCTGAGTTCAAGGGTCAGGACATTGGTTCAATGCCAAAGCAATAATTTCTGGTCCCAGACCTTGAATTCAGGTCCCAAACACTGAGTTCAATTCCCAGGATTGCAATTCAAGGACCAATCCCCAAATTAAATGCCCAAGCCTCGTATTCAAGGCCTATTTGTTTTTAGTTCTGCCTAACTAGCATCATACATTCTATGGCCCATATTCCCGCAATTAATCATTTTATTTACTTCTTCATTTCTCTATTTTCATACTGAGATTTATGAAAGTGTTGAACATGCTACCTTTGGTAAAAAAGAAAAAAAAAAACGGGCTGAATGTCTTGGGCATTCGGAAAATTTTTTTGGTCATATATGGGACCTGGAGAACAATAATAATAACACTTCACAAAATAAATCTTACTGGGGCACATATACTAAAGCAAATTGATTAAGGTTAGTTTGAAATCCTGTTTACTTATAAAACTTTCATGTTTGTTCTCTTTCTAATCTGAAACAAAGTTCAGCATACTGTTGTAAGGATACACTTTGTCTCAGAATGACAGTGTCTATTTATTCTAATGAACAGGAATGCCAATTATCAATATTTTTAGTAGAAGGTAGTTTCATGACAAGACCGTTTTAGAACATATTCAACTTTGTCAGAAACGTTCCTCTGCCTTACTTGATGTGGTTCAACTTTCTATATAGCTTTTGAATTCACATCGTACATTCATATTCATGTTAGGTACAAGTAAAATGGGCTAAGATTTTTCAAATAAGTACTTCCAAATAAAAAACAATAAGAGCAAAAGAGACAAGTTCCCAGAATTTTTGTCGAATATATATGTATATAAGTGTACATATATATAATTTTATGTGTGTGCACATATACATTAATATTTATAAAACTATTACAGTCAGTACATAACACAAATAAAAAACATTTTGATATTAAGTATTAGGAAATTTCCTGGAAAACAACATTAATTATATTTAGTTTGATTAGTTTGTCGAATTTTCACTTAAAGCTTCAGTTGTCAGGCTTATCCAGAACACATGAAATAAGGTTAGGTATTATGAAAAATATTTATTATTCAATGATCTAAAAATTAGAATTAATTCGTTTGTGTCAAATAGCATGTGGTCCATTTTCTATGACACTCTCCTAGTATTAGGTAGATTCCTAGCCATAGTTTTCATAAATACCAGTAATTTTATTTGAAAACCTTCTACCAAGTGTTTTGGGGTTAATATTCAGAAAACTATGAGAGAATAAAGACTTAAGGATATTGGTAATATGTATTCCTCAGTGTCAAGTTCCTTCATGAAATATCTAGTGTATCTGAACAAAGTACTGGAAATTTAAGGAGTTGTATGAAAATAATAACGAAAGGAAAATGCAGATTTTCAAATCTCTGTGTTTGCAATTGTTTTGTGAACTTGAAGAACTGAAAATTTTAAGTATGCTATGTGTAGAACAACAGAACTGGTTTGAGACAATACTAACAAAACCAAGAAAGGAGAAAAGTATTACAAAACCATGATTTGACTTTAAATGGAGAATCAGGCAACATCCCTAAGCAAAAACCAAAACATGGACACTTAGGTACTGATAAAAGAAAGGATGGTATGGGTGGGCTTGATATCTCATGAAGCAGAGCAGGAGACCTCTCTGAAATAGACAGAAATGCTTTCCATCAGATGGCATCTGAGGAGCAAAAAGGAGGTTTTGTTTCTATTGTGGATGTGTTTATCATTCTTGTGATAGGAGAAATCGAGCTCATGTAAGAATCAAGATTTCCAGGCTTCCAACCCAACATGGGCTTCTCTCAATTCAATCAATGTATAAGAAACATCCAACATCTGCTAATGCTTCAATGAACTACATTTCATTTCAGTGGTTGGAGTTCTAGGTGGATTTCTCACTGTTATTGACCAGCCTTCACTCTGATCTTCATTCTAATTCCTTCTACTAAGCCAGTGCTCTTTTCTCTCTAACCTTTGTGTAGGCTACAGCATACTAGATAGTTTTGTTAACTTCATTTTCAATGAAAGTAATAGAGATAAATTTAGAGACACCATTTGCACTGAAAGAAATAGAGATAAAATTGACACTACATTTGAAATAACAGCACAATGCACAGATGGAGTAGGCTTCAACTGGTTTTCTTCATAAAAGTAGCCTACTGATAGCTACACTTACTAATAATTAGTGCACATAATATGTGTTGGTAAAATGTAATTTGATAGGACAGTGGGACTCATGAAGAAACAGAAAAAAATCATTGAAGTTTTATTGTAATCAGTGACATTCAAGGATTTATAAATATCCGGAATTTGTTCTAAGAACATCAGGGCCAAATATGAACACAGGATTAGTAACAAGGAATATGATTCAATGAACTGCTTCCATTATGGCAATATTGTAGTCGGAATTGTAAGGAACAATCTCAAAAATTATTCCAAAATGGATTATCACAAATCAGTGTTCTGATGTAAACATCTATGAATTGATTGATTATAGGGAAATTATGGTATCTCTAAAATTGAGGAGTTTATACAATTCTCAATGACTACAGTGGCTTTAATTACTTTATCAGGTAATTCATGCCTGGAAAACAGCCTAACACAGAATCAGAAAATGTAAACATTAATAGTTACTCTGTTTACCACAAACTGGATTTCATGTTCCTGACATGAACACTTATGGAAATGCATGGAAATTTATAGAAAATGATTTGTTTCTTGGTTGGTGTTGCCCCCTGTTTGGAAGGGCAGAATTACTCAATCTCTTTTTTTTTTAATTTTTATTTTTAATTTAATTTTATTTTATTTGTGAACATACTGTACAGAGGAGTTACAATTTCATGGGCAGGATAATGCATACATTTCTTACCAAGCATTGCAGCCTCTTCCTTTGTTTACCCTTCACATCCCTTCCCAGCCACCCCCCTCCCCCTCCCAATCCTATTACTTCTCCCCCCTCCCCCCCACCCCACCCTCCACCACACCAACGTTGTAAAGCTCGTTTTGGACATAACAACTTGTACTTCTCATTGTTGAAACAGGTCCACCTGTATCCTTATAAAACTGGTTTTTCCCCATCTCCTCCACTAGTTATACTGACATCAAATATAGTGAAAGCAGGGGTTATACTGTGGGGGAGGGACATACAAAGCAACAAAGAGATAATCTTATAAATACATTAGAAACACATGCATGAAAGAAAAAAACATTAAAATACACATCTAAGGGTTCATTTTCCTGATACCACATTATCTGACCTTTTCCGCTTGACTCATACATATACTAGATATTACAAATAAGGGAAACCATGGGACCTATGTTTCTTTGGGCCTGGCTTACTTCACTTAATATAATTTTTTCCAAGTTTTTCCATTTCTTAACAAATGGGGCAATGTCATTCTTTCTGATGGAGGCATAGAATTCCATTCTGTATATATACCACATTTTCTTGATCCATTCACCTACTGAGGGGCATCTGGGTTGGTTCCATATCTTAGCTATGGTAAATAATGCTGCAATAAACATAGTTGTGCTGGTAGCTTTAGTGTGGTCTTGTTTGTAAACATTTAGGTAAATGCAGAAAAAGCATTCGACAAGATCCAACACCCCTTTATGATGAAGGTTTTGGAAAAATTAGGAATCCATGAAACATTCCTCAATACAATAAAGGCTGTATATGACAAACCTACAGCCAGCATTATACTCAATGGTGAAAAACTAAAGCCATTTCCTCTTAACTCAGGAACAAGAAAAGGATACCCACTCTCTCCACTTCTCTTCAATCTAGTATTAGAATGCCTAGCTACAGCAATAAGACAAGATGCAGACATAAAAGGGATCCAAATAGGGAAAGAAGAAATGAAACTCTCCCTCTTTGCAGATGACATGATCTTGTATTTAAAGAATCCCATAGACTCCACTCCAAAATTACTCAAGCTGATTCAAAACTTTGGCAAAGTAGCAGGTTCTAAAATTAACCCCCAAAAATCAATGGTTTTTCTGAATGCCAACAATGAGAAAAGTGTGGCTGAAACTAGGAAAGCAACTCCATTTGTAATAGCCCCACAAAAAATAAAATACCTAGGAATTAACTTAACTAAAGAAGTGAAGGACCTCTATGATGAAAACTTTAAAATCTTGAAAAAGGAAATCAACACAGAACTTAAAAAATTGCAAAACCTTCCATGCTCCTGGATTGGAAAGATTAACATTGTGAAAATGGCAATTCTTCCCAAGGTTATGAACAAAACCATTCTTCAAGGAAATAGAAGAGGCAATCCAAAAATTCAAATGGAACAATAAAAGACCCCGAATAGCAAAAACGCTCCTCAATGGAAAGAACACTGCTGGAGGATTATCAGTACCAAACTTCAAACTCTACTATAAAGCCATAGTAATCAAAACAGCTTGGTATTGGCATAAGAACAGACCTCAGGACCAATGGAATAGAATTGAAAACCCAGAAATGAACCTACAATCCTATAGCAATCTAATCTTCGATAAGAGAGCTAAAACAATAGAATGGAAGAAAGACAACCTCTTCAGTAAATGGTGCTGGCAAAATTGGTTAACTACATGTAGAAAATTCAAGCTAGATCCATATGTATCACCATGCACCAGAATCAACTCCAAATGGATCAAAGACCTTGAAGTCAAAGCAGACACTCTGAAAACATTACAGGATGGAATAGGAGAAACCATAGGTCTCCTTGACTCAGACCGAAATTTTCTGAATAGAGACCCGGAAACACGACAAATCAATCGCTTTATATTCTCATTCTTTTTCCATTTTAATATACCCTGTGATAGGTTTCTTCTTGTATTGGTTTCTTGATCCATCTATAGTCTATACTATCCAATATGAATAGGAAATTCTCGGGGTTACCCGTAGATCCACTTTCCAGTATTATGAATCAATCCTAAGAATTGTGCTCATGTTCAAAATTTCTCCAGATTTCCGCCAATATGTTATATTATTCATTGGGAAATGTATTGATTATTGATTATGCACAACACCAGAAACAACCTGTTTTCAAAACCACTATACCTGGTGATTACGTTCTGAATTTACATATCTAACCTATACCCTAACTACACTGTTCCAATTTCTTTCACAAGGTAGATCTTCATAAAACATGCTTGAAAAACCAGTCCAATTAGCAACAGGACTGTTTCTACTGTATTATTTATTCTGAAAACAAATTGTAATTTCAGAAATCATGATACACATAATAATGTTTTGTAAGAAAAATGAAATACTTTATATGGAAACAAAGTAGCAATTAGTGCTTCAGTCCATGTGGAAACCTGATAAAATTTTTCTGAACTTTGGTAACAATGGCTTCTGTCCCAACAGTAATTTCAAAGTGTGTAGGTAATATAGTTCTTAGTGTTTATCCTAATTGAACACTAGAAGACTATAATTCTTCATGGACTCAAGTAAGAAATAATATAAACTTTTTTTTCTTCTGAAATTGTCATGAAGAAATATTTTGAAATACCAAGATTGCATTGATTTCAAGCAAAATGTAATCAGGTATTCATTTTTCCTGGTGGTCGATGAAAGAACCTTTCTTGACTACCTTTCTTCTTCATATTTCATGTATTTTGTTTGTTGCATATGTTGTTAAGAAGCAATAAACAAATTCCATTTCTTATTTATGCATTTATTACTAAGTACTGGATATCTCAGAGTATTAGCCCTGATAATTATTTCTTGAAATGAAGAAAAACAAAGTGTATATGAAATGAGACCTTCAAATTTTAGTATAGATTTGAGTTCCTTCCAATTTACAATCCATCAGTCAAACAATGTTTGTGTCCTTTTCATTATTGAACACATGTCCAGGTCTCCAATTTTAATCCTCCCAAATGACAGGAAAAATTGATATCAAAATTAATGAAAACATGTCAAAATGCATGATTTTGCAATACTCAACCACACTGCATGAGGTTGTGAGTGGAAAAGTAATAATTTTATCTCACAATACTTGAGCAGTATCTACTGAATATTTCCTGAGAAAAGTTTTATCTCTTCTTGATGTGACTACTATAGTAAGTTTCAAAATTCTAATAGAGTCACTTCTGTTCAGATTTATTTGGGTTATCCCTTCCAAAGGAACAACAGAAAACTGATCATTTATTTGCAATAATTAGCATATGTCTACAGTAATTTATCAGGTGATCAGAAAATCTCAAAAGTGACATAGATTGATAAATAGATTATAGACAGGTAGATAGGTAGACAGACAGACAGACAGACAGAGAGATGAATGGATATATATATAGATAGATAGATAGGTAGATAGATAGATAGATAGATAGATAGATAGATAGATAGATAGATAGATAGATAGATAGATAGATAGATAGATACATACATACATACATACATACATCATACAAACAAACATACATACATACATACATACATAGATACATAGATAGATACATAGATACATAGATAGAAATAGGTACTTTATTTCTATATAAAGTGATGTAACATGTAATGAAGTGCAAGATAGGGACAAAAGAGTTTTTCTTTGTTTTCTTTGATTTTAATATATGATTTTTTTTTGTTTCTACTTTATGTTCTTCTTCCCATTGTATATTCCTGATCACATTTTCTGAAGTTGGTACGTATTTTGTATATAAATTTAGTTTGGGAGGGAAGGAGAATAACAAAATCCTGAAACATGAACACAGGATCACCCATTAGAATAACAATCCTCAGAGCACACTATGTTGGAAATGAACTTTACTCAATTGGGGTGGAGGAGTAGTAGTGGAGATGGAGAAGGGAAAGTATATTAGGAGAAAACAAACGAGTGGGTAACAGTGCTCCACAAGAAATATACTCATTCTGACCTAACTGTTACTCCTCGGTAACGCATCTATTCAAGAATAAAACATTAATCAAAAGGGGTAAATCATACTAACAGCAAATATACAGAAATGAGTATTTAATCCAAATGCGCTATTACTCTCTATGTGGTAGAGATAGCTTTATCATATGTGACACAACTATTGCATTGTGAGATATTTGCCATTTTTGAGTTCTCAAAGGAAAATAGGATTTCCTGAAAGGAACTTAAAATATAAGCAGGATGTAAGCTTGTCAAAGATGATTTGACATGAAATTCTATTGTTCCCTAAATGCTGTCAAAAAATCTGTGTGAGCCCATCACTAGTGGCTCACACCTGCAATCCTAGCTACTGAAGAGGCTGAGATCTGAGGATCGCGGTTCAAAGCCAGCCCGTGCAGGAAAGTCTGTGAAACTCATTTCCAATAAACCACCAGAAAACCGCAGGTAGCACTGGAGCCTAAGTGGTAGAGAACTAAGCCTAGAACTGAAGAGCTGAGGGACAGTGCACAGGCCCAGAGCTCAAGACCCAAGACCACCAAAAAAAAAAAAAAAAAAAAAAACTTTTGTGAAAGACTAACCATCTTTTTACTATTCTCAAGGGTATTATTCGATTGATTTAGGCAGAAGCAATTAAACCAATGAGAAATATAATATAAATATAATATAATGTATATGATATAAATGGAATATAAATATATTTATGGATATTCAGAATGAGTTAATCATATGAAATATTCTAGTAAATGCATTCCAGTTTTAAATAAAAGAACAAACCTCATGAAATAAGAAGCATACATTGTAGTTTGGAAATGAAAGCCTCTTAAAACAAAAAGAAAAAAAGAAAACACAACACTTTAATCATTTTGCAATGTCCAACCAAGATACAGCATAGTTGAACAACTTTATTATAAATGGTAAATCATTCAAATGACAAGACAATGAGAGGAAATAACTTAGTATTAGAATTAAATTAGAAATTGTTCTTGGCTAAATGAACTCAGCAACTTGGTTTGATGTAACATTTAATATTTTTAAATTAAGAAAATACCATACCAATGGGTTACAATTACATGGGCAAAATAATGAGTACATTTCTTATCAAACACTGTAGCCTCCTCCTTGGTTTACCCATACCATCCCTTACCATCTCCTACTCCCCCCACATCCACTCATTCCCCACACAGTTTTTTGCTGTGGTGTGTGTTTATGTGTCTGTGTGTCTCTGTCTGTCTCTCTATATATCTGTATGTATGTATGTGTGCCTGTGTGTCTGTGTTTCTGTTTAACTTGCTAATAGTTCTAACATGCTGTGGATAGAATCCTAAAATTTATTAATTCCACCATATTAACAGGTACTGTAATTTTACATATTGCTTTTTTCCATGGAGTTTTGACAAACCACATTTTAAAAATATTAAGCATATTTTCTTTCTCTATGTAGCTCCTTCTTCATTATGAGTAACTACTGCAATCTAAAGTGTTTGTACTGTATTAATCAATTTAGTCTCATCAGCTGTAATCGAATGATTCTGTCCAAACTCTGGCAGTAGTCGATTCTTGTCTGAAAGTTTTCTTCAAAGTTCTCATTCCATTGTCAGTGTTCAATCCTGTGTTTGGAGCATACATATCCTTAGGAAATTTCTAGAGATCATCAGGTTTTGTTATGATTTATTTGGTACTAAAAAAAACCTGATTTGGAGAATATTAGTCACTGGCAACAACACCATATTGATATATATTCTGTGCATAAGACCTTAACATATATTCTGTAATGTGGAAATAACTGGCACGTATATTCATAGGGATTGCTATAGATACCAATTCTGAAAATAGCACTTGTCTTGGCTTGGAAAATTGGCTGAGTGGTAGAGTGCTTGCTTTGCATTCATGAGGCCGTGGGCTCGATTGGTCAGCACCAGATGAACAGAAAATTCCAGAAGTAGTAGCTCAAGTGTAGGTGAAGTGCTAGGGCAGTATCCTTGAGCTATAAAAGTGAGCAACAATGCGGAGACTCAGAATTCAGGTACCACACCAGTTAGAATGGCAAAAATCAAGGACTCTAACAACAACCAATGCTGGAGGGGATGTGGACAGAAGGAACCCTTACTTCATTTTTGGTGGGAGTGTAAACTTGTTCAACCACTTTGGAAAGCAATATGGAGGTTCCTCAAAAGATTTCAAATAGAGCTCCCTATGACCCAGCAATCCTACTTTTGGGCATTTACCCAAATGTTTACAAACAAGACCACACTAAAGCCACCACCAAAACTATGTTTATTGCAGCATTATTTACCATAGCTAAGATATGGACCCAGCCTAGACACCCCTCAGTAGATGAATGGATCAAGAAAATGTGGTATATACACACAATCAAATTCTATGCCTCCATCAGAAATAATGACATTGCCCCATTTGTTAGGAAATGGAAAAACTTGGAAAAAATTATATTAAGTGAAGTAAGCAAGCCCCAAAAAACATAGGTCCCATGGTTTCCCTTATTTTCAATATCTAGTATATGTATAGTCAAGCAGAAAAGATCATATAATGTGATGTTAGGAAAATGAGCCCTTAGATATGTATTTTAATGTTTTTTACTTTCATGCATGTGTTTCTATCCCATTTATAAGATTATTTCTTTGTTGCTTTGTATGTTCCTCCCCCACAGTATAACCCCTGCTTTCACCATATTTGATGTCAGGATAATTTGTGGAGGAGATGGGGAAAAACAAGTCATTTTAGGATACAGGTGGACCTGTTGCAACAATGAGAAGTACAAGTTGTCATGCCGAAAAAGAACTTATAACTTTTGTGCGGGGGGGTGGGGGGGGAGGGAGGATTTGGTAGGGGAACAGAGGGAGTAAAGGATGTGAAGGGTAAACGAAGGAGGAGTCTACAATGCTTCATAAGAAATGTACTAATTTTTTGCCTATGTAATTGGACCCCCTCTGTACAATAAGTTCAAAAAATTAAAAATTAAAAATAAAAAAATAAAACAATAAAAATAAAAATGAAAAAAAGCAAAGGTATCACAGCATGCTCTATTTTCCCCTTTTTGATCTCCTGAGAATTCTGCTTTTGTCAGTAGAATTGAACATTTGGTGGCTTTCCTACCCTTTCTAACTCACATATAAAAAGATCATACTGAGCTGGACGCCAGTGACTCATGACTGTAATCCTAGCTTCTCAGGAGGCTGACATATGAGGAAGCAGTTCAAAGCCAGCCCAGACAGGAAATTCCTTGAGAATCTCTTCTCCAAGAAAGTACTAGAAAACTGGAAGTGGCACTGTGGTATAACCAGTAGAGCATTCCCCTTGAATGAAAGAGCTGAGGGATAGCGCCCAGGTCCAGAATTCAAGGCCCATGACTGACAAAACAGAAATAGATAAATAAAAAATATAGAGATCATACTGCTTATATATATTTGCTTGTGCCCACCACTCTGTCTGGTTTGATTGATGCAGTAATTGCCAATGCAGATTTTATTCTTTTTTATGGCAGTTTGCATAAGAACAGGATATCAGAATTTCATGTATTATAAAATAGACCTAAAATTGTGTGCATATAGTGCAGTAGAAGACATTTCTTCATAGTGACCCCAGCAATTTTTGATCACCAACTAAATAAATGTACTCATATGAAAAAGCTTTTTCACTAATATGTCATTTATCCAAAATTTACCATGATCTTCCACCTGGACAATGAGGAAGCAGGAACTACTTCAGTTACTTTTAAAATATTTTTTATTGTAAAAATACTGTAGAGAGGGGTTAGATTTACATGATTAAGGTAATGGGTATATTTTCTATCGAGCATTTTTTACTTCATCCTTTGTTTTTCCGGCTCCTACCTCCCTACGTCCCCAACAATCTCAAATTGTGCAATTGGTTTAGCAATTTAATGTCTTGTACATCTCATTGTTACAATACAACAATTAGTATTCAGCATTTTATTATTTCCCTTCCCTCCACAATTCAGAAAAATAATATATATGTAAGAGGCAGGACACTTCATCAAAAACAATGAAAAAAGGTATAAAACTTAGGGAAGATCATTCAAGAAAAACAAATCACATAGAAGAGTTTAGAATTATGAAAAACAATGGCAAGAAAGTAGAAATAATTTGTGTCCCTATCTAGAGGTTCACTTCACTTCACATCTTCTTGTATGGTCATATTTACACAGTTTTTGAACTTTTCTGCTTCTCCTTAACTTATACTATTTACTGCAAATGAGGGAAATCATGTGATCTATATTTCTTTGGGCCTGGCTTACTTCACTTAATATAATTTTTTCCCTTTTTCTATTTGCTAACAAATGGGGTGATGTTGTTCATTCTGATGGAAGCATTGAATTTGTTTCTAAATGAGAATTAGAAGGATAAATGTGGGAATAGTGAGGAATAGTTAATGTTGAGAATGAGTTTTGTCCAGTCTTGGATACAACTAACTGGTAAATGTCTTCAAACAGGAAATATTAGATAAGAAATATTTGTCACTGTGCAGATACTAAATAGTGTAGAAACTGTCTAATCTTGGAACAAAGAGGTATATGTTAGCACCCATTTAGAGGTTTATCGTTTTTTATAATGCAATGGTTAAAAAATTAAAAAACACTGGCTATTAATGTAATCTCATTTAAATGAATCAATTCAGTCCAACTGAAAGATGATTTTTCTACAGCATCTTTAATATTTTGTGTACATGGTTATACGTTTTACACGTCTCTAATAATTTTCATTTTCCTTCCTCAATGATATAGGGGTTTCCCCTTCAGGAAAGGGGAATGGCATACTTCAATGCAAATTTTCTCTTTGGAAATGATGCCAAATTTCTTCAATGTTGTTTAAATACCCGTGGATACTTTTAAGTTACTACTATGCTATTTCATTAGAGAAGAGTAAGAGTAACTGAGTGCCGATGGCTCAGGACTGTAATCCTAGGTACTCAGGAAACTGAGACCTTGATGTGGAGGTTCAAAGCCAGCACGGACGGGAAAGTCCATGAGAGTTATTCTTCAAATGACCAGGAGAAAATTGAAAGTGTCACTCTCTCTCAAGGGGCAGAGCTTAAGCCTTGAGCTAAAGTGTGCAGGGACAATGCCCAAGCACACACTACATACTCCGAGACAGACAAAAAGAAAAAAGCAAGAAGAGAAGCATTTACAATATGTCTGTGTAACACTGAAAGTCTAGAAAGCATAGTGTTTGGCAGAAGTATTTCAAATTACACATTCCCTTATGGCATTTATTTTTTTATTTTTATTTTTTTATTGTGAAAATACTGTACAGGGGAGTTACAATTAATGGGAAAGATAATGAGTACATTTCTTATCAAGCATTGTAGCCTCCTCCTTTGTTTCCCCTTCCCATCCCTTTTCATCTTCTCCCCCAATCACCCACTCAATTCTCCCCACGCCCTTCCCCCCCTCGAAATTTGTAAAGTTCGTTTTCGACATAACGACTTATACATCTCATGGTTTAAATGGGTCCACCTGAGATGGGATTTTTGTAGGAATTGTATAGAGAGCTTTGCCAAATTGCAAAGGTCAGACTCAATCAATTCAAAATTTTCCTTCAAAAAAATCTCAAAGTAATTACTACAGGGGTTCCATATAAGGGAGTCTGTGTGATATTAATGGCCTTTTCCACACATACCTTGAGTATTATCAATGTGTTATGCCCTATTATGAGTCTTCCTTGGAGGTTTTATTGAGAGTAGACATTTACCAATGCCCAAAGGAAATTTTGAGAACATTGAGACACCAACATGCAATTCGGAATTATTCCTCTCCTGAGAATGCAAAAATGCTATGACTGTTTTGTCCTGCAATGACAGGGACAAGATTTACTGGCAAATGTCAAGGTAGATTTAAAAAATCAGCTTGTTTTTGGATCTTAGGGGAAGTCAAGAATCTTGACTATTTTACACAATAATTGTGCCTTATTAGAGAACATTCAATCAAACAAAGTGTGGTATCAAAGGATATAACAGACATAAGCGGGTCTTTCAGGGACACCTTGGACTTAGCCAAGTGCCCATTAATTAGCATGCCTAGGTTATTGGGTAAAAAAAGAAACCTGAGTAAAGGACTATTTCCTAACTTGTAAAAGTAAGTTCACCACTCGCAATAGTTGCATTTTTCTGGGAATAACCTCTTCCATTTCACTTATTAATAATGTAAAGTATCATAAGTAAAATAGTCAAGGTATAATATTAGGTCCCTAAGACAAATTTCCGAACTATGTCTGTGTTCCAAAAGAATGGGTAGGAAAATTATATGAATTTTTTTAAACCACCTAATGTTGCAACGTATTTCTAGACACAAGATTCTAAATCATCTCAATATTTTTCATAGGACACCTAATCTACAGCAGAAATCTGTGACTTATACCCATCGTTTGTGGCAAGGGAAAAAAGTAGGCTCTTGCAAGAGTATAAACACTGTCAGCCAACATTTATGACTTTGGGTGAAAAATATTCACTCTTTGAAGATATCATATTTTGTTCAGAGAATCTGTGACTTACCAGACAATAATATATGCACCATTTCAGAAATGTTGCACTATGTTAGTAAAATGATCTGGGAATATTAATCTGTAAATTTGAATTGTAATTTAAGACCAGGTCATTAAATCATATCTAATAAATATTTTCGACTTGTATGTAATTTCCCCCTCATATTGAAGCACCCCACACACTCCATTATACAGTTCATTTGGCATTCCTGGTCCACAACATTCCTACTGCTAAATCGAACAGCTTTTGAAGTATAATTTAGGAAGATCACCCTTGTGAAAAAATATTTATCAGTGGTTAGATTGCTATGTAATCAAAAGTCGTGAAGTATGTGAGTCCAGACGAGGAAGTTTCACATGGGAGAATCTTGCTCCTATGTGTGATAGGTGTGAAAATGTGAGGGTTTGGGGGCATATTTGAGCATTAGATCTCTTACAGTTTGTAAATAGAAACTATTATTGGGGTTCCTACAGAAATATTTGAACAAAAATGATTTCAACTTTAATTTGTCAGTGTTGGATTGGGACCTGGTAACTTAGGGATACCTTTCCTATGCTTTTAGGAACGTCAACAGATCAGAACTAAATCCTCATTTCTGTATATATAATAGGAACCCATCGAATTAAGTGTCTACATGTAAATTTATGAGAATTGAGATGAGTGTATTTATCAATACTCTTCTTTTTAATGGAATGTCAAGGTGATGTACAGAGGCATTAGAATTACATATGTAAGCAATAAACAAGTACTTGTCCCGTCATAGGTTCTTACCCATTGTTCATTTTTACTGGTTTTCGGCATAAAATCTCTATCCCCTCCCATAATGCTAATGTTTATTCCCAATATGTAGTTTTGTTGGGATTGTTCTTATATGCTTGACACATTGTCCTTTGTCTCAGATTTAGATGTTGCCCTTCCCATGCCTAATTCTCATTAAATTACATGAAATACAGTATGTACCAAAATAAAATACAGTGTCAAGATTGTATAAAACATGAACTAAAGAAAAAAGGCAAGTAAAGAGAAATAGATTCACAAATCACATTTTAAAAAAATCAAGAAAGTGAAACCAACTGATTTTGTATTTTACAGTTTATTTTGTTTAACCTAATATTCTATGGTCCTATGTATATTACTATTAAGCTATTGTGATCCTCTTCTAAGACTAAAATGGACATATACCAGTTTTTAGAAATAAGAGAATCTATGGAGTCTATGTTCATTTGTTCTGGCACACTTTAATTCATTTTAGTTTTTTACAATTTTTGCATTTCCTTACAAAGAGCATTATGTCATTGTTTCTAATGTAAACTCAAATTCTGATGTGTTTATAACCCACATTTAATGATCCATTAATCTACACTCAGGCATCTGGAGTGGTTCCTGATTTTCCCTCTACAATGAACATGACATTGCCATTCTAATGGAATGTGGTGGAATTTCAATGTTGAAATGATTTGTCTTTTTTTTTATTGTCAGAGTTTTTGAGCATTTCTTCAGATGTCCTTTGGCCATTCTCAATTAGCCATCAGTGAAGTCTCTCTTTAAATATTTAGACTTCTTTTAATACAGTGGGTGTATAGTTCAGGATTCTTTGGGTGTGGGGGATTCGACTTGATGAATGTTGATTTTTTTCATCTCTAAGACACTTTCCTCTTTCTTGGCTAGTGAAGATCTTCTCACAGTTTTTTTGCCTTTCTATTTACCTATTTAGCTTTTGTACTTTGGTATAAAGAAGCTCGCAGGTTCAGTCTATAGAGTTTGTCTAACCTTTCTTTGACTTGATGCATTTGTGCATCTGTGTTGAGAAAGTTTCAACCTGTTCTAAGAGACCTTGTATTTCTCTATTGCTTCCATTCTGAGTACTTTTTTAACCTAGAGGTCTGATTCATTTGGAAAGTGTTTTGACACAGGGTGATGTATAGTCTAACTTTGTTATAGGCATTTAACGAGCATTACAACACTATTTATTGAATATTGCTATTTCGTTTCAATGCGTTTATCCTGCTTCTATTTAAACTTACCCAATGAAGTCATATTTTTTTTCTTTAGCAGTGACATTTAAAACATAGGTGCCCTACTTTCTCTTTTTGTTTTAATTTGTGTATATCCAATTTCATCCTAGAAGAGGAATGCAAGTGTTTAATTGCTAGATATATATGAACAAGAAGTTTATGGTGAGCAAAATGAACTCCAAGAAATATGAGTTTTATTATTGATGCTGTTTTAAAAAAAACACAATTTCTTTTTCTTGCTTTATTTCCTTTAGTTTTCATACGATTTCTTCCTTCTTGTCACTATATTTGAGTTTGATAAGGTGTGGATTGTAGAAACATTAGTTTGAATAGGGAAAAGAAGAGGAATCAAATATTTTTCATAGAGGACAATGTGGGAAACAGTGCCATAAATTACTTCACAAGGGCATATGATGAAAATTGCATTTACATCATGTACATCAGGGGCAGATTTGAAGCAGAATAAAGTGTAATAAAAATGAGGGATAGGGAATCATATGTGAAGAAAAATATTCACTGCCTTACCTACATAATTATAATTGCTCTGTACATCACATTGACTATAAGTTTAACGAAAAAAAGGGTATTGGTATATATATTTAATTCTCATAAGGTTAAAAATGGATATGTTTGTAGATTGGGTTGCAGTATATACACAGACATGTGTAGAAAGACATGTCTCTTCATATCCCTACCGGACTAGAAAAGGCCCAGGTTTCCATGAGTAAACAGGTTCCAAACTATCCTTTACAAATTAATGTTAAATGCATTCCTGCTAACAATATCTGAAGGAAAACCAAGAAACATTTAAAATTATACGCTATTTGCAAATTATGGCCATAATCAGAAATTCTCCCATTTCAACACCATGATAAATATGAGCCACACTCACACATCTATAACTTCTGCATCTGTACCCTAAAGATTCAACTCTATTTATTGCACAGGAGTCCTACCAATAAGTTTTCCTAAAGTATGCTTCAAAAACTGTTCCATTTTGCATCAGAAATGTTTTGGCCACACTGCCAAGTCAAGTATAAATATGTAGGGTATTATATATGTGGAGCAACTTACACACAAGTTGAATATGAAGGTAGCCATCAAATATGGTTCCATAAAATTGGGTTACACTTGACAGATACAGTCCACTCTTCTTGGAACACTTTTGAAATATATTGGGAAATTGCCAAAATATTCGCACCCTCTTGTCCTCAAAATATCACACTTCTAGCACAAAATCATGTTGTTGTAATTTGCCCCATCGAAAGAATATGCTTTGAATGGTAGTTTGTGTACACATATATGAATCTGTTTATGTTTCTGCTACAGGTTTTGGAAGGGACTCCAGAATCCTTCTTTAGAAGAGATTACATTTGGAAATAATTGAGATGTACAAGAAGATTATATAGTAAGGAATATACTTCAGAATATTGGTTGAAAAATCCCATTGAAATTTTAATGTCCATTCTGTATGGAATATATAATTGGTATAAGATTTGTGTAAGAGGTCTAATGTCATTACAGTTTTGTTATGCATTAGGCTCGGCAATTATAACAATGTATGAAATGGAAGATGATTTTCACAGGCAAATTTAACGACAGTGAAAAATGAAGTATGATTTATTCTCCATTAGGAAACAAATTAGATTTCCATTAGATTATTGCAGTTTCTATATTCGAACCTTACCATGTCTACGGGGAGAGTGATATGGTGAATTCCAAATAGAACATAAACACCAGGGTTTACTTCTGGATTCAAGATAAGGGAGAATAGGGAGTGAATAGGTAGTAGAAATCAAAATTAATTCATTTGGTTGAGTGAGCATCACAATATAGTAATAAATGTAAGATGTAGATGATAAAATAAGAAATGGTTTGAACTCATAGTTTGATCATAGAATGATACCTGCAAAGAAAAAAAAGAAAAAAAATTATTTTAATTTCAGTGGAAAATACTTGAATATATATTCCTGTATTCTCCATATGAACAATAACTTCACTAGTAGTAGGAGAGATACTCAAAAACTAGTGAGAGCACATCCTCAGTTATTTTCAAAAAATTTCATGGTTGCTTCCACTTCCATTTCCATTGAAATTTTATCATTGTATACAAACCTCACAAATTACAAGTGGACACGTTGTCTCATAACATTCAAACTTCATTGAACATTTTAAGTGTGATGCTAGTTATTGTTTTACTTGAGTGATTATTGTCCAGTTCATCAAACTTTTTCTAATACCACCAATTCAGACTCAGACAGGTCTTCGCACAGATTCTGAAATGGGTCTCGTTAAATATTCATGGATGTATCTTGCATCCAAGAAAATAGGAAGAAATAGTTCATGTGATTTTATAGAAAAAAATTCTATAGTGTTTTTACTATATAATGTTATTGCAGTGAATATAAATCAACATGATAAATTGATCTCCATTTCAATAATTGTGATTATATGCATTCACAAAAAGTGATTGTTTCATGAGATGTAATCTACCAAAGGATACATGCTTTAGGGTATGCAAGTAAAATATGAAGGGATGCCATGCAAATACCTACAGGTACAATTACAAGATATAATCTGTGGCTCAAACATACAAACGGATTTTCCATTCTTATATGTAGACAAAACAAATGCTATTGTGTAATCACAATCACATTGTGAAGTGGTATCAGGTAATAACACAGCAGTTTGTAAAAATAATTGACTTTAAAAAGCACATGTATGTCACTTCTCAGTATGAATACTGAAACATTGGACTTTGAAATGAACTTAGAAAATTTCCATTAACGTACGGTAACATTTCTACGTTAACATTGATTGCTCAAATAAATATGCTTCGGAGAATTCTATGCCAGAAGCATACCAACATTGGGAATATATCACTGGGATCAAGCCCAGGTAAGAGGCTTGGATATCAACGGCCCAATCAAGGATTCAGTACACATTACCAAGGAAGACACATAAAAATCCTTGATAATCTGTGTTTAATTTTATCATAATTGATTAAAATCAAGAAAAGAAGGCAGGAGAAATTCCAAAAATTATAAAAATATGTCCTGTATCAACTTATGGGTGTTGAAATAGTAGGAAAAACTATACTCCATTTCATTTTGTACACACAAAGACATCAAAGTTGCATCTACAAATGGACACTCAACAGAAATATCTGATCACATACACAAATCAGCTCAAATATATATAATGACAAAGCTAGCTTTGAATAAATTTTTGAGACAAATCAGCAAGGAACATGGCCTCCTACATTGTCACAGATTCTCTCAGGGTCTTTAGTATCATCTACTTTTTAGATGCCAGAAAAACTATGATTAAATAAGTAAGAAATATTATCATAAGGAAACTGAATTAGTAATCCCATTGGGTAAAATTATGTGTTCTAATAACTAATGAAGTAAATAAAAATTACTGCCCAATCAAACATTTTTGTATGAAATTTAGATAGAAAATATATGATAGTAAGCATAGGGAGTTCATAAAATCTAAGTGGCTCTTATGTGGAAGGAAAAAAAATCAGAGATTGTGGAAAAACCAGTGAATATATGGCATTGTTGTTGTATATGTCATTATGTTTCTGTCTTTGGTTATTCTTCTTATTGTTCGTTGGGCTTGGGCACAGTCCCTGATTTCTTCACCATTCTTCTTTTCTACCACTTCATCTACAGTGCCACATCCATTTTTGAGATGGTTAATTTGTGATGAGAGTGAGACAACTATTCCTGTTAGGCTACTTTGAAAACTGATTCTCAGATTTCATCGTCCTAAGGTTGCTAAGCGACCTTCACTAGGCTTCTTCTTTTCTTTGTTATCCAAAGTGGGCTAATGATTTTTGAGTTTGTATGTTCCCAACATTCATGCACACTGCAGGTCTATGAGTAACCATGGTTTCCCTTAAGGAAAACGCTCTCTATAGTATTTGATTTTAAGGATATTAATTCCAGAAATGAATTTGAAAAAAATCCTTGTCTTTATTAATCTGTAATTAGATCCTTATGTGTCAAATGTGTGACATGCTAGAATTAACAACATTATCACCTGGCCTGGATCAAGTGTGATTTTCTACCCAAAAATAATTTCACAGGACATAATCCTTTTCCTCTGCATGACAGCAGATGACAAACTCCCTAACCACAAGAATAAATGTATTCTGTTGTTCAATTACTAAATTGATCGGTTCAGTTTGTAAAAAGGATGAGTTTTAGTCATCTCTATAATCTTCATGAATTAGAAAATTGTCACCAGATGCAAACATGAATTTATCTATTCCCATTACACCTCCACAGCACATTCTTCCTTATATAAGCTGGCAATTCATCCTTTACATAATATTGTAATACATTTGACATAGAACAGATGTTTAAATACAAATTCTTAGTATGCTTACTGCCTTTTCAGAGGAAAAATACATGTGATCACATGCTCACATAAATTCACCTTGGTCTTATGTTGAATAAGCTTGTTTTTTTTATTTAATTTTATTTTATTTGTGAACATACTGTACAGATGGTTTACAATTACATGGGCAGGATAATGCATACATTTCTTACCGAGCATTGCAGCCTCCTCCTTTGGTTTACCCTTCACATCCCTTCCCAACCTCCCCCCTCGCCCCAATCTCATTACTTCTCCTTCCCCACCTTCGCGACCCCACCCCCGCACCGACATTGTAGAGCTCGTTTTGGACATGAAAACTTGTACTTCTCATTGTTGCACCAGGTCCACCTGTATCTTTAAACAACTGGTTTTCACCCATCTCCTCCACAAGTTATACTGACATCAAATATAGTGAAAGCAGGGGTTATAGTGTGGGGCAGGGACATACAAAGCAACAAAGAGATAATCTTATAAATGCCTTAGAAACACATGCATGAAAGGAAAAAAACATTAAAATACATACATAAGGGCTCATAAAGTTTGAAATTTGGTATTGATATTCCTCCAGCAGTGTTCTTTCCGTTGAGGAGCGTTTTTGCTATTTGGGGTCTTTTATTGTTCCATTTGAATTTTTGGATTGCCTCTTCTATTTCCTTGAAGAATGAGGTTGGAATTTTAATAGGTATTGCGTAGAATTTGTAGATAGGCTTGGGAAGTATTGCCATTTTCACGATGTTAATCTTTCCAATCAAGGAGCATGGGAAGCTTTGCCATTTTTTTAGTTCTGTGTTGATTTCCTTTTTCAAGATTTTAAAGTTTTCATCATAGAAGTCCTTCACTTCTTTAGTTAAGTTAATGCCTAGGTATTTTATTTTTTGTGGGGCTATTACAAATGGAGTTGCTTTCCTAATTTCAGCCATACTTTTCTCATTGTTGGCATACATGAAAGCCATTGATTTTTGGGGGTTAATTTTATAACCTGTTACTTCGCCAAAGTTTTGAATCAGCTTGAGTAATTTGGGAGTGGAGTCTATGGGATTCTTTAAATACAAGATCATGTCATCTGCAAAGAGGGAGAGTTTTATTTCTTCTTTCCCTATTTGGATCCCCTTTATGTCTGCATCTTGCCTTATTGCTGTAGCTAGGCATTCTAATACTAGATTGAAGAGAAGTGGAGAGAGTGGGCATCCTTGTCTTGTTCCTGAGATAAGAGGAAATGGCTTAATTTTTCACCATTGCGTATAATGCTGGCTGTAGGTTTGGCATGTACAGCCTTTTTGCATTGACGAATGTTCCATGTATTCCTATTTTTTCCAAAACCTTCATCATGAAGGGGTGTTGGATCTTGTCCAATGCATATTCTGCATCTATTCAGATAACCATGTGGTTCTTATTGTTGCTCATGTTTATGTGATGAATAATATTAATTGATTTGCGTATATTGAACCAGCTTTGCATCTCTGAAATGAATCCTGTTTGATCGTGGTGTATGATATTTTGGATGATTTGTTGAAGTCGATAGGCCAAAATTTTGTTGAGAAGTTTTGCATCAATATTCATCAAAGAAATGGGTCTATAGTTCTCTTTTTTGATGAGTCCCTGCCTGGTTTTGGGATGAGGGTTATGATGGCTTCATAGAATATGTTCGGTAGTGACCCTTCTCTTTCAATTTCATTGAAGAGTTGGAGGAGTATTGGTATGAGCTCTGTTTTGAAGGCCTTGTAGAATTCCGCTGTAAAACCATCTGGTCCTGGACTTTTCTTAGCTGGGAGGCCTCTTATTGCTGTTACTATTTCAGTGCTTGATATGGGCCTGTTAAGATAGTTTAACTCATCTTGGTTTAGTTTTGGCATGTCAATATTTGCTAGGAAAAGGTAAATTTCTGTCAAGTTCTCAAACTTATTAGCATAAAGTTTTGAGAAGTATTCCCTTATAATGTTCTGAATCTTGGTTGTTTCCGTGGTGATGTTTCCATTCTTTTTTCCATTCCATTTTTGAAAAACCAACTCTTTGTTTTGTTGATTCTTTCTATAATTTTTTTGGATTCTAATTCATTTAATTCTGATTTAATTTTGATTATTTCTTTCTGTCTACTGGATTGGGGTTTATCTTGCTGCTCTTTTTCAAGGAAGTTTAGATGTATCATTAAATTTTTAGTTTCAGATATCTCCAATTTGTTGATGTAGGTCTCAGAGCTATAAACTTGACTCTGAATACTGCCTTTGCTGTGTCCCAGAGGAGCTGGTAGTTTGTGTGTTCATTTTTGTTGAATAGCATGAACATTTGAATTTCCTTTCTAATCTCTTCCATGACCCACTCATGATTCAGCATTGTGTTGTTCAGCCTCCATTTGATGCGGACTTTCTTTGGTGGCTTGTGGTGTTAAGTTCTCATTTTATTCCCTTGTGGTCAGAGAGGGTGCAAGGTATAACTTCAATGTTTCTGAATTTAGACAAGTTTGCTTTGTGGCCTAAAATGTGGTCTATTTAGAAAACGTTCCATGTGCTGCTGAGAAAAACGCGTATTCTGATGCTGCTGAGTGAAATGTTCAGTAGATGTCTGTTAAGTCTAGTTGATCTATGCAGCTGTTTACATCTGCGGTTTCTCTGTTGAGTTTTTGCTGAGTTGATCTATCTAGTGGGGAGAGTGATGTGTTAAAATCCCCAAAAAATAATGTCTTTGGATCTGTATGAGATTTGAGGGAAAGTATTGTTTCTTTGATAAATTTGGGTGCTCCATTGTTTGGCGAATAGATATTTAGAATTGTAATATCCTCCTGAAGGAGAGATCCTTTAATTAGTATGTAGCGACCTTCTTTATCTCTTCTCACGAATTTTAATTTGAAGTCTATTTTATCTGATATTAGGATTGCAACTCCCGCCTGTTTATGCGGGCCATTTGCTTGCTAGATTTTGTTCCAACATTTAACATTGAAAATGTGTTTGTTTTTACGGGCAAGATGTGACTCCTGCAGGCAGCAGATAGAAGGGTCTTGTTTTTTAATCCAACTAGACAGTCTATGTCCCTTAATTGGAGATTTCATTCCGTTAAGGTTAAGAGATAGGACTGAGAGGTATTTGCGAGTTCCTGCTATGTTATCCACCTTCTTGGGGGCTGCAAAAACTGGGTTCTTCCTATGCTTCTTGGATTCTCAGTTTGGGTGCAGTTTCTTGGCCTTTATTGTGGTCTCGTTTACTATGTGTAGGATAATCTTTAAAAAACTTTTGTAGGGCTGGTTTTGTGGAGATGTATTGTTTCAATTTTTCTTTACTATGGAAGGTTTTTATTTCGCCTTCAGTTATGAAGGAGCGTTTATCTGGGTACAGTATTCTTGGTTGATAGTTGTTTGCTTTTAGGGCATGGCATACATCATTCCAGGCTCTTCTTGCTTTGATTGTCTCTGCTGAGAAATCTGAGTTGATTCTAATTGGTTTCCCTTTATAGGTGATTACCCTTTTCTCCTTGACAGCTTTAAGGATCTTTTCCTTGGTCTGGGTTGATCCTGTGTGGATTATAATGTGACAGTGGGATGTCCTATTCTGGTCTAGTCTATTTGGGGTTCTAAAACCTTCTTGTATCTGAATAGGCCTATCTTTTTGTATGTTTGGGAAGTTCTCTGCTAGGATCCTGTTAAACAAATTTCCTACACCATCAACTTCTGTTTCTAGGTGCTCCTCTACACCCATTATCCTTAGATTAGGCCTTCTGATGGTGTTTTCCAGGTGTTGGATAGATCTATCATATTTCTTGGAGTTGTCTTAGATGGTTGTATGTTCTTTCTCTATAATATCTAGGCTGTCTTCAATCCCTGAGATTCGATCTTCTGCATGGTCTAACCTGCTGTCAAGACTCTCTACTTTGTTTTTTATCTCTTTTCCTTCTAATTGGTCAGCTTTGATGGCTTCAAGTTCTTTGTTGAAGCTCTGTTTTAGGTCTTGTATGAATTTCTTTACTTCCTTAATTTGGTGTTCAGTGTTTGTTCTCAAATCACTTAGTTGATTGGTTATGGTTTCTTTGGACTCCCATTCCTTCTGTTGGTTTCCATTCAGCATTCCCTTTGTGGTCTCCCTGACTTCCTTCAGCTCTTTGTTAATGGATTCCATGAATGCCTTTAGTGATCTTTTTGTATTCTCTACCTGGTCTCTCAATTCCTGAATTACACTTTGATTAGCTTCCTCCCGTCTGTGGGATTCCTGCAGTTCTCTTTCCTCCCGATTGTGGGATTCCTGCAGTTCTTTTTGAGTGTTCTCAGCCTGGTCATGCCATTCCTCCCTTTTGCTTTGAGTATTCTCTAGTTGTTCACGCAAATCCTGTATCAGTTTTTGAGTAGCTTCCTCACGCTTATGATATTCCTGTATAAGCTTTTGGGATGCCTCCTCTCTCTCCCTTTCATGCTTACACAGTGTCCTTTGTAAGTTGTCAAACTTCTCATTTATCATGTTTGCCAGCAGTGTTTGTAGAGCTATTTGGGAACTCTCCTCTGGATTATTCATTATCTGTTCTGACCTCTGATTATCAAGATTGGGAATTGAGATGTCCGGATTTGCCATTTTTCTCATGTTTTTCCGACTTACTCTGCCCATTTGACATGGAAATAGCACCAGTTTTGTGCTAGAACACTATCTTGTATTTGTGCAGTCAATAGTCTACAGATACAATCTAGTTCAACAGATACATTTATTCAACATCCAACAACTATATGTTATTGCCTTCAAAACGCAGAGAAGAATTTGGAAAACCAGAAATTATTAGGGTTAGGGAGAGATGTGTGTAAAAATAGGAATAGATTGGTGTGGGGAGGCACTGGGAGAGTTAACTATGTCCTAATCCCAATGCAGGAAATAGGTTGGGTAGGATACAAGTAGAGAGAGAAAAAGAAGAAAGGGAAAGGGAAATGAAGAGAGACCAGAAAAAATAGAAACGTAAAAATTAATATTACTATGGAAATTAAAAGACCATCTATTTAGAGAGGAATGTGAGTATATTAAGAGAAGGGAAGGGACATAGAAGAGAAGTGAGAAACTTTAAAAAATTCTTAAAATATTATATAGGTATAAAGAGGTAGTACTGCTATTAAGGAACTTAAGTCTCAGAGGTTTTGAATTGAGTAATAAATTTGTGGATTAAGTGTGTACACAATGGGGGATAGGGTCTACTACTTAACTACAGGTTTATCTGAGGATGTGCAGGACAAGAGTTAATTCACATAAAGAAGATCAAAACAGAGGAAAAAGTGAAAAGAATAAGAAAGGGAGAAAAAAGATCAGAAGTTCAGTAGAGCTAGACAAAAAACAAAAAGATAGTTAAGAAAGAAAGAAAGAGAGAACAAAGACAAGAAAAGAAAGGAAAACGCACATTCACATATTCCTAAAATAAAAATTATAAGATAAAAAAAAAGTTACTGGAAAACAATTATTTTTTCAAAAAAGGCAAAAATTAAAGATTAATAAAATTTTTAGAAAAGGAAAAAAATATATATATATAAGGTACCAAAAAAAAAAAAAAAAGAAAAGAAAAGAAGAAGAAGAGAAAAAAAAAGTTCTTTTTATTTTTTGATTTTTTTGGGAGGGGTGGGAAGAATCCTGTATCTCCCTTTTGTCTGTAAGCAGCCTCTTGTTGGAGTCTCTGGTCAACTTGAGGTCCTGTGGCTTGATTGATTACTTAAGTCAGTTTGTTCAAACAGGCAGAAAAATGCTCTGCTTTACCCAAGATTTTTAGATCCCCCTCCCAGATTAGTTTTATGGGAGGGTGATCTGCTTTGTGAATCACAAAAGAGGGGGATGCAGTGATGAGGCTAGGTTCTGGTTAGAGTTGAGGCCTTTCAACAATCAGTAGATTTTCCCTGGGGCTATTTTGTGAAAAAAACTCACAGAGCCCAGCCTGGAGCCATTCTCAGGATTTCTGTTTTTTAATTGATTGTTGAGGCTGCTAGAGGGAGGGGCAGCCTCTGGCTCTGGTTACCCAGTGAGGCAAGGCACTCCAATGGCTGCCGCCTGAGCTGGGTGACTTTTCCCTGGATGGAGCTGAGTCTAGCAGGTCTCTTCGCCGTTAAGTCCTTGTGACCTGCTAAATGACTCATTTTATTCCAAGGCCTGAGTTGGAGCTGGCAGCTCCTCCGAGATTTGTCGGTATCCAAGATGGAGATCACCGGTGCTGGGGGGGAGGGGTGGCCTTCCCTCTTCTGCTCCCTGAGAAGGAGTGAGGACATCGGGCTTCTACTCACACCGAGTCTTGGCTCCTGGGTCATCTCTGGTCTGCAAACTGCAGGATGAAGATGTCCGCTCCTTGTCAGTTCTTGCTGGTGTTGAGTAGAATCTGCTCCCCCACTGTGTCTGGCTCCTTTGTCCCGGACTCTCTGTATGAGCGCTCAGGTATGGCCCCGGCTGCTTTCTCCACCGCGACCCAGATGCTGCCACCGCGGCTGCTGGCAAGCGCTCAGATGTGTCTTCTTGCCTTGGCTTTCCGTCTCTTGTCTAACTCTCTGCCCTGTGATGGCACACTTGACAATATCAATACAATTTGAATTTATTATCTCTTTTATAAAAAGGATGACATCACATTTTGCAAGCAAGACAAATTACATGATGCCGAGTTAAATAAATGCTTATGAAAAATTCCAAGCAAAACCATTACTGTTCAATTTTTCTTGTATTTTCCACCTAAGGATGTCAGAGAGAAAATGTTTTCACATTCAATAAAATAAAATGTACAATCTATTTTGTGAGTCTAGAAGGACATTTATTCTAGCAATTACAATTCTTTAAACAATCTCATAAATACTAAGAGAGCAAAACCTTTGTAATTACACATCTAATTTTGAATTTCCAATCTATAACATATCCAATATGTACTCAAACTTTATTCAGGAATGAGAAATTTGGAATACATGTACAAATTATTGCATAAAAATAGCTCTAAATGCATTTTCTTAATATGTATCTTTTCAAAGGGCAAATTGTAAATCATCTTAAGAATCTCAAATATTTTATTCTAATTCATGGAGTAAATTTAAATCATATAGTTAATCCTATACTATTCATTAATCAATTTCAGAATGATGACATGGTAACCCACCCTTATGTCCACACATTTATGAATTAACAGGTGAAATAACTGCCATTACAGTATCATAATTGATGTGATGATTGAATCTACAAACCAAGAAATAGGGACAAAAACGATTGCTCCAACACAATACGTTTATCCATGGCTTTGCTGATATAAATTGATTGTAAGAGAATGAGAAGAACAATCATATATAGGAATTCGGATTTGATGTAAGTTGGGTGTTTTACTTAGTGGTTCTAGTGAAACTATACTTGACTTCTGCCACCAATCCCAGGCAGAGAGCAATCCATACTTTATTTGTACTGAGCAAAATACTTGGGTATATAGTTTGTTATTCATTTATCCTATTTCTTCACTTTGAATTTTGACAGGCAATAGTGTGTCATTAAAAAACACCATTTTTTACGTGTTATTGCCAGAGGGTTTGATTGTGCCCCAAACAAAACTTGGGCTAGGATCTTCCAAAGATTCTGCCAAAGATAGATATACATGCTTGATATAGGTGCTAGATTAGATTGTTTCTTAACATTATAAAATTATTGATATAGAAAAGCAACAAGGTGAAGGCCTTAAGAGACTTATGAGAAACATTTAGCTGGATAATAAACATTAAGAAGAATGAGTTCTTAGCCATGTGCAAAAACAAATCATTTAAATGTTTGACACGGTTTTTAATCATTTATGACTGCATATCTTCATATCTGTTATTGATATTAGCAGACAAGACTAAGCAAGTTGAACATAGATTTTAATTTCACTCCTAAAGGAAGAAATCATACATCACAAGGTAAGTTGTAATTCAATAATGGAAAATGCAGAAAAATCAACAAGGTTTTATTTTGGGTTGGGGGGGGAATCCGGTTGTGGGACCTGATCTCTAGGCCTGGGCGCTGTCCCTCAGATCTTCAGCTCAAGGCTAGCGCCCTACCATTTGAGCTATATCACCACTTCCAGCTTTTGTTTTCTGTTTATATGATGCTCAGGAATTGAACCCAGGGCCTCATGCATGCAAGGCAATCCCTCTACAACTGAGCCACCTTCCCAGGCCCCCAATCAACAAGCTTTGTACCTTTATCCCAGTCTAACTCAGAGGAAACATATGGCCATATATTTTTTAATGCATGTTTTGCTCCTCGTTCCATTTGATGTTATCGACAAATAAACATAAATCAACCATCAGGGTAGGATTCAGGTGAAAATGGCCTACATTGATTTAGATTTGGTTTTAGTTATAAGGCTTACATACATCATCTTCAAGAGTTTTGTCCACACAAGTTGCAATATGTTCACTGAGTTGATGTGGAATCAGGTGGCGAGCATTAAAGGGACAAGTAGCCAATCTGGCAGAAATATCGGGGTGATTCTGTGTAACAAAAGTTCAAATATGAAGGAATACTTTCAAATTTTCTCTATTTGATTTCTTTGGGCAGGATGCCTACCATGGGCTTGACACCACGGTTTGGGTACTCTGCTAGTTCATCCTGGATTTTTAATTAATACATATTTTTATTTAAAGGTACTGTACAGAGGAATTAGAATTTTGTGCTCTTATACATCAACATTACTGCCTCCTTTTTTTCCCCGTATGATCCCTTCCTTCCCCATCATTCCAACTCCTCCTGCCCTTTCCTGCCCCCATCGCTAAAGTTGTAAAGTTCATTTTTGACATAGCCTCTTGTATATATAATAGTTGAATGGGTCAACCTGTATCCCAAAGCACTATGGAGTTTCCTCAAAAGATTACATGTAGAGCTCCTCTATGATCCAGCAATCCCACTTTTGTGCATTAACACGAATGATACATACAAGACCATGGTAAATCTACCACAAATATTTACCATAGCTAAGATATGGAACCAACTCAGAAGTCCCTCAGTAGATGAATGGATTAAGAAAATACGGTAATTCTATATAAAATGGAATTCTATGCCTCCATCAGAAAGAATGATATTGCTCCATTTGTTAGTAAATGGTAAGATAGAGAAAAAAAAACATGTTAATTGAAGAAAGCCAGGCCCAAAGAAACATAGGTCCATTGTTTCCCTTATTAGGAATAAGTAGTGTATGTTTTAGACAAGCAGAAATGTTCAAAAGCGATGTACATGGGGCCATAAAAAATGCACTTTACAATTAAAGGAGGGGTGATGAAAAGTTGGGAGTGTAGTTGAGGAGGTGGGAGGGAGGGGATGGTAGGGTAAAACTAAGGAGGAGGCAAACGTGCTTGATGTCTCCATCAGAATGAATGGCATTGGCCATTTTGTTAGCAACTGCTAAGACAAGAAAAATTGGTATCAAGTGAAGTAAGCCAGGCCCAAAGAAACATAAGACCCATGGTTTCCTTATTTGCAATAACTACTATTTGTCTGAGACAAGCAGAAAAGGTCAGATAAGATAATATTAAGTAAAAGGAACCCCAAGATAAGGACAAAAGTGCTTTTTTTTTTCTTTCTTGCTATACCTCAAATATATTGTTTCAAAGTTACCACACGATTTTCTTATTCCATTGTATATTCCTCCCCCAAAGTATAACCCCTATTTTCGGAAGAGCAGAGCAAGATGTCAGAAGATAAGCTTGGGGAAAATCTACTGTTGAATACAAAGCAGTTTTCGAGTTCCAGAGAACTTATCTGTGCTAGAGAATCGCACTAAGTGAAACTTCACAGTATAGAGATTTTGGCCAAGGAGGGAAATCCATCAAGGAGACAGATCTGAGCACTTGCCGGTAGGTGCAGGTGCAGAGGCTGTGGTAGATGTGGTGGCCATGGCCAACATATTAACCGACAGAGTCTGAGACATAGGTGCCAGACCCTACTCACAATCAGCCAGAACTGACAGGGAGCAGAAATCTTCATCCTAAGGATCACAGACGTGGCCGGGATGGCCTAGAAACCAAGAATATGGCATGAGTAGAACTCTGACACCTCACTCATTCTCAGAAAGCAGCTGTGGAAAGACTGCCCCTCCCACACCACCAGAGTTCTAAATCTTTTATATTGACAAAGGCATGGCCAAGCAGCTAGCTCCAGGCCTTGGAAGAACTTAAAAAGAGCCATTTACCATATTACAGGAACCTGACCTGAACTCCCAGGCTCAGCTCCACCCAGGGGAAAGTCACCCTGCACATTAAAAGTGACCTTCTTCACTGGGTAAACAGAGCCAGAGTATGCCCCTCCCCATTGCAGCTTAGACACACAATTGAAACTCAGTAAACTTAACAGTGAGAATGGCTCTAGGCTGGCCTTTGTGAGTTTTTTAGGAGGTAGCTCTGCAGGGAAAAGCTATCATTCCTCCTAGGTCTTAACACTACCCAGAACCTAGCCTTATCACATGAACTCCAAGCTAGAGGAAACAGGCATCTCACTCATTTGAGATACTCAAAGTCGATCTCCTTCCCATTCAACTGTCCTGGGAGGAAAGCAATAAATTCTTTCAACATTCAGAGCATTTTTCTGCCTGCTCAAACAAAATGACTTAAGACACCAATCAAGCAACAGAAAAACAAACACCATAAGCAGACTAGAGACTCCATGAAGAGACTGGTTACAGACACAGGCTAGATACAAGATTTTCCCTCCATACCCCACACAAAATTGAAAGGACTCTTTATTTTTGTATTTTTATTTTATTTTATTTTATTTTTGTTGTTGTGAAAATATTGTTCAGAGGCGTTACTATTACCTGGGCAAGTAATGAGTACATTTCTTACCAAGCATTGTAGCCTCCTCCTTGGTTTCCCCTTCCCATCCCTTCCCATTCTTCCTCACCCCCCCAATCTCCCCCCCCCACGATGTTTTCTATTATTTTACTCTGATAGTTTTTATTTTTTTATTTTTATTTTTGATGGTGAAATATTGTACGGATGGGTTACAATTACATGTACAAGATAATGAGTACATTTCTTATCAAGCATTGTAGCCTCCTCCTTGTTTCCCCTTCCCATCCCTTCACATCCTCCCTCCTGCCCCTCAAACACCCGCCCTCCCAACCCCCCCCCAATCGCAACAAAGTAATAATTTTTATTTTAAGTGTATTTGTGTGTGTGCTTTTATATTTTAATCTCTTTTGGTTCTTTTATACATTTTTCTCTTTTGAATTCATTTTTTTTCATTCTTCCTTTTTCACAAGACTTAATTTCTATTCAACTCATGCACAGATATATACCCATTGTCAATTATTCGACCTTATCCTACATTGTGTACATACTTAATCCAGAAATCTATTACTCAATTCACAACCTCTTAGGCTTCACTTTTTCATAGTCATATTATGTCTTTATACATATATAACTTTCAAGATTATGTCTTCATACATATATAACTTTCAAGTATTCCAATTTTAGGAATTTTTAATTTTACTTTTTCATGTTCTTTTTATTTCTCCACTCCTCTCTTCCTATGAAAAGATTGAAAATCTGCAAAGGAATCCTTATGAGTGTTATAGGGAAGAAGAGGATTCAAACCAAGGTTTAATAAAGGAATATCAAGAGTGTTAGAAAGCTACTCAAAGGTTAATACAGGAATTTTATGAGCAGGCTGAGAACAGACAAATAGAATTGTAGGAATTGCATGAGTAGGCTGAGGACAGTGCAAAAGAAAGACAGGAATTGCATGAAAAGGCTGAGAATAGTTAAAGAGAAACACAGGAATTGTGTGGTGAGAGGAAGCTAATCAAATGGAAATAGAGAAATTGCATGAGATGGATGAAAATAGACAAAGATCAATAGAGGCATTCATGGAATCCATAGACAGCTGAAGGAATCCAGGGAAACCACTAACAGAATACTGAAGGAATGGGAGTCCAAAGAAAGAATAACCAATCAACTAATTGATTTGAAAGTGAACACTGAACACCAAGTTAAGGAAGTAAAGAAAATAATACAAGATGTAAAACAAAGCTCCAACAAAGAATTTGAAGCCATCAAAGTCAACCAGTTAGAAGAAAGGAAATAAGAAACAAAGTAGAAATTCCTGGCAGTACGTTAGACCAAGCAGAAGATCGAATCTCAGAGATTGAAGACAGTCTAGATAATAGAGTGAAAAACATAAAACTATCCAAGACAAACCCAAGAGAGATTTATTCCACGTTTGGAAGACACCATTAGAAGTCCTAATCAGAGGATAATGGTTGTAGAGGAACACCTAGAGACAGAAGTTAAATAATCTAAGAAATTTAAGAGTATCCTAACAGAAAACTTCCCAAACATGCAAAAAGATAGGCCTATTAAGACAAAAGAAACTTGTATAACCCCAAATAGAACAGACCAGAACAGGAAATTCCACTGTCACACTATAATGTGCACAGGACCAATTCAGAACAAGGGAAGGATCCTTAAAATTGTAAAGGAGAAAAGATCAATCATCTCAAAAAGGAAACAATTAGAAAAACCAGATTTATCAACAGAGACCATTAACAAGAAGAGCCAGGAATGATGTATGCCATGTTATAAAGACAAACAAATATCAACAAGCATATTGTACCCAACAAAAATCTCCTTCATAAGAAAAGGTCAAATAAAAACCCTTTAGGAGACAGGAAAGGTGACTCAGTGGTAGAGCGCTTGCCTTGCCTGCCTGAGTCTCTGTGTTCGATTCCTCAACACCACATAAGTCAAAAGAGAAAGAAGCCAGAAATGCTGCTGTGGCTGAAGTGGTATAGCCCTAGCCTTGATCTGAAGAGCTGATGGAGAGGACCCAAGCCCATAGTTCAGCCCCACGACTGGACCTCCACCTCTGAAATATAAACAAATCCTCCATATCAAACGAGATCTACAAAAGTTCCTTAACTACGTCCTACACATAGAAAAACAACAATACCACAATAAACTACACCCAAACTGAGAATCCAAGAACCATAGGATGAAGCCAGTTATTATGGCCCCCAAGAAGGTGAGTAACATGGCAGAAACTACCAAGCATCTCTCATTCCTAAACTTAATATTAATGGACTTAACTCTCCAATTAAGCAATGTGCAATTATGTTAAACTGTATGTACCATATTTCACAAAACTTAGAGGCCAAAATGTAAATTAATTTTATTCTTAAACATTATTTTGTTAAAACAGCCACTGTATTATCATATGGCCTAGAATTCAGTTTGGTTATGATGCCATGGTTATAAACTGTTAACATGGGAGATGCATTGTGCCTCTTTTCTTTATTTAAGATATTGATTAAAAACTTGCTCTTAGTTTCATCCTAATGTCACAAAAT
The DNA here is from genome assembly GCF_024711535.1 of Dipodomys merriami. Classification (NCBI taxonomy): domain Eukaryota; kingdom Metazoa; phylum Chordata; class Mammalia; order Rodentia; family Heteromyidae; genus Dipodomys; species Dipodomys merriami. The sequence goes on along the minus strand of NW_027203159.1, from coordinate 29,009,992 downwards.
TTGAAGGTTCACAGAACTGTGGGTAGAAAATTATTTTTTCTTCATGTAACACTGCTATAATAAGTTCCAGATCAAATGGGGCAATGTCATTCTTTCTGATGGAAGCATTGAATTCCACTGAGTATAAATCCATTTTCTTGATCCATTATTTAGGGAGAGGCATCTGGGTTGCTTCCATATCTTAGCTAGGTTAAATAACGCTGCAATAAACATAGCTGTGCTGGTAGCTAAAGTGTGGTCTTGTTTGTTATCATTTGGGTAAATACCCCAAAGTGGGATTGCTGGGTCAAAGGAGAGCTGTATGTGAAATCTTTTCATGAAACACCATCCTACTTTCCAAAGTGGTTGAACAAGTTCACACTCCCAGTGACAATGCAGTAGGATTCCCTTCTGGGCACATGCCCTCCTGCATCGGTTGTTATGAGAGTTCTTGAGTATAGCCATTCTATCTGGGGTAAGGTGGAATGTCAATGTTCTTTTGATGTGCATTTATTTTATGTCAAGATGTGTTGAGCATTTCTTCAGTGTCTAGTAGCCATCCTTCCTTTCTCTCCAGAGAGGTTTCTCTTTAATCTTTAGGTGACTTAATTATTGGCAGTTGTTTTTTGAGTATTTGTTGTTTGGGGTTTAATTTTTTGAGTTCAAGGTATATTTTAGATATGAGACCCTTGTCAGTTGTATGGCTAGTTAAGACCTTCTCCTAATCTGTGGGTTCACTATTGATATTGCTAGCTATGTCCTTTGCCATGCAGAAGCTCTGCAGATTCATGCAATCCTATTTTCCAAACTTTCTTTGATTGTGTTTCTGAATCTCTATTAATCAAATTTTGGCCTGTTTCAAGGAGACCTAAGGTTTCTCCTATTCCATCCTGTATGGGGTCAGGGTGTCTGTTTTAATTCAAAGGCCTTTAATATATTTGGAGTTGATTCAGATGCAGTTTGATATGTGAGGATCTAGCTTTAGTTTTCTACAGGTGATTAATCAGTTTTAATCAGATTAATACATTCTATTTTTTTTAGCTTCCTTATGGAAGTTTATGTAGCTATATGACTGTGGGTTGATTTCTAGGTTTTCAATTCTATTCCATTGATCCTATGGTCTCTTGTTCCAGTATTGTTGAGTAGTTTTAGTTCGATGTTTTTGAAAGAAATGGGTCCTTAATTCCCTTTCTTTAATGAAACCATGACAAAGAGTATTACTCTGGAATATAATTTCTGATGTATTCTCAGTTACTAGTAGGGATTTGTTACTTTTTAGCATTATAAAAATATATACTCTAGTTTAAAATTATTCATTGAGGTCAAGTGGAACGGTTAGCTTGTTTTATCTTCTGAGAGCATACATCCACTGAACACCCCTTATTGAATTGCTTTCTTACATTTCAATCTGGAATATGTCCATCATTTACATTGTTTTTTACTTTTCAATCTAAAACATCAAAAGTCATAGTTACAATTATCAAAATGTCTAAAGTTACAGATTCAATCAGGAGAAATCTCATTATCCCATTCTCTCAGCTCCCATCAATATACATTCTGTTATTCCAAAAAATAGTGTGAACAAGACCATTTAAGATAATTTCCCCAAACAAATGTGAAAGCATTTTTACCTTTTTTCATTGTGACAGGCAGATAAATATCAGCAAGTACTGCGGATAAAAAAAAATTCTGAGAGAAAACATGAATAAATACATCAAAACCACATCATAAATGTGGTTCCTCAGCGATATGAAAAAAGAAAACAGGGTAAAACCTATTCATCTCTAATACTTTTTGTTGCTAGACCCACTTGAATGGAAATGCATGGATATCCCTGTCTACTTCACAGATTATAACACGCTGTGGAAATGTATAACTTCTGAACTTCTGGGTAAAACCTATTCATCTCTAATACTTTTTGTTGCTAGACACACTTGAACGGAAATGCATGGATATCCCTGTCTACTTCACAGATTATAACATGCTGTGGAAATGTATAACTTCTGAACTCAAAATATTTTGTATTTTTCAGGCCTTTCTACCTTATCAAATCAGAGGATTATGCATCATGACAACTTTTAAGCGAATTTGGAAAAGGTCTTCTTCGTTATGGATGTCTGAATTAACAATCTCCAAATTCCAGTGTACGAATATCTAATACCCATTGAAAATATGCACTTATGTGAATGAGGATTTGCTATTCTCACATATATATTGTGATGTCCTATTCGGATTATAAGATCAGTATGGAATTTTATTCAAGTAACTGCTTCTTAGAGAAGATATGTATGCAAAGCAAAGGAATCATTGAGACATGTTAGTCAATGTTTGAGATTAGGCTTTGTTTCAATATGTAGTGAATTTCAGTTGTGCAGTGTCTAGTGGCCGTGAAGTAGAGCCAGAAGACATTAAACATATGATTTCTTTGATGCACATAAATGTGAGGGGAACAAAAGTAAATTTCAAGTTCTCCAGAATGGATAGCTATTTTCTCAAGTCTAAGAAAGTAAAGAATTTTCATTCTTTTACCCATGGAGCAATCAGGCCTAGTTGGAGAAAATTATTAGAACTACATTTGGGATGTGAGGGGTAGAAAGTAAGAAAAGTTGCAGTCAAATACACAACCCAAATAGATGATTTACATGTCTAAGAATTAAAAGAAAGAAGAGAAGGCATGGGACTGTTACCTGTGGCCTTCAGTTAACTGGATTCACCAAACAAGTCAGGATCTCCTCCTCCCCACGACGGAAGATGTCCCACTAGTTGGTTTTCCACAGCAACAGCTACTTCTGTATATTGACTTCTCTAGATAGGGTCACCGTTATTGTGATGTAGCTCATAAACCTCACTTCCATTTTACAAACTGAGAGAACTCAGCCACACTTCCGCATATGGCAACGGAAGTGCTGACTTCCGGCCTGAACTCGTACGACAAAGTCCCATTTCCTTTTAGTATGCATTGGTAGACTCTGATTCGGTATAATAGAAATATGTGAATATTCAGTAGAGGAATAATGTGAATGGATGTGTCACACTTTTCATCTTCACAGCAACTACTGAATCTTTGTAAATTGTTCTGCCTAGACACCTCTACACATTCTATGGTCTATAAAGCCACAATAAATCAATCTTTAGGTATTATTTTTTCTTCTTTAGTGTCTTTACTCATCAATATTTTTATTAGGAGTTTCATAAAAAAGACCCTTCTAGAACTTAATCATCTTCTGCCAAAAACGTTCTTTAGTCTTCCTTGCATTTTCTCTTAAGTCATCTTTTGAAGAAAGTGATTTAAAAAGAGAGACAAAAAATAACAACAGAAAAAAAAACTGATTATGGTATTCAAATGCCCTATTGATCTGAATGAAGTAGAGGCAGCTTTACCACATGTGACTATTATTGCATTGTGAGATTTTTCTTCTTTTTAAGTTTTCCAAGGAAATTAGTGTTCCCTGATCAATACTGAAAATATGAGCAGGACATAAACAGCTGATATAAACAATATACTGTTTGAAATTAAACTGTAATAACTAATAAATGTTGTCGACCAAACTGTTAAAGACTGATGATATTATTTTCTATTCTCAAAGGTAGAATTTGATTCATGCAGAAAAATGAAAAGCTATTGAACTCAAGTATAATGTTTACTTCACATTTATTAGTATTCAGATGACTTAATCCCCTCAAAAGTTCTTATTTGAAATTCTGATTTGAAATAAAAAAAAAACAAATGTTATGAAATGAGAAGATTAAATTGTGGTTTCAAAACGAATGTGCCCTAAGGCAAACACACAAAAAAAATAATAATAAAAAAACCCCACTTCCATTATAGAGCAATGTGCATCCAACAGTAGGTGCAGCTTATCAACTTCAATTTAAGCAGTAATTCATTCCAATGGTAAGAAAATAAAAAGAAGTAATTACACATAGTATTAAAATTGGGATTCACAGTGGACAAAGAACTGCTGAGGAACTTTGCTTAGTATACCATTCTTTTGTGTGGTGTGGGCAGGTGGAAGTGCAACTGGCCTACAGTTGTATTGGGTTGTAGAATATTTTATAAAATTAATGAATTTCACCCTGTAGTATAATTATTTGTATTGCTAGGTTCAATGGAGTTTTTAACAAATCACGTATTTTAAAAATTTGAGGTGTTCTCTGTATTTGTAGGTCTTATTTTGCTATGAGTAACTACTGCAATCTAAAGCTGTCATACAATTTTCACCCATTTCCTCAGTGGTCACCTGTGATAGAATGATTGTATCAAGTCTCTGGCAGTAGTGTACTCATGTCTAAAAAATGTGTTGACAGTTCTCATTACATTATCAGTGTGTATCCTTGAGTGGAGAATACATATCCATATTAAAATTGGGTAGAACATGAACTTTTTAATGATTTATTTGGTGCAAAACTATTGGTAAAACATCACATTGATAAAACAAAGTATAATATAAGGAATTACAGATTTTCAAAAATCAGGATGTAATGAAGAAATACAATACAACTTTACTATCTTTGAAAGTATTTTATTTATGATTTTATGTGACTTCTGTACTCATTTGCTCATTTCCTAAGCTCTTGCAGATCATACTGTGGAGCAATCTGTGTTCTTGGATGAGAAGACTAAGAGGAATTCATTCAACAAGTATATAAATATTCAAAAAAATTTGAAGTAATATGATCCAAAATATTCAACATAATTACAAAAGATGTGTCATGCAAAACACTGTCCCTATATTTAATGAGAAAATCGCTTGGTCTCCATTTCAAGTGTGAAACATGCAAATTTTTGTAAAGTAATAACATTCACAGTACTTAGTGAGAGTAGGGAAAAATATAGAATTATGTAGAATTAGTTGTATTTTCATAAATATATTAATATCTGTCGATGTGAATATTACAATTTTTTGGGGGTGGGGGTAGTGGTCCGGTCGTGGGGCCTGAACTCTGGGCCTGGGCACTGTCCCTCAGCTCTTCAGCTCAAGGCTAGCCCTCTACCACTTGAGCCCTAGCATCACTAACGGCTTTTTTCTTTTTGCTTATGTGGTGCTGGGGAATCGAACTCAGTGCCTTAGGCATGCAGGCAAGCGCTCTACCACTGATCCAGCCCTGAATATTGCAATTGAACAGTTTCTAAAGGCTGATTTTTGATAAATGCCCTTTTATCTTACCTGTATCAATCAGAACTCTACGGAAAGGGTGTATCAATGTTTGTCTACTCTACATATGTTAGAGAAGTTAATACTTATCCTAACTGCATGATAATAAGTGAGGAGTCTAGGCAGGAATTATGCAAAAATTGATTTATTTTAAATATAATTGCAATGTGCCAAATTACACATATGTGTGTTTGGGTTAATCACATGAAAATAAAGGGAATATTGGTGCTTGCCTAATTAATATAACACAGACTTTCTTTTTGCAACTGAGGAGGCATACATTGAAAAAGATTGTACCATGTCAAACCAAATATTTCAGAAACATGCAAAAGAGAGAATTACATGAAGAAATTGACACAAACATAGAAAGGTTGGATATATACACATTAACACAGATCATCACAAAGAAGCAAATCAATGATTTTAACAATAAATTAAAAACGGAAAATTATAATTTGGAATTTATATTTTTACACTTCCTCTCAACACAAATATCTAGATTATTGTTATTCTTCACCCCTAAAAAAAATTATACTTTAAGCTGCCATTTATATGCGGGACCAGGTAATTATTTGAACTATCATGGAGTCACATAAAGCAGTATTGCCTAAGTTTTCCATTGTGGAATTTTATTTTACACACACACACACATGCACACACACACACACACACACACGACTCCTGACAATCTGCCTTTGTGGACTTTCTTTCTAGGAAATTCGGAGAGAGTGAGGTGTATTTCAAAATCTCAAATGTAGTGCTGACAAAATTTGACCAACTCTTAGAATTTTGAATGAATTTCCTTGATTAAATTTATCTTCATCTGAAATTAAAAGTAGCTGGTGATTTTGTATCAACTCATATATTGTTGTTCTTGTTAGGTCATATGCACATAACACCTAAACCTAAAGACAAATATGTGAATATAATTCCTATTAACTGCATGAAATGTTGATCTTACTGGAGGACATTCAGTTAATCATTACCCATTCCCATAAAATATATTAATTGAATTAATAAATAACTTAATTTAAAAAATAGTACAGATAATTTAAAATGTCCCAAAGCTGAGTACAAGATCCAGGATCCAGTTCAAGTCCCAGGTTGTGAGTTCAAGGCTCAGCGTGATAGTACAAGTCCCAAGCCTGAATTCAACTTCCAAGCTCTAGTTCAAATTCCAGGTCCCAAGTTCAAGGCCCAGGATCCTAGTTCAAAGACCAGATTTGAATGCTAAGCCAAGGCTTTGAATTTCGGCCCATGCAGGAATTCATATCCCAAGTCATGCGTAAAAATCCCTGGTTCCAAATTAGAGTTTTAGGCTCAGAATTCAAGGGCAAGGCCTCAATTTGAATACTCATCCCACAAATTCAAGCACAAGGGGCTTAGTTCCAATACCAGCCCAAGCTGAGAGTTCAAAGCCCCAACCAAGAGTTTCTGGCCAAAATATGAGTTCAAGTCCTAGGACACCAGTTCATGTCCTAGGCATCCTGTTCCAAGTTGAGGGCCACAGTTCAACTCGTAAATCCTGAGTTTAAGGCCCAGGACAAGTTTCAGGACCACCCTAATATAATTTGAGTTTCTAGGAGGTGAACTCAGGACCAAGGCACTAGTTTCAAGGACCATCCTGAGGTCTGAGGTCAAGGGCCAGGACATTGGTTCAAGGCCCAAGCAATAATTTCTGGTCCAAGACCTTGAATATAGGTCCAAACACATGAGTTCAAGTCCCAGGATTGCAATTCAAGGACAAGCTTCCAACTTAAATGCCCAAGCCTCATATTCAAAGTCTATTTGTTATTTGTTCTGCCTAAACAATATCATACATTCTTTGCCCCATATTCTACCAATTAATCAATCTTTAACATTATTATTTTCTTCATTTCTTCATTTCTTTATTTTCCTACTAAGAGTTATGAACATGTTGAACATGCTCCATTTGGTGAAAAAAAAAAAAACGGGCTGAATCTCTTGGGCATTAGGAAAATATTCATGGTCATAAGTGGAACCTGGAGAACCATAATAATAACACATCACAAAATAAATCTTAGTGGTGCAAATTTACTAAAACAAATTGATTAAGGTTAGCTTGGAATCCTGTTTACTTATAAATCGTTCTGTTTCTATTCTGACACAAATTTCACCATACTGTTGTAAGGATAGACTTTGTCTCAGAATGACAGTGTCTATTGATTTTGATAAACAGGGATGCCAATTATCAATCTTTTTATTAGGAGGTAGATTCAATACAAGACATTTTCAGAACATATTCAACTATATCAAAAACGTTCCTCTGCTTTACTTGATGTGGTTCAACTTTCTATATAGCTTTTGAATTTACATCTTACATTCATATTCATGTCAAGTACATGTAAAATGAGCTCAGATTTCTTAAAGCAAGTACTTCCAAATATAAAAGAGTAAAAGCAAAAGAGACAAGATCCCAGGAAATCTGTCAGGTATATGTGTATATATGTGTACATATATATATAATTATATGTGTGTGTACATATAAACACATATACATTTATATTTATAAAACTATTACAGTTAGTACATAACACAAAACACAAACCTTTGTTCGAACAGGCAGAAAAATGCTCTGCTTTACACAGGATTTGGCGATCCTCCTCCCAGGCTAGTTCAGTGGGAGGCAGAACTTCTTTGAGTATCACAAAAGAGGGGGATGCAGGGATGAGACTAGGTTCTGGGTAGAGTTGAGGCCTTTGGACAGACAGTAGCTTTTCTCAGAGGCTAGTTTGTGAAAAACTCACAGAGCCCAGCCTGGAGCCATTCTCAGGGTTTTTGTTTACTGATTTTCAATTGATTGTCGATGCTCTTAGAGGGAGGGGTAGCCTCTGGCTCCGATTACCCAGTGAAGAAAGCCATACCTGGGGCTGGCTCCTGAGCTGTATGACTTTTGCCTGGGTGGAGCTGAGTCTGGCAGGTCAAGCCGCCATTAAGTTCTTGTGACCTGCTAAATGACTCCTTTTATTCCAAGTCCTGAGTTGGAGCTAGCAGCTCCTTAATGCTCTGTTGTTATCCAAGATGGAGATCTCCTATGCGGGGGGGTGGGAGGGGTGGCCTTCCTTCCTCTGCTCCCATGCTCCTGGATGGGAAAGATTAACATCGTGAAAATGGCAATACTTCCCAAAGCTATCAACAAATTCAACGCAATACCTATCAAAATTCCAACCTCATACTTCAAGAAAATAGAAGAAGCAATCCAAAAATTCCTATGGAACAATAAAAGACCCCGAATAGCAAAAGCGCTCCTCAATGGAAAGAACACTGCTGGAGGAATATCAATACCAAATTTCAAACTCTATTATAATGCCATAGTAATCAAAACAGCTTGGTATTGGCATAAGAACAGACCTCAGGACCAATGGAATAGAATTGAAAACCCAGAAATGAACCACCAGACCTATAGCCATCAAATCTTCGATAAGGGAGCAGAAAAAATAGAATGGAAGAAAGACAGCCTCTTCAGTAAATGGTGCTGGAAAAATTGGTTAACTGCTTGTAGAAAACTAAAGCTAGATCCTTATATATCACCATGCACCAGAATCATCTCCAAATGGATCAAAGACCTCGAAGTCAAAGCAGACACTCTGAAAACATTACAGGATGGAATATGAGAAACCTAGGTCTCCTTGGCTCAGGCCGAATTTTTCTGAATAGAGACCCAGAAACACAACAAATCAAAGAAAGTTTGGACAAATTGGATTCCATGAAGTTGTAGAGCTTCTGCATGGCAAAGGACATAGCTTGCAAGATCAATAGAAAGCCCATGGATTGGGAGAATATCTTCACTAGCCATACAACATACAACGGTCTCATATCTAAAATATACTTGGAACTCAAAAAATTAAATCACCCAACAACAAATCCTCAAAGAAACAACTGCCCAATAAATAAGTGGGCGAAAGACTTGAAGATAAATTTTTCTGAAGAAGAAAGAAGGATGGTCAATAGACACATGAAGAAACGCTCAACATCTCTAGCCATAAAAGAAATGCAAATCAAAACAACATTGAGATATCACCTCAATCCAGTTAGAATGGCAAAAATCAAGAAGTCTAATAACAACAGATGCTGGATGGTATGTGGACAGAAGGGAACCTTACTTCATTGTTGGTGGGAATGTAAACTTGTTCAACCACTTTGGAAAGCAGTATGGAGGTTCCTCAAAAGACTTCACATAGAACTCCCCTATGACCCAGCAATCCCACTTTTGGGCATTTATCCAAATCTATACAAACCAGACCACACTAAAGCTACCAGCATAACTATGTTTATTGCAGCATTATTTACTATAGCTAAGATAGGGAACCAGCCCAGATTCCTCTCAGTAGATGAATGGATCAAGAAAATGTGGTATATATACCCAATGGAATTCTATGCCTCCATCAGGAAGAATGGCATTGCCCCATTTATTAGGAAATGGAAAAACTTGGAAAAAATTATATTAAGTGAAGTAAGCCAGGCCCAAAGAAACATAAGTCCCATGGTTTCCCTTATTTGCAATATCTAATATATGTATGAGTAAAGCGGAAAAGGTCAGATAAAATGATGTTAGGAAAATGAGACCTTATATATGTATTATAATGTTTTTTTTCTTTCATGCATGTGTTTCTAACACATTTATAAGATTATCTCTTTGTTGCTTTGTATGTCCCTCCCCCACAGTATAACCCTGCTTTCACTATATTTAATGTCAGTATAACTTGTAGAGGAGATGGGGAAAAACAAGTCGTTTAAGGATACAGGTGGACCTGTTTCAACAATGAGAAGTACAAGTTCTCATATCAAAAACGAGCTTTACAACATGGTGGGGGGGATGGGGAGGTGGGGAGGATTGTGTGGAGGGTGGGGGAGAGTCTGGAAGGGTAAACAAAAGAGGAGGCTCCAATGCTTGATAACAAATGTACATATTATCCTGCCCTTGTAATTGTAACCCCTCTGAACAGTGTGTTCACAAAAAAATAATAAAATAATAAAAAAGAAATGTAATCATTATCTTGCCCATGTAATTGTAACACCTCTGTACAGTTTTTTTCACAATAAAATATAAAAAATACATAAAATAAAAATAAAAAACATTTGATATTAAGTATTATGAAATTTCCTGGGATATAATTTTAGTTATATTAACTTTGTTTAGTTTGTAGAATTTTCACTTAAAGCCTCGGTTGTCAGTGCACATGATATTAAGTTAGATATTATTAAAAATATTCATTATTCAATGATTTAAAAATAGAATTAATTTGTTTAATGTCAAATAGCAGGTGGTCCATTGTATATGTCACTCTTCTAGTATTAGGTAGATTCCCTAGCCGTAGTTTTCATAAATACCAGAAATGTTATTTAAAAATCTCCTACCAAGTGTTTTGGGGTTAATATTCAGAAAACGTTGAGAGAATAAAGACTTAGGTAATATGTATAGCTCAGTGTCAAGTTCCTTCATGAAATATCTAGTGTAGCTGAACAAAGTACTGGAAATATAAGGAGTTGTGAGAAAATAATAAGGAAAGGAAAAATGTGGCTTTTGAAATCTATGTTTTTGCAATTGTTTTGTGAACCTGAAGAACTGAAGAATTTAAATATACTATGTGTAGGACAACAGAACCTGGTTTGAGACATTTCTAAGAAAACCAAGAAGGGAGAAAATTATTACAAAACCATGATTTGATTTATTAGGTGATTGTATCAGTATCAGTCAGTATCCTCAGTCAGTATCAACTCTAAATTATTCGTTCTTCATTAAAATTTCTTGTGTCATTTTTTAACCTTCCACTTTATTCCCGATATGATTGCCCAAGAATGGGTTTGCCTTCTCTACTCCTATTCCCAGACTTGTTTCAGCATACTTAGACTGATTATCGCATAAGATGTTTAAATAACTTTCCTGTTTTCCTCAAATCAAAGGCCATGCTAAGTCTCTTCTAGGTCGATATTTAGAAACTATGTTGATAGAAAGAAAATATAAATATTATTTCAGGAAATAATGAATAAAAATAGGTACTATTTTTTTGAAATCCTGTTTGTGGTAAGAAGATTTGCCAATATTCTTCAGTGTACATTTTGAAATTTAAAATTTAGTCATATTTGCTCTATTCATCCAGTGCTATTGGTGCATAGCATATGAATGATAAACAGCCAAATTACAGAAATATGAAGATGACCTTTACAAATTTTTAATAAAAATTGGTTTCAATTGTATATTTTGCTAAATTTAGTAGATTATTTCTGCATTATGGATTACAGCGATAATCAAGCCTGAAAATTCTCAGGAAGGTACTGAAAATTTACAGATATTGGAAAGCTCATGTGCCGATAATATCATTTTACCAAGTATAATTTGATATTTACCTGCCTACTATAAAAAACTGCTTGGAAATATTTCTAAAGAGCTTCCTAGCAAAGATTAATGCTTAAATTTGGAGAGCTGACAGAAAATTGGGATAGTAATTTAGTTACTGTTGCTATAATTCCATGATAGATTCAACACTGTACTTCAGAGTATAGTGGCCTGGACTTTCAAACAAAACCAGTAAATAGGATGTGAGAATGAACTATAGTGGACAACAGCTAAGGTTCAGAAAAGCTCTGAAAATGTGTACTATTTGCATCCAAGTGTAAAATGAATAACATAAATGGGTACACTTCGGAAAATTAATAATTGATGTGGCCACATTAAGATGTGTGTGAAAGATAAGTAAACCCAACAAAGATAGCAGGAAACCCTTCCATCAGATAGACATGTTATTTGCATTGGTCACATCCACTGTCATCTCTATGTGGGCTGCTAATTATTGTTGTACTGACATAATAAATTTCCTTTTCATGATCTCAGGTCCTTCATCAGACAGTCTATGTCAAGTGAAATGCTCAGTTCTGGCCCAAAGATAGAAGGAAAGATTCCATTTCTGAGTACTATGATTTTCAACATAAAATTCAATGGAATTCTGATATATTTCAACAAAAGAGTGCCTTTGGTGTTTTCTTCACCTCTAAATCATGTGAACTACTATCATAGTGTTTATGCCTACACTGAAGTGCTTTATATAACTCTTATTTCGAAGGTTACTTTGTGGGAGGGAAATAATTATTCTCTTTCCCACAAATATTCCAAGCGAACCCCCAATCCCCCAAAAATAATTGATTGTAACATTTCAGCCGCTGAAACAAGGTGATTAGAGTGCAGAATACGTTCCTCATTAATGAAATTTATGAAGCAAGGAATGAAGTACTGGCTTGATATTATGTGTGTGTATATCTTAATAAATGTATCTTTAGCTAGGAAATATTTTACATTGTGAAACATATATAAAATTATGTAAAACTTGTGCCTTAGAAGATGACATTGAGGTATATGATATCATACCTGTACATATAAAACTGTTTTCAGAAATTTAAGGATTGTGAAGGGAAAATTATATCATATTCTCATATAGCCCCACCTCTTGTGGATTTGTCAAACTACTACCGAGAGCAAGACAGAGGGAAGGACTCAGTATAGGTATTTATTATATAGTAAATCAATCAAAAATAGATATAAAATGGCAGGTAATTCACATTACCATGGAGTCACATTAAGTTTTCTAGCAACTATGGAAGTTAGGGCAATATCACTGTTGCATCAAACTTACTCTCTGAATTTCAAAGAGAAAATGCAAAATGGTCCAAATAGAGAGTGAGTAAAATGAATTCGCCTTTCTTTCGGTGAAAATAATTCAGAGATTTTGGAAATACCGTGGGTTGGAACATTATCGATGAATATTGCTTTACATTTCTCTCTCTAGTTGTTAGTGGTGCTGTTCATTGGACGTTACATCTGTGCTTATGTGCAAGCCCAGAGCTCTTCACATCAAGGCTAATGATCTACCAAATGAGCAACAATTCCACTTCCAATTTTGAGGTGATGAGTTAGTTTTGTTTTCTTTTTCTTTTTCTTTTTCTTTTTTTCTGGGGGGGGCGTGGTTCCGGTCATGGGGCCTGAACTCTGGGCCTGGGCACTGTCCCTCATTTCTTCAGCTCAAGGCTAGTGCTCTACCACTTGAGCCACAGTGCTGCTTCCAGCTTTTTTATTTTTTCTTATGTGGTGCTGAGGAGTCGAACCCAGGGCCTCATGCATGCATGACAAGTGCTTTACCACTGAGCCACTTTCCCAACCCATGAGGTGATGAGTTAGTGATTAGAGCCTCATAGAGTCTCCTGATGGGCTGCCATGAAACCTGATACTCAGATTTCAGCCTCCTACAGGTTTCTAAGTGACCTCTATCAGGCATCTTTTCTCTGTTGTTGATAGTGTGTTGATGGCATTTTTTGCTTCTTTGTCCCTGACTTTCATGCAAACTGGAGGTCTACAAGTAAGGATGGGTTCCTCAAGGATAAGGCTCTATAGTATTCCATTTTGAGGGAATTCATTCTCTAAATGAAGCTGAAAAAATCCTTGACTTCATCGATTTGTAATGAGAATCTCATATGTAAAGAAATTTTATGGGTTTGCAGAAGAGAAAGTGTGTTATTCATTTATGCTATTTGTTTTCTTTCGATTTTTACAGACAGTAGTTTGTCATAGCAAAAATGCAAGTGATTAAATAGCATGCAGCTGCATCCAGATCATCATGTGTATCAGCAAATTCACAGGTACTAACAGACCCAAACATTTCAGGGTACAATGCACAGGACTGGATGCCCTCAATACCAATGCCTCATGTGCAGTGGCAGGATCACCAGCAATGACAAAACCAAAGACCCCAGGATATGAATACACAGTGCCAGGAGCCCACAGTATAGATAATGGTTATGCCTGAGCAGGCCTGCCCAGGCTAAGGACCCAAGGACTCCAGACAAAAATTCCAGGTCTGCTCTTCAAGTTTCAGGACCTGAGTTTAAGGATTAGAGTATGCCTTCAATCCTCAATCCCTGATTTCAAGGTCCTGGGCCCCAGTTAAACTACCAGCACATGAGATCCTGACCCTGGCCATGTGTTCAAGGCATAGGTTTTGAGTTTCAAGGCCCAGGCCCAGAGTTTCAGGTCCAGGTATAAGTTGAAGCCAAGGGAAACAGTTCAAGGACCAAACAGCAGTTCAAAGCTTGGGCTTTGCAATCAAAGTCTAATCTTTGAGTTTAAGTCACAGGCCCAGAATTCAAAGTCAAAGGCCCCAGTAAAAATACCAGGCTGAGAGTTCATGGCTCAGTCTCTGAGTTTATGTTGGAAGGTTTCATTTCAAGCCCTAGGACCCAAGTTCAAAACCAAGGTCCTGAGTTTAAATCCCAAACTTTGAGTTCCAGGCCCAGAAGTTGATACTAGGGACCATGATTTAAGGCCCAGCTTATTAGCTTAAGTCTGCAGCCCTAATTTGAAGTCCCAGTGCCACCTTTCCTACTGAGTGCAAGATTCAGGGCCCCAGTTCAAGTACCAGTCCATGAATTCAAGGCACAGGTGGTGTGTTTTCGGCCCAATCTTGTAGTTCAATGCCCAAGTCCAGAATGTCTGGACCAGAATATGAGTTCAAGTCCCAGGACCAAAGTTCAAGGCCTGAGTGATTAATTCAAGGCTCAGGCCCTGAATTCAAGTCCCAGGCCTTTGAGTTCAGGTCATAAGCATTGAGTTACATACCCCAGCTATGATTTCAAGATCCAGGGAGTTCAGATCCCATGCCAAGGGCTCAAAGTGTAGGCTAGGAATTTAATCCCCAGGTCAACATTTCAAGTACCAGACCATGACTTAAAATTCTAGGTTAAGAATTCAAGTTGCAGACCCTGAGTTCAAGGACGAGCCCTTGAGTTGAATGTCCAAGGCCACTGGTTAAGTCCCAGTTAAAGGCCCAGGTCCTGATTTTCATGCACAGGATGTGAATTTCATTCTCAGGATGATCATTCAATGATCAGGCCCACAGTTCAACTCCAAGGCACTGAGTATAAGGCCTGACCCTGAATTGAAGTCATTTGATGACAGGTCAAATTCAAGGAACCAAATTCAAGTCTCAGTCTGATAGCTCAAAGCCCAGAAACAAGACTTCAAGACAGAGGCTGCAAATTCAATTCCCAGGCCCTGAATTCAAGTCTCAGCCTGCAATGGAATTCCCAGACATGGATTTCAAAGCCCCGGTGCCAGTTTAAGGCCCAGCCTATGAGTTTAAGGCCTAGGCCTCATGTTGAAATCCCAGGCCCCCACTTCCTTCTCTAGTTCAACATTGTGAGATGAAGGACTAAGCTGTGACTTTAAGGACTACTCTGTGAGGTCAAGACCAACGCCCAGAGTTTTATGCCCAGACTATGAGTGCAAGTTCCAGGTCCTAATTCAAGGATGAGGCACCCTGTTCATGGCCCCTGTTACAACTTGAAGGACAAGGTAATGAATTAAAGGCCCAGGTCTAGAGATCAAATCCCAAGCTTTAAATTCCAGGTCAAGACCAAGAGTTAAAATCCAAGGCCCTGAAAATTAGTCTAAATACCCTCTTCTTGTTGAGTTCCAAGTCCAGGGATCCAGTTCAATAACCAGGACATAAGATCAAGGCACAGGCTGTGAATTCGAGGCTCAGACTCCAAGTTCAAGACTCAGTCACCCAGTCCAGGATCGGGGTTGTGAATTCAAAGCCCAGGCTGTGAATTCAAGTCCATACTCAGAGTTCAATGTCCAGGGCAACATTACATAAGTACAACCCCTACTCTATGAGTTCCACTTCCAGACTCTGAGTTTTAGCGTAGACCATGAGGTCAAGTCCCAGATCCTGTGTTCAAAGCCCAGGCCAAGTTCATGTCCCTGCCTTTTTAATATACCTGGGCACTTATTCAACATGCAAACTGTGTGTTCAAGGCCTTGACACTGAGTACAAGTTCCAGGGACCAGCTCAAATCCAAGTTTGTGAGTTCAAGGCCCACCATGTGAGTTCCAGTAACAAGCCTGAGTTCAACTCCCAAGTTCCAAGTTCAACTTCCAGGCAGAATTCATGTCCCAGGCAGTGTTAACATCCTTCATCCCATCTTCAAATTGAACACTGTGAGTTGAAGTCCCATGCTGAGTACAAGATCCAGGCTTCCAGTTCAAGTCCCAGGTGGTGAAGTCAAGGCTCAGCATGAGAGTACCAGCCCCAAGCCTGAATTCAACTCCCAAGCTCTAGTTTAAATTCCAGGTCCCAAATTCAAGGTCCAGGATCCTAGTTCAAAGACCAGTTTTGAATGCTAAGCCAAGGCTTTGAATTTAGGCCCAGGCCAGAATTCAAATCCCAAGTCATGAGTAAAAATTCCTGGTTCCAAATTAGAGTTTTATTCTCAGATTTCAAGGTCAAGGCCTCAATTTGAATATCCATTCCACAAATTCAAGGACAAGGGGCCCAATTCAAGTACCAGTCCAAGCTGAGAGTTCAAATCCCAGCCAAGAGTTTCTGGCCAAAATATGAGTTCAAGTCCTAGGACCCCAGTTCATGTCCTAAGCACCCTGTTCCTAGTCGAGGGCCACAATTCAACTCCGAGATCCTGAGTTTAAGGCCCATGACAGGTTTCAAGCCCTGCTGTGATTTCAGTTTCTGGGAG
Organism: Dipodomys merriami; assembly: GCF_024711535.1. Taxonomy (NCBI): domain Eukaryota; kingdom Metazoa; phylum Chordata; class Mammalia; order Rodentia; family Heteromyidae; genus Dipodomys; species Dipodomys merriami. Next base: position 28,993,316 of record NW_027203159.1, on the reverse strand, counting down.
GTGAATTCAAGACCAAGGCTCTAGTTTCAAGGCCCATCCTGAGTTCAAGGGCCAGGACATTGGTTCAAGGCCCAAGCAATAATTTCTGGTCCCAGACATTGAATACAAGTCCCAACCAATTAGGTCAAATCCCAGGATTGCAATTCAATGCCCAAGCTTCTTATTCAAGGTCTATTTGTTTTTTGTTCTGCCTAAAAAGCATCATATATTCTATGGCCAATATTCCCACAATTAATCAATCTTTAAATATTATTATTTTCTTCACTTCTTCATTTTTCTATTTTCCTACTGATAGTTATGAACGTTTTGAACATGCTACATTTGGTAAAAAGAAAAAAAAAAACACCAACGGGCTGAATTTCTTGGGCATTAGGAAAATTTTTATGTTCATAAATATAATTACATAATAATTACACATCACAAAATAAATCTTACTGGTGCAAATTTACTAAAACAAATTGATTAAGGTTAGGTTGGAATCTTGTTTAATTATAAAACTTTCATGTTCATCCTGTTTCTATTCTGGAACAACATTCATCATACTGTTGTAAGGATACACTTTGTCTCAGAATGACAGTATCTATTTATTTTGATAAACAGGAATACCAATGATCAAAATTTTTATTAGAAGGTAGTTTCAAAACAAGACTTTTTCAGAACATATTCAAGTATATCAAAAACGTTCCTCTGCCTTACTTGATGTGGTTCAACTTTCTATATAGCTTTTGAATTCACATCTGACATTCATATTCAAATAAAGCATAAGTAAAATGGGCTAAGATTTTTTAAAGCAAGTACTTCCAAATATAAAACAATAAGAGCAAAAGAGACAAGTTCCCAGAATGTTTGTCAGATATATAAGTATATATGTATACATATATATACTTAATTATATGTGTGTACATATACATTAATATTTATAAAACTATTTCAGTTAGTACATAACACAAAACAAAAACATTTTGATATTAGGTATTAGGAAATTTCCTGGAATATAACTTTAGTTATATTTAGTTTAGTTTGTAGAATTTTCACTTAAAACCTCGGTTGTCTGGCTTATCCAGAACACATGAAATAAAATTAGGTATTTTTAAAAATATTTATTATTCAATGATCTAAAAAAGTAGAATTAATTTGTTTAATGTCAAATAGCAGGTGGTCAATTGTATATGTCACACTTCTAGTATTAGATACATTCCCTCGCCATACTTTTCATAAATACCAGTAATTTTATTTAAAAATCTGCTACCAAGTGTTTTGGGGTTAATATTCAGAAAACTTTGAAAGAACAAAGAATTAAGATTATTGGTACTATGTATTCCTCAGTGTCAAGTTCCTTCAAGAAATATCTAGTGTATCTGAACAAAGTACTGGAAATAAAAGGAGTTGTAAGAAAATAATAAGGAAAGGAAAATGTGTGTTTTCAAATCTCTGTGTTTGCAATTGTTTTGTGAACCTGAAGAAAACTGAAGAATTTAAATATGCTATGTGTAGGACAACAGAACCTGGTTTGAGACAATTCTAACAAAACCAAGAAAGGAGAAAAGTATTACAAAACCATGATTTGACTTTAAATGGAGAATCAGGCAACATCCCTAAGCAAAAACCAAAACATGGACACTTAAGTACTGATAAAAGAAAGGATGGTATGGGTGGGCTTGATATCTCATGAAGCAGAGCAGGAGCCTTCTCTGAAATAGACAGAAATGCTGTCCATCAGATGGCTTCTGAGGAGCAAAGATGAGGTTTTGTATCTATTGTGGATGTGTTTATCATTCTTGTGATAGGAGAAATCGAGCTCATGTAAGAATCAAGATTTCCAGGCTTCCAACCCAACATGGGCATCTCTCAATACAGTCAAAGTATAAGAATCATCCAACATCTGCTTATGCTTCAATGAACTACAATTCATTTCAGTGCTTGGAGTTCTAGATGGATTGCTCACTGTTATTGACCAGCCTTCACTCTGATCTTCATTCCAATTCCTTCTACTAAGCCAGTGCTCTTTTCTCTCTCACCATTGTGTAGGCTACTGCATACTAGATAGTTTTGTTAACTCTATTTTCAATGAAAGTAATAAATGAAAGATAAATTTAGATACACCATTCGCACTGAAATAGAGATAAATTGACACTACATTTGAAATAATCACAATGCACAGATGGGATAGGCTTCAACTGGTTTTCTTCATAAAAGTAGCCTACTGATAGCTACAATTACTAATAATTAGTGCACATAGCATGTGTTGGAAAATGTAATGTGATAGAAGAGTGGGACTCATGAAGAAACAATCAAAATCACTGAAATTTTATTGTAGTCAGTGACATTCAAGGATTTATGAATATCAGGAATTTGTTCTAAGAACATCAGGGCCAAATGTGAACATTGGATTAATAACAAAGAATATGATTCAATGAGGTGTTTCCGTCATGGCAATATTGTAGTTGGAATTGTAAGGAAGAATCTCAAAAATTATTCCAAAATGGATTCTCAAAAATCAGTGTTCTGATATAAACATCTATGAATTGATTGATTATAGGGAAATTATGGTACCTCTAAAATTGAGGAGTTTATACAATTCTCAATGACTACAGTGGCTTTAATTACTTAACCTGGTAATTCATGCCTGGACAACAGCCTAACAAGGAATAAGAAAATGTAAACATTAATAGTTACTCTGGCTTTCATGTTCCTGACATGAACACTATGGAAATGCATGGAAATTTATAGAAAATGATTTGTTTCTTGGTTGGTGCCGGCCCCTGTTTGGAGAAGGGCAGAATTATTCAATCTCTTTATATTCTCATTTTTTTTCCATTTTTTATACCCTGTGATAGGTTTCTCCTTGTATTGGTTTCTTGATCTTTCTACAGTCCATAGTATCAAAGGAAAATGCTCGGGGTTACCCATATACTCTCTTTTCAGTATTATGAATCAATTCTAAGAAATATGTTCATGTTCAAAATTTCTCCAGATTTCCTCCAATATGATATATTATTCAATGGGAAATGTATTGAATACTGATTATGCACAACACCAAAAAGAGTTTTCAAAACCACTATATATCTGGTGTTCACGTTCTGAACTTATATATCTAACCTGTACCCTAAATCTATTGTTCCAATTTCTTCCACAAGGTAGAACTTCATTAAACATGCTTGGAAAACCAGCACAATTAGCAACAGGACTGTTTCCACTGTATTATTAATTCTGAAAACAAATTGTAATTTCGGAAGTCATGATATGCATAATATGGTTTTGTATGAAAAATGAAATACTTTATATGTAAATGAAGTAGCATTTAGTGCTTCAATCCATGTGGAAACCTGATAAAAATTTTCTGAAATTTGGTAACAATGGCTTCTGGCCTAACAGTACTTTCAAAGTGTGCCAGTAATGTAGTTTTAGGGTTTATCCAACATGAACATTAGAAGACTATAATTCTTAAGGGACTCAAGTAAGAAATAATATAAACTTTTTTTTCTCTGAAATTCTCATGAAGAAATACTTTGAAAAATCAAGATTGCATTGATTTCAAGCAAAATGTTATCAGGTACTTATTTTTCCTGGTGGTCTATGAAAATACCTTCCTTCACTACCTTTCCTCTAAATATTTCATGTATTTTGTTTGTTGCATATTTTGTTAACATGCAATAAACAAATTCCATTTCTTATTTATGCATTTAATACTAAGTACTGGAAATCTCAGCGTATTAGCCATGATAATTATCTCTTGAAATTAAGAAAAGCAAAGTGTATTTGAAATGAGACTTTGAATTTTAATATAAATTTGAGTTCCTTCCAATTTACAATCCATCAGTCAAACAATGTTTGTGCCCTTTTAGTTTTTGAACACAATCCAGGTCTCCAATTTTAATCATCCCAAATGACAGGAAAAATTGATATCAAACTTAATGAAAATATGTCAAAATGCATGATTTTGCAATACTCAACCACACTGCATGAGGTTGTGAGTGGAAAAGTAATAATTTTATCCCACTATACTTGAGCAGTGTCTTCTTAATATTTCCTGAGAAAAGTTTTATCTCTTCTTGATGTGACTGGTATAGTAAGTTTCAAAATCCTAATAGAGTCACTTCTGTTCAGATTTATTTGGGTTATCCCTTCCAAATGAACAACAGAAAACTGATCATTTATTTGCCATAATTAGCATATGTCTACGGTAATTTATCAGATGATCAGAAAGCTCAAAAGTGACATAGATTGATAAATAGATTTTAGATAGGTAGATAGGTAGGCAAACAGACAGACAGACAGACAGAGATAGATAAATGGATAGATAGATAGAAATAGATACTTTATTTCTATATAAAGTGATGTCATATGTAATGAAGTGCAAGATAGGGACAGAAGAGTTTTTTTTTGTTTTCCTTGGTTTTAATATATGATTTTTTTTTGTTTCTACTTTATGTTCTTCCTCTTATTGTATATTCCTGATCACATTTTCTGAACTTGGTACATATTTTGTATGTAAATTTAGTTTGGGAGGGAAGGATAATAACAAAATTCTGAAACAAGAGCCCAGGATCTCCCATTAGAATAACAATACTCAATACTCAGAGGACACTCTGTAGGAAATGAACTTTACTGAATTGGGGTGGAGGAGTAGTACTGCAGACGGAGGAAGGAAAGTACATTAGGAGAACACAAAGAAGTGGGTAACAGTGCTCCACATGTAATGTACTCATTCTTACGTAACTGTAAATCCTTGGTACCGCAGCCACTCAAGAAAAAAAATAATCAAAAATGGTAAAACATACTAACAGCAAATACACATGAAAATAATACTTAATCCAAATGAGCTATTACTCTCTATGTGGTAGAGATTGCTTTATCACGTGACAACTATTGCATTGTGAAATATTTGCTATTTTTGAGTTCTCAGAGGAAAATAGGATTTCCTGAAAGATACTTAAAACATGAGCAGGATGTAAGTTTGTTATAGACTATTTGACATGAAATTGTATTGTTCCCTAAATGATGTCAAAAAAATCTGTGTGTGTCCATCGCTGGAGGCTCACGCCTGGAATCCTAGCTACTCAGGAGGCTGGGATCTAAGGATCACGGTTCAAAGCCAGCCCTTGCAGGAAAGTCTGTTAAACTCTTACCTCCAATAAACCACCACAAAACCGGAAGTGGCACTGGAGCACAAGTGGTAGACTGCTAGTCTTGAGCTGAAGAGCTGAGGGACAGCTCACAGGCCCAGAGATCAAGACCCAGGACCACCAAAAAAAAAAAAAAAAAACCTTTGTGAAAGACTGACCATCTTTTTACTATTCTCAAGGGTGGTATTCGAATGATTTAGGCACATAAGTGAAAAGCAATTAAACCAACGTGAAATATAAATATAATATAAGGTATATAATATAAATGTAATATAAATATAATATTTATGGATATTCAGAATGAGTTAATCACACGAAAAATCCTAGTCAAATATATTCCAGTCTGAAATAAGAGAACAAACCTCATGAAATAAGAAGCATACATTGAGGTTTGGAAATAAAAGCGTCTTAAAGCAAAAAAAAAAAAAAAAAGAAAGAAAACTAAAGCTAAATAACAACAATTAAAACACAACACACAACAATAAAAACACAACACTTTAATCATTTTGCAATGTCCAACCAAGATACAGAATAGTTGACCAACTTTATTATAAATGGTAAATCATTCAAATGACAAGAAAATGAGAGGAAATAACTTAGAATTAGACTTAAAGTAGAAATTGTTCTTGGCTAAATGAACTTCTCAGCAACTTCGTTTTGTATAACATTTAATATTTTTAAATTGTAAAAATACCATACAAAGAATTTACAATTACATGGGCAGCTAATGAGTACATTTCTTTTTTTTATTGTGAGAATACCATACAGATGAGGTACAATTACATGGGAAAAATAACGAGTACATTTCTTATCAAGCACTGTAGCCTCCTCCATTGTTTTCCCATACCATCCCTTACCATCTCCTACTCTCCCCACTTCCACTCCCTCCCCACACATATTTTTGGGTTGTGCGTGTGTGTGTGTGTGTGTGTCTGTGTGTGTGTCTGTGTGTCTGTGTAACTTGCCAATAGTTCTAACATGCTGTGGATTGATTCTTAAAACTTATGAATTACACCATATCTACAGGTAGTGTAATTTTATATATTGCTTTTTTCTATGGAGTTTTGACAAATCACATTCTTAATATTAAGCATATGTTCTTTCTCTATGTAGCTCATTCTTCAATAAGAGTAACTACTGCAATCTAAAGTGTTTGTACTATATTAATCAATTTAGGCTCATCACCTGTAATTGAATGATTCTGTCAAAACTCTGGCAGCAGTCGATTCTTGTCTAAAAGTTTTCTTCAAATTTCTCATTCCATTGTCAGTGTATATTCCTGTGTTTGGAGCATACATATGCTTAGGAAATTTCTGGAGAACATCAGGTTTTGTAATGATTTATTTGGTACTAAAAAATACCTGAATTGGAGACTACTACTCACTGTCAACAACACCATATTTATATATATTCTATGCAAAAGACCTTAACATACATTCTGTATTGTGGAAATAACTGGCATGTATATTCATAGGGATTGCTATAGATACCAATTCTGAAAATAGCACTTGTCTTGGATTGGAAAATTGGCTGAGTGGTAGAGTGCTTGCTTTGCATTCATGAGGCAATGGGCTGGATTGGTCAGCACCACATGAACCGAAAATTCCAGAAGTAGTGCTGTAGGTCAAGTGCTAGGGCAATATCTTGAGTTTTAGAAGTGAGCAACAATGCTGAGACCCAGAATTCAGGTAACACAACTGACTTAAAAAACAACAAACAAAAATCTCTTGCACATCAACGTATGAAGCATTGTATATTCTATGATGAAAAAATAAGATTAATTGATTGAAGAAGTATATCAATTTACAAAAAATTGTTAAGTGATATGATAAAAAAAAAACTTCAGTATAATTACAAAAGGCCTGTCATAATGGGGTATAATGGTGCCCCTATGTTAAAACAGAGAATCACTTTGTTTCCCTTAAGAAGTTCACAATGTTTATGAAATCATAACTGTCAGAGTAGGTTGTTATAGTAAGGAAAGGTATAGAGTGGTGTATGACTTATATTTTCATAAATATATGAACGTTATCTCTTCATGTGATTATTACAATTTAACAGCACTGACTTCTGTTTAAAAAGTATTTTTAACACATCTAAATCCTCAGAATTCTACTGAAAGGGAATATCAATACCTTTAAACCCTGTAGATGTTAGAAAACTCAGTGGTAATCCTAATTTAGTGGTGCAAAGAGAGAAGTGAAATCACAAGACAGGTAAAAAATAATTTACTTTCAATATTATTTCAAGGTTCCATACTGCACATATTTATATTTGGGTAAATCCTATTAAAAGAATGTGAACATCTCTGCTTCCCTAAATATTGTAAGAAAGTTTTTGAATTTGCAACCAAGAAGGCATCATCTGAACCCAAGATTGCACCATGTCAAAACAAATATGCCAGAATCATGCACAAGAGAGAATTACTCAAAGTAATTGACATGAAAGTGTACACATTACCACAATTCACCACAAAGAAGCAAATCAAAATGATTTAAACAATTCTTGGGGGGGGGGAATTGAAAGTATTAATTCGGCCACTATATTTTCACATGTTCTCTCAACACATATGTTTACATTTTGTTATACTTCCCTCCTACTTTATTCCCTCCCAATCCCAGGAAATGTGCTTGCTTTTGTATTTCTCTCTCCAGAGTCACTACAAGGTTGCTAGGACGGATTATTGCTGAAGATGTTTAATACTGTCCAGTTTTCCTCAAAACAAGAGCATTACTATGTCTCCATTAGGCACATGTATAGATAAGATTTAGATATGATTTCTGAATATTTGTTCACTACATATTTTGAACTTAAATTTCAAGAATTTTTGTGGAATTAATCCTGTGCCATTAATTAGTACATATGAAGGATGAGAAGCTAAATTCACATAGGTATTCATATAATTTAATAATTTTAATAAAATTGTAATTTATTACAGAGCCTTCTACAAGGTGGATCACTCTTTGAATTATGCTAGGAAATTCTCAGGAAACTACGGAAAAATGTATAGTCATTAAAGTTCATGTTCCTAGCTTATATCATTTTTGAAAGTATATTTTGACACTTTTTTGCCTGTTATTAATAACTGTGAGGAAATTATGCTAAAGAGCTTCCTAGCAAAGATATAAGTTTAAATTTGTGTAGTTGATGGAATATGGACCAGATATTTATTTTTATGTTTTTAATTGTGAAAATACTATACAGGGTGATTACACTTAAATGAGCAAAGAGTGCATTTCTTATCAAACATTGTTGACTCTTCCTTTGTTTCCCCTTTCCATCCCTTTTCATCTCCAAGCCCCTGCATCTGACCTCTTCCTGTACACACACCCCCACCAGCCAAAGTTGTAAAGTTCATTTTCGACATACCATCTTGTACATTGCTTTGTTTCAAATGGTCCACCTGCATCCCTATTTAAACAATTTGTTTTCTTTCCCCTCCATACATTATACAGTGAGAACAGGGGCTATACCATGGGGGAGGGAGAGAGAAAGTAACAAAGAAATATCTTGTACATATGTTAGACACACTAGCAAAAAAGAAATTTAGAGAGAGTATCTATAATTATATGATAGAAACAACACTGCAATTCAGATTGGAGTGTATTGACACGACAATCCAACCAAGAGAATATAATCTGATAATGAACTTCTAGGAAGACAACTGATACTCAGAAATATAAGTAAGGTTTAAAACTGAGAGTAAAAGGAAAAATGTAAATTGATAACATGGAAACTAATAACTAATTTGTGCAATTTTAGGTGTCTGCTGCTGCTTATCTACGGATAAGTGGATTGAAAAAAGACAGCCTGAAGCCCTTCAATCAAATACACATTTCACTTCCAGCGGTCCATCCCAGTATTTCCTCTGTATGGGACCCCATTATTGTTCTACTGACATAATATTCTTATTCATGATTTCAGGTCCTTCTTCAGCCAGCCAGCCTTTGTCTACTGAAATGCTCCCTCCTGGCCCAAAGACTAAAGGGAAGATTTCTTTTCTGAGTGCTATAATTTTCAAGATAAAATTCACTGGAATTCCATCAGGCTTCAATAGAGGGGTGCTGCTAGTGTTTTTAACCTCTAACTCATCTGAACTTTGATCTTACTCTTCAAGAGAAGTATTCAGTTCCCTGAAAATATTCCCAGAAAAAAATAACTGCTTTGTTATATTTCAGCACCTGAAACAGGGTGATGCCTTAATGAAGATTATCCAGCTAGGACTGAAGTAATTGCTTGCATAGATATGTATGTATATATATATGCATATATGATAGTATATGTATATATATTAATATCGGTATCTTAGGAAATGTTTTACACTATGTACATATTTTAAAAGTATGTAAAACCTAGAGCTGGACACTGGTGGCTCATCCAATAATTCTAGCTACTAAGGAGTCTGAGATCTGAGGATCAAGGTTCACAGCCAGCCCTGGTAGGACACTCTGTGAGATGCTTACCCCAACAAAACACTAGAAAACCACAAGTGGCGTTTTGATCAAGTGATAAAGCCTTTGCCTCCAGCTGAAGAGCACAAGGACAGCAACCAAGACCAGAGTTCAAGACCGACGACCAAAAAAACAACAACAATGAAGAAAATAAGAGAATGTGACATCAAAACACACGGCAGAAAGTGGAAATAAAAGAATTATGTCAGTATTTGATGATCTATGAACAACCAATTGCCAAATGTCCTATAGAAATAGTATTTGGAAGATGCACAAAATTTTACCTTTTAATTGATATCTCCTAAAGTGAATCAGATTCAGTAAAATAAAGCAGGATTCTCCCATAAGAAGGACGAAAACATCCACATTCGTTTGTTTTTAAAAACAAATGTAACCTTTTTGAATATGCCCCTTGAGATTATCTTTGTCATTCTGATAGAGCAAAGAATGGTCATTTCCAGTTCATGACCTCAGGACACTCAGATCAACTTGTGCATCAGTCAGTTGAAAATTAAACATGGCACAGACAACCCAACAAGTATAAATTATGGTCACTATTCTATTATTTATTGAATTTCATGGCAATTGTGCGATTATTAGGACATATATGCCTTGTTTCAATTTTCTGTGTGTTCCAATATTCTCCAAACAGATATAGCACCTTTTCTTGGATTATTTATTGCTTATGAACACATAACACCGCTTTATTCTCTTCCAATTCTTCTGCAGAAATAAAATCAGAGGAAATTGTACAGTTGTGTTACAGCATTTATCACAGCATAAACTACAAAATCAGCTTAGCCAGTATAGTTTGTAATCTTAAAGTTTGTGTGTAGAAAGACAATATGAATACAGGACTTTTTATGAAAATTGCAAACCAACTGTGACCCTGAATAATTGGGTCAAAGTTTTATGTCCTCTGGATGGTACTTGAAGTCCTGTAATTCTCTAATGTGTCTGAAAGAAAATGGAAAAATACAAAATCATGTCTTCAATTCGGGAAGCAAATAAATGGCAGTGGCTGGATGAAAATTGGCAATATATAGTATTTTTACATATTTCACACTACACATATGGCATTCTTCTTGCCAATAAAGACATAGATTACTTCAAGCAGTAACCTAGAATATATTTCTTTTTTCAACTATACATTCGAAAGGCTGTGCTCTCAAAACCTATATTTCACTTTATTATTCATATGATTTTCTATCTTGGAATTTTATCCATCAATACTCTGTTATACTAAAACATAATTTTTCATGTGAAATGATGTCAACGTTCATTAGAATCTTTGAAACCTAAGATCATTGACTGTGTTGAATTAATGTGAAGTCATATTGCAATGTAAAAATCAACAAAAATGGATTTAATAATGTGACACATTGATGTCTACTGTAATATATAGCATTCTTTGTATATTTTCATGAAACTCTAGAACCACATCTAAAATATTAAGCCTACATTCTTTTGACCAGAATTGTAACTCCTTCATCAAGAGTAGAAAAATTGTTACAGATTGAAAAGTAGCCAATAAAATCTGAAACCCTATTGTGAATGTGTACATCTAACTAGGAGGAGTTGTCAATTAGATGCCATAATTCTATCTATTTCTTTTTTTCTTCCCATGGTTGATTGAGAAATTGTAAGGAATTATTTGTGAGGTTTAATTGCAGATAATTTTCATCAAAAACATTGAGTGTATTTTGAACTCATTGAATTTAAAATATTGAGAATGGAACTCTATTTCAATTTGAAAAAATATAATTAGTAGTAATGCTCCATGGAAGTAACTAGACCCTTTACAGGTAAGAAATATGAATGCCTTACATTACTCTATGACATCATGTAAACCTGGTATTTTTAGGACAAAACATTTATGAATTTTCTATATCGTTAACAGAAAAATTAATCAAGTAATTATTGTACCAATTGGATAATTGCAGACCGTTCAGAGAGTTGTGGCAAAAGAAATAGGACTGCATATTTTGGAAAGCCACAGATCTTCTGTAGAACGTGCGCTTACTATATGGAATAGCAAAATTCACGTAGTTTACTGAGAAGTCATAAAAATGAATCTTACCATGATACTTATTCTATCTCATCAACTTCTCTGGTTTTAAACTAAATAGACTTGGAAGAAGAAATAAATACACCACAGGGATTCATGGATAAAAATGATTAAAATTCAAGTGGAATTAAAAATGACAATCCTTAAAACCATAACAAGGACAGAATAACCAAAAGTAGGTTATGTGAAAAAATAACAAAACTGGTACAACTTAGGAAATCTGAAGGAAGAGAGTGACTGAATATCAATGGAGAGAGAGAATGTCCAGAAATGGTGAAACCAGGGATGAGATATTTATCCTCATGACAGAGTCAAGACACAGAAGAGGATATGGGAATATTGGAAAAAGCCAGTAAAATAAAGTCCAGGAGAAAAAGGGTTCACAGGTCATTTCTGGCAATCCTTCAAAGGACAACCTAATATAATCCTCCTAAAATGTTTAATGAAACAGTGAACATTCACAATGAACTTGATATATGTTGTCAGCATACTGCTTAATAAAAAACCTGGTATGGATTCATCAATGAAAGAACTGTAGAAATATTTCTTGTTTGAACATCGGTGCAAACTTTCTCAATAAACTTCTGGAGAGCTGACACAAAAAACCAATAAAATAATCCACAAACTCTGAACAAAGGGGAATCATACAAGACGGAAAAGATGGTTCAATATATGCGAGTCAATCTATGTAATTCAGTGCATCTGTAAGAAGAAGCACATGACTCACAGGATCATGCAAATACCTGTACAAAAGCATTCTATAAGTACCTATGCCACATTATTATGAAAACTATGGGGAAAATAGAAATCCACGGAATATTCCTCAAGATAATAAAGACTACCTATGACAAACTGTTGTCCTACACTTAATGTTGAATGGATAATACATTTCAACAAAAATAACGAATGAGAGAATAAATCCTTGCACTCTAAACCTCTTCAGTAGACTATAGGAATTCCTAGCTGACATAATACTGTAAAGTATAAACAAAAATGGGATCCAAATAGGGAAAAAAGAAATGTAATCTTTACTTCTTTGCAGATAACTTGACTCTGTATTGAAAGACTTATACACTAAAATCACAATTCCCTTTGGCTGTTCTAAACTTTGCACAAACTAACAGAGTTTACTATGAACTCAGAGAAATCAGCAGCATTTTTGTATGCCCAAAATAAGAAGAATGAAGCTTTAACCACAAAAGCAACTTCTTTTGTGATAGCCTCCAAAAGAAAATACTTCAGACTTCACATAAACAGGGAAGTGAAGGACCTCTGTCAGGAACACATTAATCATCTGAAAATAGAAATTAAAGCATATTTAATAACATGGAAAATCTGCACATACTCCTGTATTGAAGTATTGACATCTAGAAATTTGGCAACTCTCAAAAGTTACTACTTCCAAATCAAAACAGTAATGATCAATATCCCTAACACATTCTTTACTAAAACACAAGAAGTAATAAAAAAAAGTCCCATGAAAATATAGAAAAACCAGAAAGCAAGTCTTAGCAGGAAATTCATAGCAAGAATATAAATACTCCAGTGCAAACTCTATTATTAAACACACAGAAAGAACTCAAAATACAAAAAAACTCTCACACACATGCACAAACATTTATGTATACACATATATGGAGACATTTGCAAATATATACACACATGTGTGTATATATACATATATATGTACACAAATATATGTATATATACACATATATCTGTATATACATATATATATTTACATATATTATATATATATATACACGTGGGTATACACACATATACATATGTATATCAAGTTAGACCTGGCTCATAAACAGTCCTAAAGACCAATAGAATAGCATTAAAGGCACAGAAATCATCCCAGAGATGTATGTATTTTTATAAAGGTGTCAAAATCTTCATATAGAGGAAATGGAAACTCTTCTCAATATGGTGCGTGTTGAAATAGGTATATATGCCTGAATAATTGAAAGTAGAGTTTATTTCAACTTACACCGGAACCAAGTTCAAATGAAATAACGTCCTCAAAGTAGGTTTACGTATCATGAAATATGATACTATGGAATAGAGGGTGACGTATCGACTTGGATATTCAGGTCAAAATTTAATACATAACAATCCAGTCACAACAAATCAAAGAAGGCCTTAACATATCCTGTTGTTTTACCTAGACAATTTTTGCATAGCAATAGTCAGAGGTAGCAAGATAAATATGAGTACAAACCCACGTTGGGAGAAAATCTATTGAAAATGTACCTATCCAACCTGTAAGGGCCATGGGGCTCATAAAATTAAATCTCCACAATAACAAATTCACAAATCTTCAAAGAGAAAACTGCCTGATAAATAAGAGTGCTAATCATTAGAGGAAATACTCTGAAATGGAAATTATAATGACCAATACACACATGAAGAAATTTTAAACCTATATGGGGATAAAAGAAATGCAAATTAAAACAACATTGAGATTCCACCTCACCCCAGTTAGAATGGCTATAATCAACAACCTTAATAATAACACATGATGGAAGTGTTATGGCAAAAAAGAAACCATATGGCATTTTAGGTGGGAGTATATACTTGTGCAACCACTTTTGAAAGCAGTATGAAGGATGCTCAAAAGAGTGCATATAGGGCTCCCATATAACCCAGCAAATGATAACAAACAAGACCATACTAAACCTCCCTGTACACCAATGTTTATGGTAGCATTATTTACCATTGATAAGTTATGAAAACAACCCAGATTCCCCTCAGTAGATGAATGGATCAGTATATATATATATATATATATATATATATATATATATATATATATATATATATATATATATATAATGGAATTCTATGCCTCCAATAGAAAGCATACCATCTTCCCATTTTGTTAGGAAATGGAAAGACATCGAAAAATTATATTAAGTGAAGTAAGCCCGTTTCAAAGAAACATAGCTCCCATTGTTTCCCTTATTTGAAATAACTAGTATGTGTCTGGAACAATCAAAAAAGTTCAAAAGCTATGTACATTGGACAAGATAAAATGATGTTAATTGAATTGAATCCCAAGATAGGGACACGATTTTTTTTCTTGCTTGGTGAAGTTTCTAACGCATTCATAGTGTACAATGTGATTTTTTGTTGTTGCTTTTCATGTTCCTTCTCACAGTATAACTCCTGTTTTCACTATACTTGATGTCGGTGCCTTGCATCTTCTTTAATTTGGGGAAGTAAAAGGAAAAAATTAACAAAATGTTTAAATAGGGATATATGCTGGCCCATTGTAACAATCAGATGTACAAGACACTATGTTGAAAACGAACTTTACAATTTAGGCTGAAGAGAAGGTAGAAATTTGTTTGTGGAGGTGGAGGGACTGAATGGTAGTGGAAAAACAAAGGAAGCGGCAACAATGCTTGAGAGCAAATGTATGCATTACTTTGCTCATATAACTGTAACCCACTGTACAGTACTTTTACAATAAAAATCGCAAAAAAAACAAATAAATTAGGAAACAACAACCCAATTTATATCTTGTCTAAATTATTCAAGATATTCTTCTGGGTATGATATAAGCATGTCCAGTAGATGGAAACAGAAATATTTACTATCTCTGGCCAAAATAGAAATGCAAATAACTGCAGTGAACATCAAAAGGATTTTGTTAATCACCAGAATGAATATATATATACATATATATATATATATATATATATATATATATATATAGTAAAAATACTGTACAGGGGATTACTGTTATATGAATATAGTAATGAGTCCATTTTTATCTAGCATTCTTGCCTCCTCCTTTATATTTCCCATGCCATTGGTTCCTTCCCCATCTCCCCAACTACTCCCTCTCACCTAGGTTGTAAAGTTCATTTTCCACATACAGTCTTGGTCATAGCCCTGTTTCAATGGGTCATACTTTATCCAAATTTGAACATTCTCTTTTTTCCCTTCCCCTCCCCAAATTATACAAATATATATACGGGAGGCAAGACACTGGAATCAAATACAGTGAAAATAGGGGTGGCAGAGGAATATACCAAAGAAGCAAAAAATTATATACGTCATTTTAAATATATAAAAACCATAGCACAGAAAAATAATCTGTGTCATTAACTTTGTGATCATTTCTCTTACCATCAACATATATATGATATATATTTTATATAATATATATATGGACAGGGAGAGAGAGAAAAAGCTTTTGAATTATTTGCTTCTCCTAAGCTTATACTAGTTATTGCAAATAAAGTAAACCATGGGAACTATGTTTGTTTGGGCCTGGCTTACTTCACTGTATATAATTTTTCCAAATGCCCAATTTTTAATGCCCAATCTTAAATTCCCAAAGGGTATTTGCTGGGTCGTAGGAGAACTCTATGTGGAGTCATTTCAGGAAACTCCATGTTAATTTCCAAAGTGGTTGAACAAGTTTATATTCCCACCAACAATGTAGTGGGGTTCCCTTTTTTCCACATCTCCTTCAGTTTTTGTTATGAGATTCAAAATGGGTGAGCTGGAATCTCAATGTTGTTTTGATTTGTATTTGCTTTTATGGCTCGAGAAGAACATTTCTTCATGGGTCTATTGGTCTTTCTTATTTCTCCTTCAGTGAAGTTTATCTTTAAGTCATTGTCCCACTAATTGACCAGGCAGTTGTTTCAGGATTTGTTTTTGGACTATTCAATTGTTTAAGTTCTAAATAAATTTTATTTTATTTTATTTTATTCATTAGTTTTTTTGGGGGGGGTCTGGTCGTGGGCCTGAAGTCTGGGCCTGGGCATTGTCCCTCAGCTCTTCAGCTCAAGATTAGCGCTCTACAACTTGAGCCACAGCGCCACTTCCTGCTTTTTCTTTTTGTGTCTGTACTACTGGGGAATCGAACCCAGGACCTCAGGCATGCAAGGCAAGTACTCTACCACTGAGCCACCTTCCCAGACCCTCTAAGTATAGTTTAGATATGAAATCCTTTTTCGTTTTATGGCTAGTAAAGAGCTGCCCCCATACAGTGGGCTTTCTATGATTGATCTTGTTAGCTATGTCCTGTGCCATGGAGAAGCTCTAAAATTTCATGCAATCCCATTTGTCCAACCTTTCTTTGACTGTTGTGTGAATGGAATGTTGTTTAACCAAAAGCAACATGCATAACAATTCCTAACATAGTAAAATATTCTTGCAAAGTTGAAATCGATGAAGGTGTCTTTAGCAGTATCATGTCATTTACCCAAACTATAGCTCAGTCTTGTAACTGGATTAACAGCAAGAAGTTCGACTTACCAAGTTCTTATGAAAGACTTAATGTATAATGTGAGGAAAGTAAGGGAAGATTGAGACTGGCTTTCATAGATTTCAACTATGCTTACACAGGGAGAAATCATTTTAGTTGTGTAGTCAGTTGCTTGGAGTTATTGTAAAATAAAGGAAATAGGAGAGTGAACTTGAGAGAAACCAAACCAGTGATTTACAGAAACTGGACAAAGTGTGGTATTTATGAAAAAAAGGGGGGTGAAAACATAAACGAGTATATGCTAGAAGATTGAAAATAAATTGATCCTTTTGGTGTGTGTCAAAGTAAAATGATCAACCAAGCAGAGAAGAAATCATCACCTCTGGAGAGAAAAGGACTAACATCAAGTAGGTATCTCAAAAGCAGTGGTCACTTGCTTGCACTGTGTCTTGAGGATGGGGCTACAGGTTTTCTATCATGATAGAACTATAATATCATTGTCATGATTACTCAACTTATTGAATATCATCCCACCTTATAGCAAGTCAATGGTTCCCTGCAGGAGCAAATGTTAAAAGCCAAGATCGCTTTGATTTGCATTTCTTTTATGGCTAGGGATGTTGAGCATTTCTTAATGTATTGGCCATCCTTCTTTCTTCTTCAGAGAAGTTTCTCTTTAAGTCTTTAGCTAACTTATTTATTGGTCAGTTGTTTCTTTCAGGATTTGTTGTTGAGGGATTTAATTTTTTGAGTTCCAAGTATATTTTAGATATGAGATCCTTGTCCATTGTATGGCAAGTGAAGATCTTCTCCCAATCCGTGGTCTTTCTATTGATCTTGGTAGCTATGTCCTTTGCCATGCAGAAGTTCTGCAACTTCATGTAATCCCATTTGTCCAACCTTTCTTTGATTTGTTGTGTTTCCAGGTCTCTATTAAGAAAATTTCGGCCAGAGCCAAGGAGACCTAGGGTTTCTCCTATTCCATCCTGTAATGTTTTCAGAGTGTCTGCTTTGACTCTGAGTTCTTTGATCTATGTGGAGTTGATTCTGGTGCAGGGTGATATATAAGAATCTAGCTTTAGTTTTGTACAAGTAGTTAACCAATTTTGCCAGCACCATTTACTGAAGAGGCTGTCTTTCTTCCATTCTATTTTTTTGGCTCCCTTATCGAATATTAGATGGCTATAGTTCTGTAGGTTCATTTCTATTTGAATTCTATTCCAATGGTCCTGAGGTCTGTTCTTATGCCAGAACCAAGGTATTTTGATTACTATGGCTTTATAGTAGAGTTTGAAATTTGGTATTGATATTCCTGCAGTGTTCTTTCCGTTGAGGAGCATTTTTGCTATTCAGTGTCTTTAATTGTTTCATATGAATTTTTGGATTGCCTCTTCTATTTCCTTGATGAATGAGGTTGGAATTACAATGAGATACCACCTCACCACCGTTAGAATGGCAAAAATCAAGTTCTCTAACAACAACTGATGCTGGAAGGGATGTGGACAGAAGGGTACCTTATTTCATTGTTGGTGGGAGTGTAAACTTGTTCAACCACTTGGAAAGCAGTATGGAGGATCCTCAAAAGACATTACATAGAGCTCCCCTACAGCCCAGTAATACCACTTTGGGGCATTTACCCAAATATTTACAAACAAGACCACACTAAAGCTACCAGCAAAACTATGTTTATTGCAGTATTATTTACCATAGCTAAGATATGGAACCAACCCAGATGCCCCTCAGTAGATGAATGGATCAAGAAAATGTGGTACATATAAACAATGGAATTCCATGCCTCCATCAGAAAGAATGACATTGCCCCATCTGTTAGGAATTGGAAAGGATTGGAAAAAATTATATTAAGTGAAATAAGCCAATCCCAAAGAAACATAGGTCCCATGGTTTCCCTTATTTGTAATATTTAGTATATGTATGAGTCAAGCAGAAAAGGTCAGATAAGGTGATGTTAGGAAAATGAACCCTTAGATATGTATTTAAATGTTTTTACTTTCATGCATTTGTTTCTAATATATTTATAAGATTATTTCTTTGTTGCTTTGTATGTTCCTCCACACAGTATAACCCCTGCTTTCACTATATTTGATATCGGTATAATTTGTGGAAAGAATAGGGAAAAACAAGTCGTTTTAGGATACAGGTGGACCCGTTGCAACAATGAAAAGTACAAGTTGTCATGTCAAAAACGAACTTTACCACTTTGGTGCTGGGTCTGGGGGGGAAGAATTGGTGGGGGGACGGAGGGAGTCTAGGAAGGGATGTGAAGGGTCAACAAAGGAGGAGGCTATAGTGCTTCATAAGAAATGTACTCATTATCTTGCCTATGTACTTGTAACTCGTCTGTACAGTATGTTCACAAAAAATAAAAATAAAAAAAATTTAAAAACCGAAGGTCTCATTGCATGCTCTATTTTTCCCCTTTTTGATTTCCTGAGAACTCTGCTGTTGTTCAGTAGAATTGAACATTTGGTGGCTTTCCTACCCTTTCTAACTCACATATAAAAAGATCATCCTGAGCTGGAGGCCAGTGACTCATGCCTGTAATCCTAGCTTCTCAGGAGTTTGACATCTGAGGACTGGTTCAAAGCCAGCCCAGGCAGGAAATACTTTGAGAATCTCTTCTCAAAGAAAGTACTAGACAACTGGAAGTGGCACTGTGGTTCAAGCAGTAGAGCATTCCCCTGGAACGGAAGAGCTGAAGGATAGAGCCCAGGTCCACAATTCAAGCCCCATGATTGACAAAACAAAAATAAATAAATAAAAAATAAAAAGATAATACTGCTTTTATATATATGCTTGTGCCTACCATACTGTCTGGTTTGATTGTTGCACTAATTGCCAATGCAGATTTTATTCTTTTTTTTATGGCAGTTTGCATAAGCTCAGGAAATCAGAATTTCATGTATTATAAAATAGACCTAAAATTGTGTGCATATAGGGCAGTAGAAGACCTCCCAAAATTGTTGATCACCAACTAAAGACATGTCCTCCTATGAGAAAGCATTTTCACAAATATGTCATTTATCCAAAATTTACCATGTTCTTCCACCTAGACTATGAGGTAGCAGGAACTACTTCAGTTACTTTTTAAAATATTTTTATTGTATATATAGTGTAGAGAGGGGTTAGAATTACATGATTAAGGTAATGAGTACATTTTCTATCGAGCATTGTTACTTCCTTCTTCGTTATACCCGCTCACCTCCCCTCGTCCCCCACATCCTCAAATTGTGAAATTGGTTTTCAATTTAATGTCTTGTACATCTCATTGTTACAATACATCAACTAATATTCTGTTTCAGCATTTTATTATTTCCCTTCCCTCCACAATTTAGAAATATATATATATATGTACATATATATATATATATATGTATATATATATATATGTAAGAGACAGGCCACTGTCATAAAATACAATGAAATCAGGGATAAAACTTGGGGAAGAACATTGAAGAAAAACAAATCACATAGAAGAGTTTAGAATCATGAAAAACAAGAGCAAGAAAGTAGAAATAAGTTGTGTCCCTATCTAGGGATTCATTTCATTTCACATCTTCTTGGATGGTCATATTTACACAGTTTTTGAACTTTTATGCTTCTCCTTAGCTTATACTATTTACTGCAAAAATGGGAATTCATGGGATCTATGTTTCTTTGGTCCTGGCTTACTTCACTTAGTAGACTTTTTTTTTTCCCGAAGTCTTTCCATTTGCTAACAAATGGGGTTATGTTATTCATTCTGATGGAGACATTTAATTTGTTCCTAAATGAGGATTAGAAGGATAAATGTGGGTATAGTGAGGAATAGTGAAAGTTGAGAAAGAATGGGTTCTGCCCAGCCTTGATTACAAGTAATTGGTAAATGTCTTCAAACAGAGAATATAGGCTGAGAAATATATTTCACTGTGTAGATACTAAATAGTGTGTAGAAACTGTCTAATCTTCAAACAAAGAGGTTTATGTTAGCACACATTTAGAGGTTTATCATTTTTTTTAATAATGCAATGGTTAAAATGAAAAACACTGGCTATTATTATAATCTGATTTAAATGAATCAATTCAGTCCAACTGAAAGATGATTTCTCTACAACATCTTTAAGATTTTGTGTACATGGTTATACGTTTTACACATCTTTGGTAATTTACATTTACCTTCCTCATTGATATAGAGGTTTCCTCTTCAGGAGGAAGCAGCATCAAATTGGAATGGCATACTTCAGTGCAAATTTTCTTTTTGGAAATGATACAAAATTTCTTCAATGTTGTTTAAATACCCGTGGATACTTTTTAAGTTACTACTATGCTATTTCATTAGAGAAGAGTAAGAGTAACTGAGTGCCAATGGCTCAGGACTGTAATCCCATGTACTCAAGAAAATGAGATCTTGAGGTGGAGGTTCAAAGCCAGCATGGATTGGAAAGTCCATGAAAGTTTTTCTGCAAGTGATCAGGAGAAAATTGAAAGTGTCACTCTCTCTCAAGGAGCAGAGCTTAAGCCTTGAGCTAAAGTGTGCAGGGACAATGCTCAAGCCCACACTACATACTCCCAGACAGACAAAAAGAAAAAAGCAAGAAAAGAATCATTTACAATATTTCTGTGTAACATTGAAAGTCTAGAAAGCATAGTGTTTGGCAGAATTATTTTGAATTACTCACACCCTTATGATGAGATGGCATTCATTTTTTATTTTTATTTTTTAATTGCAAAAATACTGTACAGTGGAGTTACAATTACATGGGCAAGATAATGAGTACATTTCTTATCAAGCATTGTAACCTCCTCCTTTGTTTCCCCTTCCAATCCCTTCTCAAATTCTCCCCGTGCCCACACTCAATTCTCCCCACGCCCTTCCTCTTCCTTGAAATTTGTAAAGTTCGTTTTCGACATAACAACTTATACATCTCATAGTTGCAATGGGTCCACATGCGATGGCATTTTTGTAGGAATTGTATAGAATGCTTTGCCAATTTGCAAAGGTCAGACTCAATTCAAAATTTTCCTTCAAAAAACTCTCAAAGTCATTACTATAGGGTTTCCATATGAGGGAGTCTGTGTGATATTAATGCCCTTTTCCCACACATACCTTGATTCTTATCAAGGTGTTATGCCCTATCATGAGTCTTCCTTGGAGGTTTTACTGAGAGCAGACATTTAACAATGCCCAAAGGAAACTTTGAGAATATTGAGACCCCAACATGGAATTCGCAAATATGCCTCTCCTGAGAATGCAAAGTGATATGACTGGTTTGTCCTGCAATGACAGGGAGAAGAGTTACAGGGAAATGTCAAGGTAGATTAAAAAATCAGCTTGTTTTTGGATCTTAGGGGAAGTCAAAAATCTTGAGTTTTTTCACAATAATTGTGCCTAATTGGAGAACATTCATTCAAACAAAGTGTGGGATTGAAGGGTATACCAGACATAAGCGGGTCTTTTAGGGACACCTTGGACTTAGTAAAATGCCCATTAATTAGCATGCCTAGGTTGTTGGGTAAAGAAAGAAACCTGAGTAAAGGACTATTTCCTAACTTCTAAAAGTAAGTTCACCACTCGCAATAGTTACATTTTTCTGGGAATAACATCTTCCATTTCACTTATTAATAATGGAAAATATCATAAATAATGTAGTCAAGGTATAATATTTGGTCCCTAAAACAAATTTCCAAACAAAGTCTGTGTTCCAAAAAGAACGGGTAGGAAAATTTTATGGATTTTTTCAAACTACCTAATGTTGCAACGTATTTCTAGACACAGATTCTAAATCATTTCAATATTTTTATAGGACACCTAATCTGCATAAGAAATCTGTGACTTATACCCATTGTCTGTGGCAGGGAAACAAATAGGCTCTTGCAGGGGTAGAAACAATATCAGCCAACATTTATGACTTTGGGTGGACAATATTCACTCTTTGAAGGTACCATATTTTGTTCAGAGAATCTGTGACTTACAGACAATAATATGTGCACCATTTAAGAAATGTTCCACTATATTACTAAAATGCTCTTGGAATATTATTCTGTAAATTTAGATTGTAATTTAAGACCAGTTCATGAAACCATATCTAATGACTGTTTTCGACTTGTGTGTAATTTGCCCCTCATATTGATGCACCCCGACACACTCCATTATATAGTTCATTTGGCATTCCTGGTACACAACATTCCTACTGCTGAATGAAATAGCCATTGAAGTATATTTTAGGAAGATCTCCCTTGTGAAAAAATGTTTATTAGTGGTTAGCTTTCTATGTAATCAAAAGTCGTGAAGAATTTCAGTCCAGACAAGGAAGTTTCACATGAGAGAATCTTGCTCACATGTATGATAGGTGTGAAAATGTGAGGGTTTGGGGATATATTTGAGCATCAGACTCTTATAGTTTGTACTTTGGAATTATTGTTGGGATTCCTACAGAAATATTTGAATAAAAATGATTTCAACATTAATTTGTTAGTGTTAGCTTGGAACCTGGTAACTTAGGGAAATCTTTTCTATGATTTTAGGAACGTCGACAGATCAGAAATATATCCACGTGTCTGTTTGTGTAATAGGAGCCCATTGACTTAAGTATCTACATGTAAATTTATGAGAATTGATACCAGTGTATTTATCAATACACTTCTTTTTAAGGCAATGTCAAATAGATGTACAGAGGGATTAGAATTACATATGTATGCAATGAACTAGTACTGGTCTCATCATATATTCTTACCCATTGTTCATTTTTACTGGTTTTCAGCCTAAAATCTCTATATCCTCCCACCAGCTGTAATGTTTATTCCCAATATGTAGTTTTGTTGAGATTGTTCTTATATGCTTCGCCCATTGTCCTTTGTCTCAGATTTAGATGTTGCCCTTCCCATGCCTAATTCTCATTAAATTACATGAAATACAGTATGTACCCGAATAAAATACAGTGGCAACATTTTATCAAACATAAACTAAAGGAAAAATGCAAATAAAGAGAAATAGATTCATATAGCACATTATAAAAAAACAAGAAAGTGAAACCAATTGATTTTGTATTTCAGAGTTTATTTAGTTTAACCAAATATTCTATCGTCCTATGTATATTACTATTAAGTTATTGTGATCCTCTTCTAGGACTAAAATGGACATATACCAGTTTTTAGAAATAAGAGCATCTATGGAGTCTATGTTCGTCGGGTTTGGCACACTTTAATTCATGTTATTTTTTTTACAATTATAGTATTTCCTTAAAAAGGGCAATATGCCATTCGTTCCAATAGAAAATAGAATTCTGATAGGTTTATACCCCACATTTACTGATCCATTAATCTACACTCAGGCAGCTGGAGTGGTTCCTGATTTTCCCTCAGCAATGAACATGACTTTGCTTTTATAATGGAATGTGGTGGAATTTCAATTGAATTTTTTTGTCACATTTTTTTTAGCATTTTTCATATGTCCTTAGGCCATTCTCAATTAGCTATCAGTGAAGTCTCTAAATATTTAGACTTCTTTTCTTAGAGCAGAATTATAGTACAGGATTCTTCGGGGGTGGGGGATTTAACTTGTTGAATGTTGATTATATTTCAGCTGTAAGATACTTTTCACTCTCTTAGCTAGTGAAGATCTTCTCCCAGTTTTTTTGCCTCTATTTACCTTCTTAGCTATGTCCTTTGCTATAAAGAAGGTGGCAGGTTCAATCTATAGAGTTTGTCTAACCTTTCTTTGACTTAATGCATTTGTGCATCTGTGGTGAGAAAGTTTCAACCTGTTCTAAGAGACCTCGTATTTCTCTATTGCTTCCATTCTGAGTATTTTTTTAAGCTAGAGGTTTGATTCATTTGGAAAGTGTTTTGACACAGGGTGATGTATAATCTAACTTTGTTATAGGCATTTAACGAGCATTACAACACTATTTATTGAATATTACTATGTCATTCCAATGTGTTTATCATGCTTCTATTTAAACTTACCCAAGGAAGTCATTTTTTTTCTTTAGCAGTGACATTTAAAATATAGATGCCCTACTTTCTCTTTTTGTCTTAATTGGTGTATGTCCAATTACATCCAGAAGAGTATTGCAAGTGCTTAATTGCTAGATATATATGAACAAGAAGTTTATACTGAGCAAAATGAACTTCAAGAAACATGAGTTTTATCATTGATGTTGTTTTTTTTTTAATACGATTTTTTTTCTTGGTTTATTTCCTTTAGTTTTCATAGGATTTCTATCTTCTTGTCAGTATATTTGAGTTTGGAACCTGTGGATTCTAGAAACTTTTATTTGAATATGGCAAAGAAGGGGAATCAAAAATTTTTGATAGAGGACAATGGGTTTACCTCTGCCATATAATTCTTTACAAGACCATATATTGAAATTTGCATTTACATCAAGTACATCAGGGAGAGATTTGAAGCAGAATAAAGTGTCAGGAAAATGAGGGATAAGATATTATACGACAAGAAAAAATTCACTGCCTTATATTCTTAATTATAAACCTTCTGTACATCACATTGACTATAAGTTTAACAAAGTAGAAGGGTATTGGTACATATATTTATTTTAGTTGTCATAAGTTTACAAATGTATATGTATGTAGAATGGGTTGCAGTCTATACACAGACATGTGTACATAGACCTTCATATCCCTACCAGACTAGAAAAGGTCCACGTTTCCATGAGTATACAGGTTCCAAACTATCCTTCACAATTTAATGTTAAATGCATTCCTGCTCACAATATCTGAAGGAAAACCAAGAAACATTTGAATGTGCAAAATATGACCATAATCAGAATTTCTCCCATTTCAACACCATGATAAATATGAGCCACATTCACACATCTTTAACTTCTGCATTTGTACCCAAAAGATTCAACTCTATTTATTGAACAGGAGTCCTGCCAATAAGTTTTCCAAAAGTACGTTTCAAAAACTTCCATTTAGCATCAGAAATACTTTGGACCACACTGGCAAGTCCAGTATAAATATGTAGGGCCTTAGATATGTGGAGCAAATTACACACAAATTGAATATGAAGATAGTCATCAAATATGGTTCCATAAAATTGTGTTACACTCGACAAATACAGTCCACTCTTCTTGGAACACTTTAGAAATATATTCGGAAATTGCCAAAATATGCGTACCCACTTGCACTCAAAATATCACACTTCAAGCACAAAATCATGGTATCTATACAAGTTGCAATTTGCCCCCTTAAAAGAATATGATTTGAATGGTAGTTTGTGTACACATATATGAATCTGTTTTTTTCTGCCACAGGTTTTGGAAGGAACTCCCAGAATCCTTTTTTAGATGAGATTACATGTGGAAATCATTGAGATGGACCAGAAGATTGTATGGTAAGGAATATACTTCAGAATGTTGGTTGATCAATCCCAATGAAATTTTAATGACCATTCTGTATGGAATATATAATTGGTGTAAGATTTGTGTAAGAGGTCTAATGTCATTACAGTTTTGTTATGTATTAGGCTCTGCAATTATAACAATATATAAATGGAAGATGATTTTCACAGGCAAACTTAATGACAGTGAAAAATGAAGTATGATTTATTCTCCATTGGGAAACAAATTAGATTTCGATTAGATTATTGAAGATTCTATATTCGAATCTTACCATGTCTATGGGGAGAGTGACATGGTGAATTCCAAAAAGGAGATAAACACCAGGGTTTACTTCTGGATTCCAGGTAAGGGGGAACAGGGAGTGAATAGGTAGTACAAATCAAAATTAATTCATTTGGTTGAGTGAGCATCACAATATAGTAATAAATGTAAGATGTAGTGAATCAATGAGAAATGGTTTGAACTCATGGTTTGCTCATAGAATGATTCCTGCAAAAATATTAAAGAAAAAATATTGTTTTACTTTCAATGGAAAATACTTGAATATATATTTCTGTATTCTGCATATGAACAATAACTTCACTAGTAGTAGTAGTAGGAGAGATACTCAAAACTACTGAGAGCACCTCCTCAGTTATTTTCAAAAAATTTCATGATTGCTTCCACTTCCATTTCCATTGAAATTTGATCTTTGTATACAAACCTCAGAAATTACACGTGGACACGCTGTCTCAACACATTCAAACTTCATTGAGCATTTGAAGTGCTACTCCAGTTACTGTATTACTTGAGTTATTATTATCCAGTTCATCAAAATTTTTCTAATACCACGAATTCAGGCTCTGCCTGGTCTTGGCACAGTTTCTGAAACGTGTCTCATTAAATATTCATGGATGTATCATGCATCCAAGAAAATAGGAAGAAATAGTTCATGTGATTGTATAGAAAAGAAAATCCATAGTGTTTTTTACTATATAATGTTATTGCATTGAATATAAATCAACATGATAAATTGATCTCCATTTAAATATTTGTGAATTTCTGCATTCACAAAGAGTGATTGTTTTATGAGATGTAATCTACCAAAGGATACATGCTTTAGGGTATGCAAGAAAATATGAAGGGATACCATGCATATACAGGTACAATTACAAGAGAAATCTGTGGCTCAAACATATAAACGGCATTTCCATTCATATATGTAGACAAAACAAATGCGATTGTGAAGTCACAATCACATTGTGAAGTGGTATCAGGTAAATATATTCAGCAGTTTGTAATAATAATTGACTTTAAAATCCACATGCATGTCACCTCTCAGTATGAATACTGAAATACTGGACTTTGAAATAAACATAGAAAATTTCCATTACCTTAGTATAACATTTCTACATTAACATTGCTTTCTCAAATAAATATGGTTCTGACAATTCTATGCCAGAAGCATACCAACATTGGGAATGTATCACGGGGATCAAGCCCACGTAAGAGGATTGAATATCAATGGCCCAATCAAGGATTCAGTACTCATTACCAAGGAAGACACATAAAAATCCTTGATAATCTGATTAATTTTTATCATAATTGATTAAAATCAAGACAAGAAGGCAGGAGAAATTCTAAAAATCATAGAAATATGTCCTGTATCAACTTATGGGTGTTGAAACAGTAGGAAAAAATGTACTCCATTTCAGTTTGTACACACACAGACACAAAACTTGCATCAAAAAATGGACAGGGAACAGAAATATCTGATCACATACACAAATCAGCTCAAATATATATAATGACAAAGCTAGGTTTGAATAAATCTTTGAGAAAAATCAGCAAGGAACATGGCCTCGTACATTGTTACAGATTCTCTCAGGGTCTTCAGTAACATCTGCTTTTTAGATGCCAGAAAAACTATGATTAAATAAGTAAGAAATATTACCATAAGAGAACAGAATTAATAATCCCATTGGGTCACATTATGTGTTCTAATAACCAATGAAGTAAATAAATATCACTGCCCAATCAAATATTTTTGTATGAAATTTGGAGAGAAAATACATGATAGAAAGCATAGGGAGTTAAAATCTAAGTGGCTCTTATGTGGAAGGAAAAAAATCAGAGATTTTGGAAAAAACAGTGAATATGTGGCATTATTGATGAATATGTCATTATGTTCCTGTCCTTGGTTAATCTTCTTGTTGGTCGTTGGCCTTGAAGTTTGGGCTTGGGTACAGTCCCTGATTTCTTCACCACTCTAATGTTCTACCACTTGATTTACAGTGCCACATCCATTTTTGACATGGTTAATTTGTGATGAGAGTGGGACAACTATTCCTGTTAGGCTACTTTGAAAACTGATTCTCAGTTTTCATAGTCCTATGGTTGCTAAACAACCTGCACTAGGCCTCTTCTTTTCTGTGTTATCCAAAATGGGCTAATGATTTTTTAGTTTGTATGTTCCCAACATTCGTGCATACTTCAGGTCTATGGGTAACCATGGTTTTCCTTAAGGATAACGCTCTTATAGTATTTGATTTTGAGGAGATTAATTCCAGAAATGAATTTGAAAAAAAATCCTTGTCTTTATTAATCTGTAATGAGATCCTTATGTGTCAAATGCGTGAGATGCTAGAATTAACATTATCACCTGGCCTGGCTCAAGTGTGATATACAAACCCAAAAATAATTTCACATGACATAATCCTTTTCCTCTGCAGGGGAGCTGATTACAAACTCTCTAACCACAAGAATAAATGTATTCTGTTTTTCAATTACTAAATTGATCTGTTCAGTTTGTAAACAGGATGTTTAAGTCTTCTCTATAATCTTAATGAATAGAAAATTGTCACCAGATGCAAACCTGAATTTATCTATTCCCATTACACTTCCACATCACTTTCTTCATTATATAAACTGCCCATTCATCCTTTACATAATGTTGTAATACAATTGACATAGAACAGACCTTTGAATATAAATTCTTAGTATTTTTACTCCCTTTTCAGAGGAAAAATATATGAGGCCCTCTTGAGATGACAGGCGCACATAAATTCACCTAGGTCTAATGTTGAATAAGCTTGTTATTTTATGTACTGAACAGAAGAAAATACTTGACAATATCAATACAATTTGAATCTATTACCTCATTTATATAAAGGATAAGGTCACATAATTGCAAGCAAGACAAATTACATGATTCCGAGTTAAATAAATACTTATGAAAAATTCCAAGCAAACCCATCCCTTTTCAATTTTTCTTGTATTTTCCACCCTAGGATGTCAGAGAGAAAATGTTTTCACATTCCATAAAATAAAATGTACAATCTATTTTGTGAGTCTCGAAGGACATTTATTCTAGCAATTACAATTTTTTAAATAATCTCATAAATACTTAGAGAGGAAAACTTTAGTAATTACACATCTAATTTTGAATTTCCAATCTATAACATATACAATATATATTCAAACTTTATTCAGGAATGAGATATTTAAAATCCATGTACAAATTACTGCGTAAAAAGTAACTCTAAACACATTTTATTAATATGTATCTTTGCAAAGTGCAAATTGTAAATCATCTCAAGAATCCCCTTAAATACTTTATACTAGTTTTTGGAGTAAATTTAAATCATATAGTCAATACTATAATATTCATTAATCAATTTCAGAAAGAAGACATGGTAACCCACACAAAAGTCCGTACATTTATCAATTAACAGGTAAAGATACTGACTTTCACACTATCATAACTGATGTGATGAGTGAATCTTGAAACAAAGAAATAGGGCAAAAAACGATTGGTCCAACATAATAAGGTTATCTATGACTTTACTGATTTAAATTGATTATAAGAGAATGAGAAGAACATTCATATAAAGTAACTCAGATATGATGTAAGTTGGTTGATTTTTTTATTGCTTCTAGTGAAACTATCCTTGGCTTTTGCCACTAATCTCAGGATTACCAGTCAAAAAGCAGTGCAAACTTTATTTGTACTGAGCAAAATACATGGGTATATAGTTTGTTATTCATTTATCCTATTTCTTCACTTTGAATTTTAACAGACAATAGTGTGTCATTAAAAAACAGCATTTTCATTATCTGTTGTTGCCAGAGGGTTTGATTATGCCCCAAACAAAACTTGGGCTAGGATCTTCCAAGGATTCTGCCAAAGATAAGAATACATACTTGATTGAAGTGCTAGATTAGATTGGCTCTAATATTATACCATTATTGATATAGAAAAACAACCAGATGATGCCCTTAAAAGCCTTACAAGAAACATTTAGCTCGATAATAAACATTGAAAAGAGTGAGTTCTTAGCCATGTGCAAAAACAAATCATTTAAATGTTTGACACTGTTTTTAGTCATTTATGACTCATATGATCATATATTTTATTGATATTAGCAGATAAGGCAATGCAAGTTGAACATAGATTTTAATTTCACTCCTAAAAGAAGAAATCATACAACATCACAAGGTAAATTGTAATTCAATAATGGAAAATGCAGAAAAATCAACAAGCTTTTATTTTGGGGTGAGGAGGGAATCCAGTCTGGGGCCTGACCTCTAGGCCTGGGCGCTGTCCGTAAGCTCTTCAGCTCAAGGCTAGCGCTCCACCACTTGAGCTATAGCACCACTTACAGCTTTTGTTTTCTGTTTATATGGTGCTGAGGAATTGATCCCAGGGCCTCATGTATGCAGGCAAGCCCTCCATCACTGAGCCACCTTCCCAACCCCCAAATCAACAAGCTTTGTACCTTTTCCCAGTCTTCCTCAGAGGAAACATATGGCCATGTACTTTTAAAACTCTTGTCTTGTTTCTCGTTCCATTTGATGTTATCTACAAATAAACAGAAATCAACCATCAGAGTAGGATTCAGGTGAAAATGGCCTACATTGATTTAGATTGTGTTTTTGTTTTAAGATTTACCTACATCATATTCAAGGGTTTTGTCCATACAAGTTGCAATATGTTCACTGAGTTGATCTCGTGGAATCAGGTGGCGAGCATTATAGGGACAAGTAGCCAATATGGCAGCAATATCAGGGTGATTCTGTGTAACAAAAGTTCAAATATGAAGAAATATTTTCAATTTTTCTCTTTTTAGATTTCTTTGGGCAGGATGCCTACCATGGGCTTGACAACACGGTATGGATACTCTGCTAGTTCATCCTGGTTTTTTAATACATATTTTTATTGTAAAGATACTGTACAGAGGAGTTAGAATTTTGTGAATAAGTACATTCCCTATAGATCATTGTTACTGCCTTCCTTCCCCATCATCCCAACTCCTCCTGCCCTTTCCTGCCCCCATAGCTAAAGTTGAAAAGTTCATTTTCAACATAGCCTCTTGTATATATAATAGTTGAATGGGTCAAACTGTATCCCAAAGCAGTATGGACTTTCCTCAAAAGATTATATGTAAAGATCCTCTATGATCCAGCAATCCCACTTTTGTGCATTAACAAGAATGATCACATACAAGACTATGGTAAATCTACCACAATTGTTTACCATAGCTAAGATATGGAACCAAATTAGAAGTCCCTCAGCAGATGAATGGATTAAGAAAATATGGTAATTATATATAAAGTGGAATTCTATGCCTCCATCAGAAAGAATGATATTGCAATTGAAGCAAGCCAGGCTCAAAGAAACATAGGTCCATTGTTTCCCTTATTTAGAATAGTGTATGTTTAGGACAAGCAGAAATGTTCAAAAGCGATGTACATGGGACCATAAAAAATACCCTTTACAATTACAGGAGGGGTTATGAGAAGTTGGGAGTGTAGTTGAGGAGGTGGGAGGGAGGGGATGGCAGGGTAAAAGTAAGGAGAAGGCAAAAGTGCTTGTTTTCTCCATCAGAATGAATGACATTGGCCATTTTGGTAGCAAATGGGAAGACAGGGAAAATTTATATCAACTGAAGTAAGCGAGGCCCAAAGAAACATAGGTCCCATGCTTTCCTTATTTGCAATAGCTAGTATATGTCTGAGACAAGCAGAAAAGGTCAGATAAGATAATGTTAAGTAAAAGGAACCCCAAGGTAAGGACAGAAGTGTTTTTTTTTTCCTGCTTATTATAGTTCAAACGTATTGCTTCAAAGATACCACATGAGTTTTTTGTTCCATTGTATATTCCTCCCCCATAGAATAACCCCTATTTTCAGAATAGCTGAGGAAGATCACGGAAGAGAAGCTGGAGGAAAATCAACTCTTGAATACAAAGCAGTTTTAGTGTTCTAGAGAACTTTTCTGGGCTAGAGAATTGCACTACATGAGCCAAAACAGTATAGAGATTTTGGCCAGAGAGGGAAATCCATCAATGAGACAGATCTGAGCACTTGCTGGTAGGTGCTGGTGCAGATGCTGTGGTGGATGTGGTGGCCATGGCCACATAGTAACCAACAGACTCTGAGACATAGGTGCCAGATCCTACTCACAATTTGCAAGAACTGACAGGGAGCAGAAATCTTCATCCTAAGGATCACAGACCCGGGATGGCCCAGAAACCAAGAATGTGGCATGAGTAGAACCCTGACACCTCACTCATTCTCAGAGAGCAGCTGTGGAAAGACTTCCCGTCCCCCACCACCAGAGCTCCCATCTTTGATACTGCAAAGGCCTGTCTGAGCAGCTAGCTCCAGGCTTTGGAAGAACTGTAAAAAAGAGCCGTTTGGCAAGGTACAGGTAACTGACCTAAACAGGCTCAGCTCCACCCAGGGGAAAGTCACCCTGCCCAGGCCGAGAAGCTCCAACCCATGAAAAGTCACCTTCTTCACAGGGTAAACAGAGCCAGCGTATGCCCCTCCCAATTGCAGCCTAGACACACAATTGAAACTCAGTAAACCTAAACACTGAGAATGGCTCCACGCTGAGCTCTGTGATTATTTTAGGAGCTAGCTTCTCAGGGAAAAGCTATCATTGCTCATAGGTCTTAATCCTACCCAGAACCTTGCCTTATCACATGAACTCCAAGCTAGAAGAAACAGGCATCTCACTCATTTGAGATACTCAAAGTCGATTTCCCTCCCAATTATCCTGGGAGGAAAGTAATAAATTCCTTCATCATTCAGAGCATTTTCTGCCTGCTCAAACAAAATAACTTAAGAAACCAATCAAGCAACAGAAAAGCAAACACCATAAGCAGACTAGAGACTCCATGAAGAGACTGGTTACAGACACAGGCGAGATACAAGATTTAGCCCCCCACTACCCCCTAAATTTCAAAGGACTCTTTATGTATCTTTTTTTGTATTTTTATTTTAATTTTTTGTTTTGAAAATACTGTTCAGAGATGTTACAATTACCTGAGCAAGATAATGAGTACATTTCTTATCAAGTATTGTAGCCTCCTCCTTGGTTTCCCCTTCCCATCTCTTCCCAATCTCCCCCCGCCCCCGCACAATCCTCGTCCCCCCCACCAAAGTTGTATAGTTTGTTTTTGACATAACAACTTGTACATCTCATTATTGCAATGGGTCTGCCTGTATTCCTATTTAAACAATTTGTTTTTTCTTTTCCCCTCCACCAATTATACCAACATCAAATACAGTGACTTTCTTTAAGAAATGTTTTCTATTATTTTTCTGTTATAATTTTTATTTTTTTATTTTATTTTATTTTTTATTGTTAAATACTGTACAGAAGGCCTACAATTACATGGGCAAGATAATGAGTACATTTCTTTATCAAGCATTCTAGCCTCCTCCTTTTTTTCCCCTTCCCATCCCTTCTCATCCTCCCTCCCGCCCCCGTCACCCAATCCTCCCTGATACACCCGCCCATCTGTCCCCTGCACCAACGTCATAATTTTTATTTTAAGTGTATTTGTGTGTATGCTTTTATGTTTTAACCTCCTGGATCTTTTGGTTCTTTTATTCTTTTTTTTTCATTCTCCTTTTTTACATGACTTAATGGCTGTTGTACTCATCCACAGATATATACCCATTGTCAATTATTCGACCTTATCCTACATTGTGTTCATACATAATCCAGAAATGTATTACTCAATTCACAACCTTTTAGGCTTAACTTTTTTTATTGGTCGTTCGTGGGGCTTGAACTCTGAGCCTGAGCGCTGTCCCTCAGCTCTTCAGCTAAAGGCGAGAGCTCTACCACTTGAGCTACAATGGCACTTATGATTTTATGGTGGTTTATTGGAGATAGAAGTCTCACAGGCTTTCCTGCCCGGTTGGCTTTGAACTGGAATCCTCAGATCTTAGCCTCCTGAGTAGCTAGGATTACAGGCGTGAGCCACCAGCGCCAGGCAGGCTTAACTATTTAATAGTAATAATATGTATTTATCCATATATAACTTTCAAGTATTCTAATTTTAGGAATTTTAATTTTTAGTATTTCATGTTCTTTTTATTTCTGCCCTCCTCTCGTCTTATAAAATATTGAAAATCTGCAAAGGACTCAGTGTGAGTGATATATGTAACAAGAGGATTCAAACCAGTGTTTAATACAGGAATATCAAGAGCGTTAGAAAGGTACTCAAAAGTTAATACAGGAATTTTGTGAGCAGGCTGAGAACAGACAAATAGAAAAGTAGGAATTGCATGAGTAAGCTGAGGACATTTAAAAAGAAACACAGGAATTGTGTGGTGAGAGAAAGCTAATCAAAGGGCAATAGAGAAATTGCATGAGTTGGATGAGAAGAGACAAAGATCAATAGAGGGATTCATAAAATCTATAAATAGTCAGCTGAAGGAATCCAGGGAAACCACAAACAGAATGCTGAAGGAATGGGAATCCAAAGAAAGAATAACCAATCAACTAATTGATTTGAGAGTAAACACTGAAGACCAAGTTAAGGAAGTAAAGAATTTCATACAAGATGTAAAACAAAGCTCCAACAAGGAATTTGAATCCACCAAAGTGAACCAATTTGAAGACAGGCAATAAGAAACAAAGTAGAAATTCTTGACAGTACATTAGACCAAGCAGAAGATCGAATCTCAGAGATTGAAGACAGACTAGAAAATAGAGTGAAAAAATGCAACTATCCAAGACAAACCCAAGAGAGCTTTATTCCACATTTGGAAGACACCATTAAAAGGCCTAATCAGAGGATAATGGTTGTAGAGCAACACCTAGAGACAGAAGATAATGATCTAAGAAATTTAAGAGGATCCTAACAGAGAACTTCCCAAACATGCAAAAAGATAGGACTACTAAGACACAAGAAACTTGTAGAACACCAAATAGAACAGACCAAAACAGGAAATTCCACTGTCACATTATAATGTGCACAAGACCAATTCAGAACAAGGGAAGGATCCTTAAAATTGTAAAGGAAAAAAGATCAATAATCTCAAAAAGAAAACAATTAGAAAAACTAGATATCTCAGCGGAGACAATTAACAAGACGAGCCAGGAAAGATGTATGCCATGTTATAAAGACAAGCAACTATCAACAAGCATAATGTACCCACCAAAAATCTCCTTCACAAGCAAAGTTAAAGTAAAAACTGTCTATAGGTGGCAGGGAAGGTGGCTCAGTGGTAGAGTGCTTGCCTTGCATGCATAAGGCTCTGTGTTCAATCCCTCAGCACCATATAAGTGAAAAGAGAAAAATGCCAGAAGTGGTGCTGTGGCTCAAGTGGTATAGCCCTAGCCTTGAGCTGCAGAGCTGAGGGACAGCACCCAGGGCAAGAGTTCAGTCCTACGACTGGACACCTCCCACTCTGAAAAATAAACAAACCCTCCATATCAAAGAAAAATGAAAACCATATATTTCCACCAAACGAGACCTACAAAAGATACTTAACTATGTCGTACACATAGAAAACAACAAAACCACAATAAAGGCCAAGAAACTGCACCCAAACTGAGAATCCAAGAACCATAGGAAGAAGCCAGTTGTTATGGCCCCCAAGAAGGTGAATAACATGGCAGGACCTACCAAACATCTCTGAGTCCTAACTCTTAATATTAATGGACTTAACACTCCAATTAAGCAACATAGACTGTCTAGATCGATGAAAAAGCAAGATCATTCTATCTGTTGCCTCCAAGAATAAATAACACATTGCCCCCCATAAGGAAAAACATATTTTGAATAGGAGAGGCTGGATTAAAATTTACCAAGCACAGAGCCCACATAAACAGGCAGAAGTTGCAATCCTAATGTCAGATAAAATAGACTACAATTTAAAATTGAGAAGAGGTAAAAATTTTACCCTGCATTCACTCAGATTGCAATGGAATAAAATTAGAACACAATACAAAATCCACCAAAGAAAATCCTATAACACATGGAGGCTAAACAACACACTGCTCTATCACAAGTGGGTCATGGAAGAGATTAGAAAAGAAATTCAAATACTCATGATATTCAACAAAAATGACCATACAAATTCCCAGCTCCTCTGGCACACAGCAAACACAGTATTCAGAGGCAAGTTTACAGCTCTGATTTCGATCAAGAACCAATTGGAGATATCTGAAACCAATGATTAATTGAGACATCTGAACCTTCCTGAAAAAAGAGCAGCAAGATAAACCCAATTGGCAGATGGAAAGAAGTCATTAAAATTAACTCAGAATTAAAAATATTAGAATTGTTAAAAAATAGAAAGAATAAAAAATACAGGGTTGTAGCTTTGAAAAATTAAAAAAATAAACAGTCTTAGCTTAGCAAATCTTATTAGAAAAAGAAGAGACCACAACCAAATAAACAGACAGGAAATGGATACATTACCACAGAAAGAACCAGGATTCATTATAAGGGAACATATCTCAAAACGTTGCTAATAAATTTTGGAATCTGGAAGAAATGGAGTATAGAATTGGACTATTTCCTACCAAATTTTGACATGCCAAAACTAAACCAAGGTGAGTTAAACCAATTTGACAGACCCATATGAAGAATCTAAATAGGCACAGCAATAAGAGACCACTCATCTAAGAAAAGCCCAGGACCGAATGGATTTTTAGTGGAATTCTACAAGGCCTATAAAGCAGAAATTACACCAGTACTCCTCGAAATCTTCAATGAAATTGAAGGAAAATTTGATTACCATACTCTTTGTATGAAGCCATGATAACCCTCAATCCCAAAATGTGGTATGGTTTCAATAAAGAAAGGGAATTAAGGACCCATTTCTTTCAACAACATCGATCTAAAACTACTCAACAATATTTTGGTCAATCAAATTCAACAATTCATACAAAAAATCATAAATCACCATCAAACTGGATGTATTACAGGGATGCAAATATACACAAATCCATTAGATCAATATACACAAATCAATTAATATAATTCATCACATCAACAAGAGCAAGGTTATGTACCATATGGTTACCTCAATAGATGCAGAAAAAGCCAATGACAAGATCCAAAACTCCTTTATGATGAAGGCTCTGGAAAAAAAAATAGGAATCCATGGAACATTCGTCAATACATTAGAGACAAACCTACAGCCCACATGGTACACAATGGTGAAAAATTAAAGCCATTCCCTCTAACTCAGGAAGGAGACAAGGATGCCCACTCTCTCCACTTCTCTTCAATTTAGCACTAGAATGCTTAACAACAGCACTAAGACAAGATGGAAACATAAAGGGGATCCAAATACCATAAAATGAAGTAAAAAAGCTCCCTCTTTGCAGAGGACATGATCTTGTATTTACAAATTCCCATGGACTCCACTCTCAAATGACTCGAGCTCATTAGAAACTTTGGCAATGTTGCAGCGTATAAAATTCACACTTAAACGTAAATGTCTTTTATGAATGCCAATAATGAGAAAGGTGTGCCTGAAATCAGGAAAGCAACTCCATTCTTAATAGCTCCACAAAAATTAAAATACCTAAGAATTAACTAAACCAAAGAAGTGAAGGACCTCTATGATTAAATCTTTAACAATCTGAAAAAGCAAATCTAAACAGAACTTAGAAATTGGAAAAACCACCCATGTTCCTGGATAGGAAGGATCAAATCCTGAAAATGGCAATACTTCCCAAAGCGATCTAGAAATTCAATTACATGGATATCAATATTCCAAACTTATTTTTCAAGGAAATGGAAGAAACAATCCAAAAATTCATATAGAACAATAAAAGATCCCAAATGGCAAAAACAATCCTCAACCGAAAGAATAGTTATAGAGGAATATCAATACCAAATTTCAAACTCTATAACAAAGCCATGTAATTAAAACAGCTTTGTACTGGAACAAGAGACCTCAGGACCAATGGAATAGAATTGAAAACCTAGAAACGAACCCACAGTCCTATAGCTACACAAACTTCCATAAGAGAGCTAAAAAAAAAAGAAAAAAAAAGAATGGAAGAAAGCCTTTTCACTAAGTGGTGCTGCAAAACTGATTAATCACCTGTAGAAAACTAAAGCTAGATCCTCAGGTATCAACCTGCATCAGAATTAACTCCAAATAGATTAAAGGCCTTTGAGTTAAAACAGACACCCTGACACCATACAGGATGGAATAGGAGAAACCTTAGGTCTCCTTGGCACAGGGCGAAATTTGATTAATAGAGATTCAGAAACACAATCAAAGAAAGTTTGGAAAATAGGATTGCATGAAGCTGCAGAGTTTCTGCATGGCAAAGGACATACCTAGCAATATCAATAGAAAGCCCAAAGATTAGGAGAAGGTCTTCACTAGCCATACAACTGACAAGGGTCTTATATCTAAAATACACCTTGAACTCAAAAAATTAAATCCCCCAACAACAAATACTCAAAGAAACAACTGCCCCATAATTAAGTCAGGTAAAGACTTAAAGAGAAACCTCTCTGGAGAAAAAAGAAGAATGGCCACTAGACCCTGAAGAAATGCTCAACACATCTAGCCATAAAGAATTGCAAATCAAAAGAACATTGACATTCCACCTCACCCCAGATAGAATGGCTAAACTCAAGAACTCTCATAACAACAGATGCAGGATGGGATGTGACCAGAAGGGAATCCTAGTGCATTGTCATTGGGAGTGTGAACTTGTTCAACCACTTTAGAAAGCAGCATGTTTTTTCCTGAAAAGACTCCACATACAGCTCTCCTATAACCCAGCAATCCCACTTTGGGCGATTTACCCAAATGATAACAAACAGAACCACACTAAAGCTACGAGCACAGCTAAATTTATTGCAGCATTATTTAACCTAGATAAGATATGGAAGCTACCCAGATGCCTCTCATTAAATTAATGGATCAAGAAAATGGATTTATACTCAGTGGAATTTTTTGCCTCCATCAGAAAGAATGACATTGCCCCATTTGATCTGGAACTTATTATAGCAGTGTTACATGAAGAAAAAAAATAATTTTCTACTCACAGTTCTGTTAACCTTCGAAAAGGTTACCTATTGAAAATGTGCACTTATGTGAATGAGGATTTGCTATTCTCATAGATATATTGTGATGTCCTATTCAGATTATAAGATCAGTATGGAATATTATTCAAGTAACTGCTTCTTAGAAAAGATATGTATTGCAAAGCAAAGGAATCATTGAGACTCGTTCGTCAATGTTTGAAGTTGGGCTTTGGCTCAATGGGTAGTGAATTTCAGTTGTGCAGTGTCTAGTGGCCGTGAAATAGAGCCAGAAGACATTAAACATATGATTGCTTTGATGCACATAAATGTGAGGGGAATAAAAGTAAATTTCAAGTTCTCCAGAATGGAAATAGCTATTTTCTGAAGTGTAAGTAAGTAAAGAGTTTTCATTCTTGTACCCATGGAACAATCTGGCCTAGTTGTAGAAAATTATTAGAACTACATTTGGAATGTCAGGGGTAGAAAGTAATAAGGGTTTCAGTCACATACATGAGTCAAATAGATGATTTACATGTCTAAGTCTTAAAAGAAAGAAGAGAAGGCAAGGGACTGTTACCTGTGTCCTTCAGTTAACTGGATTCACCAAACAAGTCAGTATCTCCTCCTCCCCACGATGGACGATGTCCCACTAGTTGGTTTTCCACAGCAACAGCTCCTTCTGTATAATGACTTCTCTAGGTGGGGTCATCGTTATTGTGATGTAGCTCATAAACCTCACTTCCATTTTACGAACTGACAGAACTCAGCCACACTTCCCCATATGGCAACGGAACTGCTGACTTCCGGCCTGAACTCAGACGACTAAGTCCCTTTTCCTTTTAGTATGCATTGGTAGACTCCGATTCGGTATAATAGAAATGTGTGAATATTCAGTAGAGGAAAAAAGTGAATGGATGTGTGTGTCACACTTTTCATCTTCACAGCAACTACTGATTCTTTGTAAATGGTTCTGCCTAGACATCTCTACTCATTCTATGGTCTATAAACCCACAATAAATCAATCTTTAGGTATTATTTTTTCTTGTTTAGTTTCTTTAAACATCAATAATTTTATTAAGAGTTTCACAAAAAAGACCCTTCTAGAACTTAATCATCTTCTGTCAAAAATGTTCTTTAGTCTTCCTTATATTTTCTCTTTACAGCATCTTTGGAAGAAAATGATTTAAAAAGAGAGACAAAAAATAACAACAGAAAAAAAAAACTGATTATGCTATTCAAATGCCTTATTAATCTGAATGAAGTAGAGGCAGCTTTACCATATGTGACTATTATTGCATTGTGAGATTTTTGTTCTTTTTAAGTTTTCCAAGGAAATTAGTGTTCCCTGATCGATACTGAAAATATGAGCAGGATATAAAAAGTTGATATAAACAATATACTCTTTGACATTAAATTGTAATGATTACTATACGTTGTCAACCAAACTGTTAAAGACTGATAATCTTATTTTGTATTCTCAAAGGTAGAATTTGATTCATGCAGAAAAATGGAAAGCTATTGAAATCAAGTATAATATTAACTTCTCATTTATTAACATTCAGAATACTTAATCCCCTCAAAAGTTTTTGTCAAATTCATTCTGATTTGAATTAGAAAACAACAAATGTTATGAAATGAGAAGATTAAATTGTAGTTTTGAAACTAAAGTGCCCTAAGTCAAACAGAAAAAAAAATAACAACAAAAAAAACCACTTTCATTATAGTGCAATGTGCTTCCAAAAGTAGGTGCAGCTTATCAACTTCAATGTAAGCAGTAATTCATTCAAGTGGTAAGAAAATAAAAAGAACTAATTACAGATAGTGTTAAAATTGGGATTCATAGTGGGCAAAGAACTTCTGAGGAACTTTGTTTAGTAAACCATTGTTTTGTGTGGTGTGGGCAAGTGGAAGTACAACTTGCCCACAGTTGTAGAATTGGATTGTAGAATATTTTATAAAATTTATGAATTTCACCCTATAGTGTAATGATATGTATTGCTAGGTTCAATAGAGTTTTTAACAAATCACGTATTTTAAAAATTTGACGTGGTCTCTGTATTTGTAGGTCTTATTTTGCTATGAATAACTACTGCAATCTAAAGCTGTCATACAATTTTCACCCATTTACTCAGTGATCACCTGTGATAGAATGATTATGTCAAAACTCTGGCAGAAGTGTATTCATGTGTAAAAAATGTGTTGAACGTCCTCTTTACATTATTAGTGCGCTTCCTTGAGTGGAGAATACATATCCATATTAAATTTGTGTAGAACATGAACTTTTTAATGATTTATTTGATATTAAAAATAGTAAATAAATGGAAGAATACTATTTACTCTTAACAAAATCATATTAATATATGTTCTGTGCAAAAGACCTGTCTATACCTTCTGTAATCTGGAAATAATTAAGTAGGATATCCATAGGATTGTTATAGATACAACAATTCTAAAAAAAACAATTGTCTAATGAGCCTAAAATTCTTTTCTGTTCTGTTTGTCTTGTATATGCAAAAGAAACTAAAAATTGCAAAATGAGAATTCAAAGAATTAAGAGATATCGTCATTATTATGATTGAAAAAGATTTGAAGATGTGATAGGTACACTAGTGTTCCCATCCATGCTATTATTTATGTCTAATATTTTTTTCTTATTTAAATTTTGTCATAGTGACCTACATTGGTGTATAGTTATACAAGCTATGATTTCAATCCTTGTTGAAATTGTTACCCTCTTCCTCATTTTTCTCACTTTTTTCCATTATCCATTAATCCCAGAGTTGTACAGATCATATCCAACATATTGTCTTGTGAGTTTTGTGTTACACAGGATTCCCCGTTGTCATTTGTCATTCAATATTATTTTCACATAGTCATTGCACAAGTTCTATGGTTTAGATCTAACTTCTCACACTTTGTGTTTTGGTGAACACATAAGCCTCCACATAGTTTTACAAAACTCTTGGAACTACATCACATTGATAAAACAAAGTGTACTATCAGGAATTACAGACTTTCAAAAATCAGGATGTAATGAAGAAATACAATACAACTTTACTATTTTTGGAAGTATTTTATTTATGATTTCATGTGACTCCTGTACTCATTTGCAAATTTCCTAAGTTCTTGCAGGTCACACTGTGAAGTGATCTGTGTTGTTGGATGAGAAGACTAAGAGGTATTCATTCAAAAGTTTATGAATATTCAAAAAATTTGAAGTAATATGATCCAAAATCTTCAACATAATTACAAAAGATGTGTCATGCAAAACGCTGCCCCTATATTTAATGAGAGAATCGCTTAGTTTCCATTTCAAGTTTGAAACATGCATATTTTCATAAAGTAATAACAAGCCAGGTACTTGGTAATATAGGCTTTGACACTAAATACAAGTTTCAGGGACCAGCTCAAATACAAGTTTGTGAGTTCAAGGTCCAGCATATGAGTTCCATTACCAAGTGCGAGTTCAACTCCCAAGTTCCAAGTACAACTTCCATGCAGAATTCATGTTCCAGCCAGTGTTAACATAATTCATTCACCCCATTTTCAAATTAAACACTGTGAGTTGAAGTCCTAATGCTGAGTACAAGATCCAGGCTTCCACTTCAAGTCCCAGGTAGTAAGTTCAAGGCTCAGTATGAGAGTACCAGCCCCAAGCCTGAGTTCAACTCCCAAGCTCTAGTTCAAATTCCAGGTCCCAAGTTCAAGGCCCAGGATCCTAGTTCAAAGACCAGTTTTGAATGCTAAGCCAAGGCTTTTAATTTACACCCAGGCCAGAATTCAAGTCCCAAATCATGAGTAAAAATCCCTGGTTCCAAATTAGAGTTTTAGGCTCAGAATTCAAGGTCAAGGCCTCAATTTGAATACCTATAGCACAAATAAAGGACAAGGGGCCCAGTTCAAATACCAGCCCAAGCTGAGGGTTCAAAGCCCAAGCCAAGAGTTTCTGGCCAAAATATGAGTTCAAGTCCGAGGACACCAGTACATGTCCTAGGCACCCTGTTCCAAGTCGAGGGCCACAGTTCAACTCCGAGATCCTGAGTTAAAGGCCCAGGACAAGTTTCAGGCCCTTCTGTAATTTCAGTTTCTGGGAGGGGAACTCAAGACCAAGGCTCTAGTTTCAAGGCCCGTCCTGAGTTCAAGGGCCAGGACATTGGTTCAAGGCCCAAGCAATAATATCTGGTCCCAGACCTTGAATACAGGTCCCAACCCATGAGTTCAAGTCCAAGGACTTCAATTCAAGGACAAGTCCCCAACTTAAATGCCCAAGCCTCATATTCAAAATCTATTTGTTATTTGTTCTGCCTGAATAACATCATATATTCTATGGCCAATATTCCCGCAATTAATCAAATTTTAATATTATTATTTTCTTCATTTCTTCCTTTCTCTATTTTCCTACTGAGAGTTATGAAAATGTTGAACATGCTACCTTTGGTTAAAATAAAAATAAAACAAAAACGGGCTGAATCTCTGGCATTAGGAAATTTTTCATGGTCATAAATGGGACCTGTAGAACAATAATAATAACACATCACAAAATAAAACTTACTGGTGCAAATTTACTAAAGCAAATTGATTAAGGATGGGCTATAATCCTGTTTACTTATAAAACTTTCATGTTCGTTCTGTTTCTATTATGACACAAAGTCACCATACTGTTGTAAGGATAGACTTTGTCTCAGAATGACAGTGTCTATTTATTTTGATAATCAGGAATGCCAGTTATTAAGAGGTAGATTCAAAACAAGACATTTTCAGAACATATTCAACTATGTCAAAAATATTCCTCTGCCTTACTTGATGTGTTTCAACTTTCTATGTAGCTTTTTAATTCACATCTTACATTCATATTCATGTAAAGTACAGGTAAAATGGGCTAAGATTTTTTAAAGCAAGTACTTATAAATATGAAACA
Source organism: Dipodomys merriami (assembly GCF_024711535.1). NCBI lineage: Eukaryota > Metazoa > Chordata > Mammalia > Rodentia > Heteromyidae > Dipodomys > Dipodomys merriami. The sequence goes on along the minus strand of NW_027203159.1, from coordinate 28,948,873 downwards.
ATAAGAGCAAAAGAGAAAAGATCACAGAATGTTTGTCAGGTATATATATATACATATATATATGTATATATATATACATATATATATGTATATATATATAATTATATATGTGTGTACATATACACACATAAACATTAATATTTGTAAAATTATTACATTTAGTACGTAACACAAAAGAAAAACATTTTTATAATAAGTATTAGGAAATTTCCTGGAATATAACTTTAGTTATATTTAGTTTGTAGAATTTTCACTTAAAGCTTCGGTTGTCAGGCTTATCCAGAACACATGATATTAATTTAGGTATTATTAAAAATATTTATTAGTCAATGATCTAAAACATAGAATTAATTCGTTTAATGTCAAATAGCAGGTGGTCCATTGTATATGTCACTCTTCTAGTATTAGGTAAATTCCCTAGCCATAATTTTCATAAATACCAGTAATTTTATTTAAAAATCAACTACCAAGTGTTTTGTGGTTAATATTCAGAAAACTTTGAGAGAATAACGACTTAAGAACATTTGTAATATGTTTTCCTCAGTGACAAGTTCATTCATGAAATATCTACTGTATCTGAACAAAGTACTAGAAATATAAGGAGTTGTATGAAAATAATAAGGAAAGGAAAATGCGGGTTGTTAAATCTCTGTGATTGAAATTGTTTTGTGAACCTCAAGAACTGAAGAATTTAAATATGCTATGTGGAGAACAACAGAACATGGTTAGAGACAATTCTAATAAAACAAAGAAGGGAGAAAAGTATTCCAAAACCATGATTTGACTTTCAATGGAGAATTAGGCAACATCCCTAAGCAAAAACCAAAACATGGGCACTTAGGTACTGATAAAAGAAAGGATGGTATGGGAGGGCTTGATATCTCATGAAGCAGAGCAGGAGCCCTCTCTGAACTAGACAGAAACATCCTCCAGGAGATGGCATATGAAGAGCAAAGTTGAGGTTTTGTTTACTGTGGATGTGTTTATCATTCTTGTGGTAGGAGAAATCGAGCTCATGTAAGAATCAAGATCTCCAGGCTTCCAACCCAACATGGGCTTCTCTCAATTCAGTCAAAGTATAAGAATAATCCAACATCTGCTTATGCTTCAATGAACTACAATTCATTTCAGTGCCTGGAGTTCTAGATGGATTGCTCACTGTTTTTGACCAGCCTGCAATCTGATCCTCATGTGAATTCCTTCTACTAAGCCAGCGCTCTTTTCTCTCTCACCATTGTGTACATGTTACCCCATACTAGATAGTTTTCTTATCTCCATTTTTAATGAAAGTAATAGAGATAAATTTGAGAGTACATTTGAAATAACTAAGCAAAATGCACAGATGGGATAGGCTTCAACTGGTTTTCTTCATAAAAGTAGCCTACTGATAGCTACAATTACTAATAATTAGTGCATATAGTATTTGTTGGTAAATGTAATTTGATAGGACAGTGGGACTCATGAAGAAACAAAAAAATCACTGAAATTTTATTGTAGTCAGTGACATTCAAGGATTTATGAATATCAGGAATTTGTTCTAAGAACATCAGGGCCAAATGTGAACACTGGATTAATAACAAGGAATATGATTCAATGAAGTGTTTCCGTCATGGCAATATTGTAGTTGGAATTGTAAGGAACAATCTAAAAAATTATTCCAAAATGGATTCTCAAAATCAGTATTCTGATGTAAACATCTATGAATTGATTGATTATAGGGAAATTATGGTACCTCTAAAATTGAGGTGTTTATACAATTCTCAATGACTACAGTGGCTTTAATTACTTTACCTGGTAATTCATGCCTGGACAACAGCCTAACACCGAATCAGAAAATGTAAACATTAATAGTGACTCTGTTCACCACAAACAGTCTTTCATGTTCCTGACATGAACACTTATGGAAATGCATGGAAATTTATAGAAAATGATTTGTTTCTTGGTTGGTACTGGCCACTGTTTGGAAGTGCAGAATTACTCAATCTCTTTATATTCTCATTTTTTTTCCATTTTAATATGCCCTGTGATTTGTTTCTCCTTGTATTGTTTTCTTGATCCTTCTATAGTTTATACTATCCAATATGAATAGAAAATGCTCGGGGTTACCCGTAGACTCTCTTTCCAATATTATGACTCAATCCTAAGAATTGTGCTTATGTTCAAAATTTCTCCAGATTTCTGCCAATATGTTTTATTATTTAATGGGAAATGTTTTGATTACTGATTATGCACACCAGAAACAAACTGTTTTCAAAATCACTATATATCTGGTGATCACATTCTGAATTTACATATCTAACCCATACCCTTACTACACTGTTCCAATTCATTTTACAAGGTAGAACTTCATAAAACATGCTTTAAAAACCAATCCAATTAGCAACACTACTGTTTCCACTGTATTATTTATTCTGAAATCAAATTGTAATTTCAGAAATCATGGTATGCATATGGTTTTGTATGAAAAATTAAGTACTTTATATGGAAATGAAGTAGCAATTAGTCCTTCAATCCATGTGGTAACCTGATAAAATTTTTCTGAATTTTGGTAACAATGGCTTCTGGCCCAACAGTACTTTCAAAATGTGCAGGTAATGTAGTTCTTAGTGTTTATCCTACTTTAACTTTAGAAGGCTATAATTCTTCAGGGACTCAAGTGAGAAATAATAAAAACTATTTTTTCTTCTGAATTTCTCATGAAGAAATATTTTGGAAAACCTAGATTGCATTGATTTCAAGCAAAATGTTATCAGGTACTTATTTTTCCTGGTGGTCTATGAAAGAACCTTCCTTGACTACCTTTCTTCTTCATAGTTCATGTATTTTGTTTGTTGCATCTTTTTTTTAAGATGCAATAAGCAAATTCCATTTCTTATTTATGCATTTATTACTAAGTACTGGAAATCTCAGAGTATTAGCCCTGATAATTATCTCTTGAAATGAAGGAAAGCAAAGTATATTTGAAATGAGATTTTGAATTTTTATATAGTTTAGAGTTCCTTCCAATTTACAATCCATCAGTCAAACAATGTTTGTGTCCTTTTAGATTTTGAACACAAGTCCAGGTCTCCAATTTTAATCATCCCAAATGATAGGAAAAATTGATATCAAAATTAATGAAAATATGTCAAAATGCATGATTTTGCAATATTCAACCACACTGCATGAGGTTGTGAGTAGAAAAGTAATAATTTTATCTCATTATACTTGAGCAGTATATACTGAATATTTCCTGAGAAGAGTTTTATCTCTTCTTGATGTGACTGGTATAGTAAGTTTCAAAATCCTAATAGAGTCACTTCTGTTCAGATATATTTGTTTTATCCCTTCCAAACGAACAACACAAAACTGATGATTTATTTGCAATAATTAGCATACGTCTACGGCAATTTATCGGATGATCAGAAAAGTTCAAATGTGACATAGATTGATAGATAAGTAGGTCGGTAGGCAGACAGACAGACAGACAGACGGATAGATAGATAGATAGATAGATAGATAGATAGATAGATAGATAGATAGATAGATAGATAGATAGACAGATAGACAGACAGATAGATAGATAGATAGATAGATAGATAGATAGATAGATAGATAGATAGATAGATAGATAGATAGATAGATAGATAGATAGATAGATAGATAGATAGAAATTGATAATTTATATCTCTATAAAGTGATGTCACATGAAATGAAGTGCATGATATGGACAGAAGAGTTTTTCTTTGTGTTCCTTGATTTTCATATATGAAGTTTTTTGTTTCTACGATTTGACATGAAATTGTATTGTTCCCAAAATGCTGTCAAAAAATCTGTGTGAGCCCATCTCTGGTGGCTCATGCCTGCAATCCTAGCTACTCAGGAGGCTGAGATCTGAGGATTGTGGTTCAAAGCCAGCCCTTGGAGGGAAGTATGTGAAACTCTTATCTCCAATAAACCCCAAGAAAACCGAAAGTGGCACTGGAGCTCAAGTGGTAGAGTGCTAGCCTTGAGCTGAAGAGTGGGAGCACAGCACAAAGGCCCAGAATTCAATCCCCAGGACCAACAAAAAAAAAACAAAAAACCTGTGTGAAGGACTGACCATCTTTTTACTATTCTCAAGGGTTGTATTCAATTGATTTAGGCAGAAAAGTGAAAAGCAATTAAACCAATGTGAAATATAATATAAGTATAATATAATATATATAATATAAATGTAATATAAATATATTTATGGATATTCAGAAGGAATTAATCACCCAATGAATTCTAGTCAAATACAATCCAATTTGAAATAAGAGAACAAACCTCATGAAATGAAAGCGTCTTAAAGCAAAAAGAAAAAAAAGAAAACAAAATGAGAACTAAATAACAACAATAAAAACACAACACTATAATCATTCTGCAATGTCAAACAAAGATACAGGATAGTGGATCAACATGATTATAAATGGTAAATCATTGAAATAAAAATAAAAGAGGAAATAACAGAATTAGACTTAAACTAGAAAATGTTCTTGGCTAAATGAACTTCTCAGCAACTTTGTTTTGTATAACATGTAATATTTTTAAATTGTGAAAATACAATACAAAGGGTTTACAATTACATGGGCAAGATAAGGAGTGCATTTCTTTTTCTTTATTGTGAGAATACCATACAGATGAGATACAATTACATGGTCAAAATGACTAGTACATTTCTTATCAAGCACTGTAGCCTCCTCGTTTGTTTCCCCATACCATCCTTTACCATCTGCTACTCCCACATCCACTCGCTCCCCAAACATTTTTTGGGGTGGTGTGTGTGTGTTTGTGTGTCTGTGTGTCTGTGTATTTGTCTGTGTAACTTGCCAATAGTTCTTACATGCTGTGGATTGATTCTTAAAATTTATGAATTCCACTATATGAACAGGTAGTGTAATTTTACTTACTGCTTTTTTACATCGAGTTTTTGAGAAATCACAATCTTAAAATATTATGTATATGTTCTTTCTCTATGTAGTTCCTTTTTCAGTACGACTAACTACTGCAATCTAAAGTGTTTGTGCTATATTAATCAATTTAGTCTCATCACCTGTAATCGAATGATTCTGTCAAAACTCTGGCAGTGGTCGACTCATCTAAAAGTTTTCTTGAAAGTTCTCATTCCATTGTCAGTGTACATTCCTGTGTTTGGAGCATACATATCCTTAGGAAATTTCTGGAGAACATCCGTTTTTGTAATGATTTATTTGGTACTAAAAATACCTGAATTAGAGACTATTACTCACTGGCAACTGCACCATATTCGTATATATTCTATGCAAAAGACCTTAACATACCTTCTGTAATGTGGAAATAACTGGCACGTATATTCATAGGGATTGCTATAGATACCAATTCTGAAAACAGCACTTACCTTGGCTTGGAAAATTGGCTGAGTGGTAGAGTGCTTGCTTTGCATTCATGAGGCCCTGGGCTTGATTGGTCAACACCACATGTACAGAAAATTCCAGAAGTTGTGCTTTAGGTCAAGTGCTAGGGCAGTATCCTTGAGCTTTTGAGGTGAGTGACAATGCTGAGACCCAGAGTCAGGTCCCAAAACAGACTAAAACAACAACAATAAATAAGTCTCTTGCACATCACAGTTGAAACATTTTATATTCTATGATGAGAAGAATAAGAGTAATTCATTCAATAAGTATATCAATTTACAAAAAATTGTCAATTATATGATAAAAAATCTTCAATATCATTACAAAAGGCCTGTCATAATGGGTCATAATGTTGACCCTATGTTTAAACAGAGAATCTCTTTGATTTCCTTAAGAAGTTCACAATATTTATGAAACCATAACTTTCAGAGTAAGTAGCTATAATAAGAAAAGAAATAGAGCTGTGTAAAATTTATATTTTTATAAATATATGAACGTTACTTCTTTAGGTGAACATTACAATTTAACAGCACTGGCTTCTGTTAAAAAATGTTTTTAACATATCTATATCCTCAGAACTCTACTGAAAGGGAATATCAATACCTTTAAACCCTGTATATGTTAGAAAACTCAGTGGTTATCCTAATTGAGTGGTGCAAAGAGAGTAGTGCAATCACAAGACAGGTAAAAAATAATTTACTTTCAATATTATTTCAAGGTTCCATACTGCACATATTTATATTTGGGTAAATCTTATTACAAGTATGCAAATATCTCCATATCAAACCAAATATGCCAGAAACATGCACAAGAGAGAATTACCCAAAGTAATTGACACGAAAGTGTACACATTATCAAAATTCACCACAAAGAAGAAAATCAAAATGATTTAAACAATTATTGGGTGGGGGAACGGAAAGTATTAATTCAGCCACTATATTTTCACATGTTCTCTCATAACAAATATCTACATTTTGTTATACTTCCCTCCTACTTTCTTCCCTTCCACTCTCAGGAAAGGTGCTTGCCTTTTGGATTTCTCTCTCCAGAGTCACTACAAGGTTGCTAGGATGGATCATTGCAGATGATTTTAAATACTTTCCAGTTTTCCTCAAAACAAGGGCATTACTATGTCTCCTCTAGGCCCATGTTTAGAAATTATATTGATATAAAAAAACTAGAAATACTATCTCAGGACATAATACCTCTGAGTAAGTTCTAAATTCATTTGAAGTTCTAATTTCTGAATATTTATTCAATACATATTTTGAACTTAAATTTCAGTAATCATTGTGGAATTAATCCTGTGCCATTAACTGGTACATATGGAGGATATGCAGCTAAATTCACATAGGTATTCATATAATTTAATAATTTTAATAAAATTGTATTTTAAAATGTATATTTTGTTTATTGTATTTCAAGAGCATTCTACATGGTGAATCACACTGAGAATTTTGCTAGGAATTTCTCAGGAAACTACTGAAAAATGTGTAGTCATAAAAGTTCATGTGCCTAGCTTATATCATTTTTAAAATTATATTTTGACACTTTTTTGCCTGTTATTAGTAACTGTGAGGAAATTATGCTAAAGAGCTTCCTAGCAAAGATATAGGTTTAAATTAGGGTAGTTGATTGAATATGGACCAGATATTTATTTATTTTTATTTTTATGTTTTTAATTGTGAAAATACCATATAGAGTGATTACAATTCCATGGGCAAAGTAAAGAGTACATTTCTTATCAAACATTGTTGATTCTTCCTTTGTTTCCCTTCCCATCCCTTTTCATCTCCAAGCCCCTGCATCCGGCCTCTTCCCATACACACACCCCCACCAGCCAAAGTTGGAAAGTTCATTTTCAACATACCATCTTGTACATCGCATTGTTGCAAATGGTCCACCTATATCCTTATTTAAACAATTTTTTCCTTTTTTTCTTTCTCCTCCACACATTATACAGTGAGAACAGAGCTTATACTGTGGGGGAGGGACAGAGAAAGTAACAAATTATCTTGTACATATGTTAGACACACTAGCATGAAAGAATTTAGAGAGAGGACCTATAATTATTTGATAGAAAAAACACTGCAATTCAGAGTGGTGTTTATTGACATGACAGACCAATCTAGAGAATATAATCTGATAATGAACTTCTAGGAAGACAACTGATACTCAGAAAAACTTTGAATATGAGTAATGTTTAAAACTGAGAGTAAAAGGAAAAATGTAAACTGATAACATGGAAATTAAGAACAAATTTGTGCACATTTAGGTGTATGCTGCTTATCTAAGGATAAGTGGAGTGACCAAAGACAGCCTGAAGCCCTTCAATCAAATACATATTTCACTTCCAGCGCTGGGTTCCAGTTTATCCTCTGAATAGGGCCAAAATTATGGTTCTACTGACATAATAATATTGTCGCTGATGATTTTAGGTCCTTCTTCAGCAAGTCAGCCTTTGTCAATTGAAATGCTCCGTCCTGGCCCAAAGACCAAAGGTAAGATTTCTTTACTGAGTGCTATAATTTTCAACATAAAATTCACTAGAATTCCATCAGGCATCCGTAGAAGGGTGCTGTTAGTGGTTTTTAACCTCTAACTCGTCTGAACTATGATCATGATGTTTATAGCTACATCAGTCTTGTTTGGATAGTCCGTTGGTTCTAGAGAAGTATTCAATTCCCTAAAAATTCAGTTCCCAGAAAAAAGATAACTGCTTTGTTATATCAGCCCTGAAACAGGGTGATTCTTTAATGAAGTTTATCCAGCTAGGATTGAAGTAATTGCTTACATATATATGTATGTGTATATGTATATATGCATATATATTAGTATATATATTAACAACGGTATGTTATGAAATATTTTACACTATGTACATATTTACACAGTATATAAATCCTGTGCCTTTAAATGTGACATAGAGCTGGACACTGGTGGCTCATCCAGTAATTCTAGCTACTAAGGAGTCTGAGATGTGAGGACGAAGGTCAAAACCAGTCCTGGTAGGAAATTCTGTGTGGATGCTTACCTCAACAAAATACTAGAAAACCACCAGTGGCGTTTTGATCAAGTGATAAAACCTTTACTTTAAGCTGAAGATCACAAGGACAGCAACCAAGACCAGAGTTCAAAACCGACGACTAAAAAGGCAACAACAATGAAGAAAAAAAGAGAATGTGACATCAAAACACACAGCAGCACGTGGAAATAAAAGAATAATATCAGTATTTGATGATCTATGAACAACCAAGAGCGAAATGACCTATAGAAATAGTATTTGGAAGGTGCACAAAATTTTACATTTTCATTGATATCTCCTAAAGTGAATCAGATTCAGTAAAATAAAGCAGGATTCTCCCATAAAAAGGACGAAAACATCCACATTCGTTTGTTTTTACAAACAATTGTAACCTTTTTGAATATGCCCATTGAGATTATCTTAGTCATTGTGATAGGGCAAAAAATGGTCATTTCCAGTTCATGACATCAGGACTCTCAGATCAACTTGTGCATCAGTCAATTGAAACTTAAACATCGCACAGACAACCCAACAAGTATAAATTTTGGTCACTATTCTATTATTTATTAATTTCACGGCAACTGTGCTATTATTAGGACATATGTTCCTTGTTTCAATTTTCTGTATGTTCTAATATTCGCCAAACAGATATTGCACCTTTCCTTGGATTATTTACTGCTTATGAACACAAAACACCACTTTATTCTCTCCCACTTCTTTTGCAGAAATAAAATCAAAGGAAATTGTATAGTTGTGTTATAGCATTTATCACAGCATAAAATGCAAAATCAGCTTAACCAGTATAGTTTGTAATCTTAAAGTGTGTGTGTAGAAAGACAATATGAATACAGGACTTTTTATGACAGTTGCCAACCAACTGTGACACAGAACATTTGGGTCAAAGTTTTAAGTCCTCTGGATGATACTTGAAGTCCTGTAATTCTCTAATTTGGCAGGAAGGGAAATGGAAAAATAAAAAATCATGCCTTCAATTCTGGAAGCAAATAAATGGCACTGGTTGAAAGAAAATTGGCAATATATAGTATTGTTACATATTTTACACTGCACATATGGCATTACTCTTGCCAATAAAGTCATAGATTATTTCAAGCAATAACAGAGAATATATTCCTTTTTTCAACTATACATTTGTAAGGGTGTGCTCTCAATAACGATATATCACTTTATTACTCATATGATTTTTTTATCTTGGAATTTTATCCTTGAGGGTCTGTACATCAATACTCTGTAATACTAAATCATAATTTTTCAAGTGAAATGATGTCAACGTTCATTAGAATCATTGAAAAAGAAGATCAATGATTGAGTTGCATTATTGTGAAGTCATATGGTAATGTAAAAAGCAACAAAATGGATTTGAACTATGACACATTCATGTATATATATAGCATTCTTTGTATATTTTCATGAAGCTCTAAAACCACATCTAAAATATTAAGCCTACATGCTTTTGACTAAAATATGTAACTCCTACATCAAGAATAGAAAAATTGTTACAGATTGTAAAGTAGCCAATTAAATCTGAAACCCTATTGTGAATGTGTACATTTAGCTAGGAGGAGTTGTCAATTTGATGCCACAATTCTATTTCTTCTTTTATTCCCATGGTTGATTGAGAAATTGCAAGGAATTATCTGTGAGGTTTAATTGCAGATAATTTTCATCATAAACATTGAGTGTATTTTGAACTCATTGAATTTAAAATGTTGAGAATGATCCTCTATTTCAGTTTGAAGAAATATAATTAGTAGTAATGTTCCATAGAAGTAACTAGACCACTTTCAAAGAAGAAATATGAATGCATTTTATTGCTATATGACATCATATAAACCTGGTATTTTTAGGACAAAACACTTTTGAATTTCCTACATCCTTAACAGAAAAATCAGTCAACTAATTATTGTACCAATTCGACAATTGCAGATTGTTCAGACAGTTGTGGCAAAAGAAGACTGCATGATTTGGAAGGCCACAGCTCTTCTTTAGAATTTTCGCTTGCTATATGTAATAACAAAACTTCATATCGTTTACTGACAATTCCTCAAAAGAAATCTTAGAATGATACTTATTCTATCTCCTCAACTTCTCTGGTTTTAAACTAAATAGACTTGGAAGAGGTAATAAATACACCACAGGGATGCATGGATAAAAATGATTAAAATTCCAGTATAATTAAAAATGACAATCCTTAAAACCTTAACAAGGACACAATAATCAAAAGTAGGTTATGTGAAAAAATAACAAAACTGGTAAAACTTAGCAAATCAGAAAGGAGATAGTGAGTGAAGAGCAATGGAGAGAGAGAATGTACCGAAATGAGTGAAACCAGAGATGAGATATTTATCCTCATGACAGAATGAAGATAAAGAAGAGGAAATGGGAATATTGGAAAAAGCCAATAAAATAAAGTCCAGGAGAAAAAGGGTTCACAGGTCATTTCTGGGAACCCTTCAAAGACAACCCAGTATAATACTCCTAAAATGTTTAATGAAACAGTGAACATTCACAATGAACTTGATATATGTTGTCAGCATACTGCTGAACAAAAAACTCGGTATGGATTCATCAATGAAAGAACTCTAGAAACATTTCTTGCTTGAGCATCGGTGCAAACTTTCTCAATAAACTTGTGGAGAGTTGACATGAAAAACTAATAAAATAGTCCACAAACTCTGAACAAAGGGGAATCATACAAGAGGGGAAAGATGGTTCAATATATGCGAGTCAATCTATGTAATTCAGTGCATCAGTAGGAAGAAGCACATGAATCACAGGATTAGGCAAATAGCTGTACAAAAGAATGCTATAGGTACCTATGCCACATTATTATGAAAACTATGGGGAAAATAGGAACCCACAGAATATTCCTCAAGATAATAAAGACTACCTATGACCAATTGTTCTCTTACACTTAATGTTGAAAGGATAATACATTTCAACAAAAATAACGAATGAGAGAATAAATCCCTGATCTCTGAACCTCTTCAGTATACAATAGGAATTCCTAGCTGGCTTAATACTGTAAGGCATAAACAAAAATGGGATCAAATAAGGAAAGAAGATGTAATCTTTAGTTCTTTGCAGATAACTTGATCCTCTATTGAAAGACTTATAGACTACAATCACAATTCCTTTTGGCTGTTCTAAACTTTGCACAAACAGAGTTTACTATGAACTCAGAGAAATCAGCAGCATTTGTGTATGCCCAAAATAAGAAGAATGAAGCTTTAACCACAAAAGCAACTTCTTTTATGATAGCCTCCAAAAGAAAATACTTCAGACTTCACGAAACAGGGAAGTGAAGGACCTCTGTCAGGAACACATTAATCATCTCAAAATAGAAATTAAAGCATATTTAATAACATGGAAAATCTGCACATGCTCCTGTATTCCAAGTATTGACATCTAGAAATTTGGGAACAAGTACTTGTGTCATCATATGTTCTTACCCATTGTTCATTTTTACTGGTTTTCGGCCTAAAATCTCGAACTACTCCCACCAGCCGTAATGTTTATTCCCAATATGTAGTTTTGTTGGGATTGTTCTTACATGCTTTGCCCATTGTCCTTTGTCTCAGATTTAGATGTTCCCCTTCCCATGACTAATTCTCATTAAGTTATATGAAATACAGTATGTACGAAAATCCAATACAGTGGCAACATTGTATATATCGTAAACTAAAGGAAGAAGTCAAGCAAAGTGAAAAAATTCACATAACACATTTTTAAAAATCAAGAAAGTGAAACCAACTGATTTTGTATTTCAGAGTTTATTTTGTTTAACCAAATATTCTATGGTCCTATGTATATTACTATTAAGTTATTGTGATCCCCTTCTAGGACTAAAATGGACATATACCAGTTTTTAGAAATAAGAGCATCTATGGAGTCTATATTCGTCGGGTTTGGCACAGTTTAATTCATGTTATTTTTTTTTATAATTTTTTTCATTTCCTTACAAAAGGCACTGTGTCATTCTTTCTAATGGAAAATAGAATTCTGAGGTGTTTATACCCCAAATTTACTGATCCATTAATCTACAGTTAGGCATCTGGAGTGGTTCCTGATTTTCCCTCTGCAATGAACATGACTTTGTCATTCTAATGGAATGTGGTGCAATTTCAATTGAATTGTTTGTCTCTTTTTGTTTTTTGTCAGAGTTTTTGAGCATTTCTTCATATGTCCTTAGGCCATTATTAATTACCCATCAGTGAAATGTCTCTTTAAATATTTAGACTTCTTTTCATAGAGTGGGTTTATAGTTCAGGATTCTTTGAGGGTGGGGGATTTGACTCGTTGAATGTCGATTATATTTCAGCTCTAAGACAATTTTCTCTTTCTTGGCTAGTGAAGATCTTCTCCCAGATTTTGGGTTTCTATTTACCTACTTAGCTATGGCCTTCGGTATAAAAAAGCTCTGCAGTTTCAATCTATAGAGTTTGCCTATCCTATCTTTGACTTGATGCATTTGTGCATCGGTAATGAGAAAATTTCACCCTGTTCTAAGAGACCTCATATTTCTCTATTGCTTCCATTCTGAGTATTTTTTTAACCCAGAAGTCTGATTCATTTGGAAAGTATTTTGACACAGGGAGATGTATAATCTTTGTTATAGGCATTTAACGAGCATTACAACACTATTTATTGAATATTGCTATTTTGCTTCAATGCGTTTATCATGCTTCTATTTAAACTTACCCAGTGAAGTCATTTTTTTTTCCTTAGCAGACATTTAAAATATAGATGCCTACTTTCTCTTTTTGACTTAATGGCTGCATGTCCAATTTCATCTTAGATGAGGATTTCAAGTGCTATATTGCTAGATATATATGGACAAGAAGCTTATGGTGAGCAAAATGAACTCGAAGTAACATGAGTTTTATCATTGAAGGTGTTTTTTTTTAAAAAAAAACAACACAATTTTTTTTCTTGCTTTATTTCCTTTAGTTTTGATAAGATTTCTCCCTTCTTGTCACTATATTTGAGTTTGGTAACGTGTGTATTGTAGAAACTTTAATTTGAATAGGACAAAGAAGGGGAATCAAACTTTTTGATAGAGGACAATGGGGTAACCACTGCCATAAAATTCCTCACAGGGCCACAAATTAAAAATTGCATTTACATCAGGTACATCAGGGAGAGATGTAAGAAAAATTAGGGATAGGGTATAATTTGAACAAGAAAGATATTCACTGCCTTATATACATAATTATAATCCTTCTGTACATCACATTGACCAAAGGTTTAACGAAAAGAAGGGTATTGGTACATATATTTATTTTATTTGTCATAAGTTTACAAATGGATATGTATGTAGATTGGGTTGCATTCTATACACAGACATGTGTAGATAGACCTGTTCTGTTCTCTTCATATCCATACCAAACTAGAAAAGGCCCAGGTTTCCATGAGTACACAGGTTTAAAAATATCCTTTACAAATTAATGTTAAATGCATTCCTGCTCACAATATCTGAAGGAAAACCGAGAAACATTTGAAATTATACACTGGGTGCAAAATAATCAGAAATTCTCCCAAGTAAACACCATGATAAATATGAGCCACATTCACACATCTTTAACTTCTGCATCTGTACCCAAAACATTCAACTTTATTTATTGCACAGGAGTCCTACCAATAAGTTTTCCTAAAGTATGTTTCAAAAACTTCCATTTTGCATCAGAAATATTTTGGACCACACTGCCAAGTCCAGTATAAATATGTAGGGTCTTATATATGTGGAGCAAATTACGCACAAGTTGAATATGAAGATAGCCATCAAATATGGTTCTATAAAATTGTGTTAGACTTGTCAGATACAGTCCACTATTTTTGGAACACTTTAGAAATATATTGGGAAATTGCCAAAATATTCACACCCTCTTCCACTCAAAATAGCACACTTCTAGCACAAAATCATGGTATCTTCACAAGTTGCAATTTTCCCCCTCAAAAGAATATGCTTTGAATGGTAGTTTGTGTAAACATACATGAATCTGTTTTTTTTTTCTGCCACAGGTTTTGGAAGGAATTCCCAGAATCCTTCTTTAGATGAGATTACATGTGGGAAATCATTGAGATAGACCAGAAGATTATATAGTAAGGAATTTACAACAGAATGTTGGTTGGAAAATCCCATTGAAATTTAAATGACCATTCTGTATGGAATATAGCATTGGTGTAAGATTTGTGTAAGAGGTCTAATGTCATTACAGTTTTGTTATGTATTAGGCTCTGCAATTATAACAATATATACAATGGAAGATGATTTTCACAGGCAAACTTAACGACAGTGAAAAATGAAGTATGATTTATTCTCCATTGGGAAACAAATTAGATTTCAATTTGATTATTGCAGTTTCTATATTTGAACCTTAACATGTCTATGGGGAGAGGGACATGGTGAATTCCAAAAAGGACATAAACACCAGGGTTTACTTCTGGATTCAAGGTAAGGGGGAATAGGGAGTGAATAGGTAGTACAAATCAAAATTAATTAATTTGGTTGAGTGAGCATCACAATATAGTAATAAATAGTGAAACAGTGAGAAATGGTTTGAACTCATGGTTTGCTCATACAATGATTCCTGCAAAGAAATAAAAGAATAAAATATTATTTTACTTTCAATGGAAAATACTTGAATATATATTTCTGTATTCTGCATATGAACAATAATTTCACTAGTATTAGGAGAGATACTCAAAAACTAGTGAGAGCACATCCTCAGTTATTTTCAAAAAATTTCATGGTTGCTTCCACTTCCTTTCCATTGAAATTTGATCATTGTATGCAAACCTCACAAATTACACGTGGACACGCTGTCTCAACACATTCAAACTTCATTGAACATTTGAAGTGTGATGCTAGTTATTGTATTACTTGAGTGATTATTGTCCAGTTCATCAAAATTTTTCTAATACCACCAATTCATGCTCAGCCAAGTCTTGGCACAGTTTCTGAAACGGGTCTCTTGTTAAATACTCATGGATGTATCATGCATCCAGGAAAAAGGGAAGAAATAATTCATGTGATTGTATAGAAAAGAAACTCCATACTGTTTATACTATACAATGTTATTGCAATGAATGTAAATCAACATGATAAATTGATCTCCATTTCAATAATTGTTAATATATGCATTCACAAAGTGTGATTGTTTCATGAGATGTAAGCTACCCCAAAATACATGCTTTAGTGTATGCAAGTAAAATATGAAGGGATACCATGCAAATACCTACAGGTACAATTACAAGAAATAATCCGTGGCTCAAAAATATAAACGGCTTTTCCATTCTTATATGTAGACAAAACAAATGTTATTGTGAAGTCACAATCACATTGTGAAGTGGTAACAGGTAAATATAGTCAGCAGGTAAAAAGCGCAAGGGTAAAAAAAGGGTAAAAAAAGGGTAAAAAAAAGGTTAAAAAAGGGTAAAAAAGGGTAAAAAAGGGTAAAAAGCGCAAGAGAAAGTCTTTCCCTGGGGGACGCTGACTCAGCAATTCCCCCTTTTTGTTTTTGAAGCATTTCTTTTATGTTTCTATTACCTCTTTCCACTATACCTTGTCCTTGAGGATTGTAGGGCAATCCGGTGGTGTGGGCAACCTGCATTTGTGCGCAAAAGGCGCGAAAACCATGGGAAGTATAAGCAGGGCCATTATCCGTCTTAAGTCTAAGGGGCTTTTCCCAAGCTGCCCAAGCTTCTAAGCAGTGTATTTTGACGTGAGACACCTTTTCTCCTGCCAAAGGTGTGGCATGAATGACACCAGAAAAGGTGTCCACAGACACATGTAAATATTTCAATTTACCAAATTCTGTCAGGTGAGTAACATCCATTTGCCATAGGGCATTTGGTCTCAACCCCCTGGGGTTTACCCCCACATGGGGGGGATCTAGAAAGGTAACACAAAATTTACAGGCTTTAACAATATCTCTTGCCACATGCTGGGGTAAATTATATCTTTTCCTAAGGTTATTTGCGGGTACATGATACAATCTATGAAAGTCCTTTGCCAATTCTACAGGATCAGCAGCAACCAGGGCCACAGCCCGAGCTGCCTGGTCCGCCAGGGCATTACACATTGCCATCGGGCCCGGCAACATAGAGTGGGCGCGAATATGCCCAATATAAAAAGGGTGTTTTCTGTTTAAAATAAGGGATTGAATCTGTAACAAAACATTAGAAATTGTACTGGCCTGCTTAACTGAAGCAGCAACTTCAAGGGAAGCAACGGCATTTACAACACATAATGAATCAGAAAATAAGTTAAAAGGGTGATCAAATCTTTTAAAAACTTCAAGCACAATTAAACATTCAACAGCCTGTGGGACATTCGGCCGAAAATTAAAGACCACTGGCTGTTTGTGTCCTTGAACAAAAAAGGCACCTTGTCCAGATTTTGATCCATCCATAAAGATGGTCAGGGCTCCTTTGATGTAACGATAGGAAAATACACTAAATTTTTACTAACAATGGCAAGCAGGGGATGCTTAGGATAATGATTATCAATTACATTGGGAAACGAGCAAACAAGAATTGCCCACATATTCACTGTAGCGGCCAAAATCTCAACTTGTTCACGGGTATATGGAATGATTAATTTATCTGAGATTTTTGCAAAGTGCATCAAACAATACTTTATACCCAAAAGTGCTTGCTTAGCCACTAATTCAGGAAAATATTGAACTGTTCTTGCTCCCACAGAATTGCCATAAAGCCACAACAAGGGGCAATTTTGATAAAGAACCCCCGTGGGATAATTTTTCATTTTTAATAAACGTAAATCGATAGGTAATTTTAAATCAACCCGTGAAAGTTGAGCCCTAGACCAAGCTGCCTCAACCTTTTGCAAAGAATTTAGTGCTAAAGGTGTCTAGAGGAGGTGACTTCAGGGTCGCCCTCCAAAATGGCAAACAAAGGTAACAACTCTGACCGAGGGATATTAAGAAACCCCCTTATCCAATTAATATCTCCAGCCAATTGCTGAAAATCATTAAGTGTTCTAAGATGACCAGTTCGAATGGAAAGTTTTTGTGGCTTAATCTCAGTGGGGGAAACAATGGTTCCCAGAAATTGAACAACACTAGTCTGTTGAACCTTTTCAGGGGCAATAATCAATCCTTTGTCTCCGTTACCCGCCCAAACACTTTATGAAGAGTCTCTACTGAGGGAGCAGCCAACAAAATATCATCCATATAATGGATAATCAGTACTTTTGGAAAATTTTTCTTAACAGGGTCAATGCAGCCCCCGCGAACAATTGACAAATTGTTGGGCTATTAGCCATCCCTTGGGGGAGAACTTTCCACTGATAGTGAGCATCCAGGATGTCATGATTAACAGAGGGCAAAGTAAAGGCAAAGTGCTCCCTATCCTTTTCATAAAGAGGTATGGAAAAAAAGCAATCCATAATATCTAAAGCTAAAATGGGCCACTCTCGAGGTAATGCAGAAAGTAATGGAAGTCCCCTTTGAATGGGCCCCATAATTTGCATTTGGGCATTTACTGCTCTAAGGTCATGTAATAATCTCCATTTCCCAGAGGTCTTTATAATCACAAAAATTGGGGTATTCCAAGACGACACTGAAGGTTCAACATGCGCCAGCTGCAGTGTTCCTGGACAAGAGTTTGACCCGCTTCCAATTTTTCTCGAGAGAGGGGCAACTGAGGAACCCATACCGCCTTTTATGTTAACCAAGGTATGGGTACCGCACCTTCAGTGGAAGCCTTGTTTTCAGAGGCCCCTAAGAAAAACCAAACCCTTTCTGTCCTGCTTAGGAAGTGGCTCTATCGGCTCCTTGCGTCCTTGGAGACATCGACCAAGCCCCAAGGCCGGAACAAATCCTTGCTGTTTCATCATATTCTGACTGGCCTCAGAGTAATCATTGGTTAAAGTTAACTTCAGCTGTTGCTGCACATCTCTTCCCCAAAGATTGACAGGGACGTCTACCACAAATGGCTGCATTTTTCTAACCTGGCCTTCGTCCGTTCTCCAAGTCAATTCTTTTGCACTTAACTGTGGGGCATCAGCATAGCCCAGCCCTTGCAAGGTCTGGGAGGATTTCTGAGTTGGCCATTGCTTTGGCCACTCCCCTCTTTGGATGATGCTTCTCTCTGCCCCTGTATCCACCAGTCCCTCAAATTTTCTCCCTTCCACTTGGAGAGTTAACATGGGTCTTTGGTCTAAAGTTATGGACAGGCATGTAAGTTCGACTCCAGTGGAGCCTAGCCCTTTATCTCCTCTCTTTATCTCCTTAGCAGGGAAGTTGCCATGAAGAGAAGGCAAAAGTAGGAGCTGTGCGATTCTATCCCCGGGAGAAATGGACACCACTCCATGGGGGACATGGCAGAGGACCTTGATAGTCCCCGTATAGTCAGGGTCAATCACTACCGGGAAAATTATTAATCCCCTCATTGTGGAGGAGGAGCGTCCTAAAACTATTCCTATGGTGCCTTTATCTAAGGGTCCTGTCATGTCCGTCTCCACAATCTGGACTCCCATCTGCTGTGTTAATACCAGTCCAGAGGTGGCACAGAGGTCCAACCCTGCGGAGCCTGAGGTTGCTCTTTTTGGCTGGGGGGTTGTTGCGGGTGCTGTCCGGGAGCCGGAGTCTGAAATGCCCCATAAATTTTCGGGCCCTGGGGACGAGGGCCCTTCTTCTCGTTTTTTGGCTCTTGTTCCAAATCAGTGTTTGGAATAATTTGGGGGATAGAATATCCATTGATGTCTCTAACTGACCTGCATTTGTTGGCCCAATTCTTTCCCTTTTACAACGAGGACACACTCCTGGAGTCCTTGGCACCCTGGGCGTGTATCGTGCAGGACCACCATTTTGTGGGCACTGACGTTTAAAATGTCCCAACTGGCCACACCAAAAACATCCTTTTCCTTTAGTATCTTTTGCGGCCCTGGCAGCCGACAAGACAGCAGCCACCAGCCCCACATTGGTCAGGGGGCCACTCACTTCTCTGCAGGTTCTTAACCAAGCTTCTAAGCTTTGAGTTCTTAATGGGGTAATTGCCCTCTGACATTCCTTGGTGCTTTGTTCAAAAATGATTTGTTGTATAAATGGCATGGCTGTTTCCAGATTTCCTAACACCCGCTCGGCTGTCTCTAGCATACGGGCAACAAAATCAGAAAATGGCTCATTAGGGGCTTGAGTGATTTTTGTTAGATTGCCGGCCGTCTCTCCCTTGTTTGGGAGGGCTCACCAGGATTTGTAAAAAAGAGTATTCACTTGTCGATACACTTCAAAGGGATATCCTGTTTGATCTACAGCATAGGGTCCCTGCCCGAGAAGCATATCTACGGTCCAGTCTGGGTGCCCGTCACAGACATTTTGTCTGTATTGGGCTTGAGCATTGTCTTGAACAATATACCGGAAATTGAGGAATTGCCCATGATTAAGACAGGTACGGGCTACCTCAAACCAGTCCGTGGGCATCATAGCATTGACAGTCAGTCTTCGGAGCAGGGCAGAGGTATAATTAGCCGTCACTCCATAAGTCCGGAGTGCCTCAACTAAATCCTTAAGCTGGCAGTAGGAAACCGGCTCAAAATTTCTCTCATTGGTAATTGGATTTTCAAAGACTGGAAAGGCGGCCGCCAGCCTCGACCAGGTGCTTCATTTTATAAAGTGACTCCGCCCTGCCGGCGGGTACGGTGGGGGGGGCGATGGGCGAGAGCCAGTTCCGTTTCCTCTTCCTGGCTGCTGCGGTACTCCTACCCCAAGGGACACCACCCCCCATATCTGTCTGCCTCATACTCAGCCGCAGCCTTTTCTAAGTCCTCATATTCAGCTGGATCGAGCTGCTCTCCCTCTCCTCTAACATTTCCTCCTCAGAGTCACCCACAGGGTCACTATTTTCTTGGTCCTGCCCTTCCACATGTAGGGCTGAGAACCGGTTTGAAAATTCCTCCAAAGAAGGGTACAGGGTTCTCCTTGAGACCTCCTCTTTGTAGTCGCCCCTAAGACCCTTTTCCTTTTCCTTTTCCTTTTGTGAGGGCTGCAGTCCCTCCTGTTTTAACTCTTTAGGATCCTTTTGTCTATTCTCCTTTTTCCTTTTTGGCCTATTTTCTTCCCCTTTACTGGATGCTGACTCTGATAGACTATCCTGACGCTGCATACCTTGTGTCCCTCCTAGATTAAATCGGACCCTCCCTCCTCGAGGCAGGTGCGCACCATCCGCCAAAGGGGGAGGGTTGCACCAGTTACTTGATCCTCCTCCTGGGCTCTACTCAGGTCCTTACCCAACTTGTCCCAGCAAGGAAGAGTGAGGTCTCCGGAAACCGCGAACCAGGGCGCATGTTCATGGAAATCGCCCAGAACCCTTTTAACGGTGCCTTTGGACACTCTTAGCCCTCTCTGCCTTAACAAAGCCTGTAAGGGAGTGTAAAAATCTGTTGCTCCATAAATAGTCCCCTGACTATTGCCCATGGTGCGCCCTTATGTTAAGGCGTGAGGCTATTAACAGCGGCACACCTTCCCAGGCTCCCCACAATGTAGGCAAGCACAGAGAACCACCAGAAAGACAAACCACAAGGGAAGAAGCAGCGCAAGCAACCAGTAATCCACAGTAAACAGCATACCTGGGGATACTTACCGACATCTCCTCTCCGTGTGTTGAGTTCTGGCTCCTGTTCGGCCTCTCCCGTGGTTCCTGGGTTTCGGCACCACTTGCGGCGAGCGCCTTCTCGGCCAGCGAGGAAGAACGACCACCACACCAGGAGTCTTCTAAGATCACACTTTATTGGAGAGCCTTTTGTTGATAGGAGAGCTTGAGCGAGAGACCCCGTGCACAAAAACATGGCCGCTTATATATGGAAATAGGAACACGGGTCGTTCTATCATTGGTTGTCTGCCTTTCACCGTCACCAGGTGCCACGGGATTGGCTGGGGACTCTACATGGCTCGCGCGTGCGCAAAGCCCAGGACCCACAGTCCCGCCAAGCACTGCCTAATATGGAGTTGTTACCTCGAAGCTGCCTAATATGGAGTTGTTTACCTCGAAGCTGCAAGGAAGTGGGCGGCGTCTTGTAATGGCGTTCGCCCTGGCTCCCCGCACCTAACCACAAGAATAAATGTATTCTGTTGTTCAGTTACTAAATTGATCTGTTTAGTTTGTAAACAGGATGACTTTTAGTCTTCTCTATAATCTTCATGAATTAGAAAATTGTCACCAAATATAAACATGAATTTATCTATTCCCATTACACCTCCACAGAACTTTTTCATTATATAAACTGCCTATTCATCCTTCACATAATATTGTAATACTTTTGACATAAAACAGATGTTTGAAAACAAATTCTTAGTATGTTTACTGCCTTTTCAGAGGAAAAATATATGAGGCCCTCTTGTGATGACAGGCGCACATAAATTCACCTTAGTCTCTTTTTGAATGAGCTTGTTTTTTTATTAACAGAAGAAAATACTTGACAATATCAATACAATTTGAATCTATTATCTCATTCATTAAAAGGATGTAGTCACATATTTGCAAGCAACACAAATTACATGAATCTGAGTTGAATAAATGCTTATGAAAAATTCCAAGCAAGCCCATTACTGTTCAATTTTTCTTGTATTTTCCACCTTAGGATGTCAGAGAGAGAATATTTTCACATTCCATAATATAAAATGTACAATCTATTTTGTGAGTCTAGAAGGACAAGTTGATTCTAGCAATTACAATTTTTTAAACAATCTCGTAAATACTAAGAGAGCAAAACCTTTGTAATTACACAGGTAATTTTGAATTTCTAATGTATAACATATCCAATATGTACTCAATCTTTATTCAGGTATGGGAAATTTGAAATCTATGTACAAATTATTGCGTAAAAATTGCTCTAAATACATTTTATTAATATGTATCTTTGCAAAGTGCAAATTGTAAATCATCTCAAGAATCTCCTCAAATATTTTCTACTAATTCAATGAGTAAATTTAAATCATGTAGTCAATCCTATAATATTCATTAATCAATTTCAGAAGGAAGGCATGGTAACCCACGCATAAGTCCATACATTTATCAATTAACACGTGAAGATACTGCCATTCACACTGTGATACTTGAATCTTGGAAACAGGAAATAGGGACAAAAACTATTGGTCCAACATAATACGGTTATCTATGGCTTTGCTTATTTAAATTGATTATAAGAGAATGAGCAGAACTTTCATATAAAGTAATTTGGATATGATGTAAGTTGGATGAATTTCTTAGCAGTTCTAGTGAAACTATACTTGACTTTTGCCACCAATCACAGGATCACCAGTCAGAGAGCAATCCAAACTTTATTTGTACTGAGTAAAATACATGGGTATATACTTTGTTATTCATTTATCCTATTTCTACACTTTGAATTTTGACAGACAATAGTGTGTCATTAAAAAACACAATTTTTTTACCTGTGGTTGCCAGAGGGTTTGATTGTGCCCCAAACAAAACTTGGGCTAGGATCTTCAAAGGATTCTGCCAAAGATAGAAATACATTCTTAATTGAGGTGCTAGATTAGATTGGCTCTAAAATTATAGCATTATTGATATAGAAAAACAACAAGGTTGTTGTTTCTCATAAGGCCTTAAGAGCCTTATGAGAAACATTTAACTGGATAATAAGCATTGAAAAGAATGAGTTCTTAGCCATGTACAAAACCAAATCATTTAAATGTTTGACATGGTTTTTAATCATTTATGAATGCATATCATCATATATGCTATTGATATTAGCAGACAAGACAATGAAAGTTGAACATAGATTTTAATTTCATTCCTAAAAGAAGAAATCATTCAACATCACAAGGTAAGTCGTAATTCAATAATGAAAAATGCAGAAAAATCAATAAAGCTTTTTTTGGGGTGATTGTTCAGTCGTAGGGCCTGATCTCTAGGCCTGGGCGCTGTCCATCAGCTCTTCATCTCAAGACGAGTGCCCTATCATTTGTGCTATAGCACCACTTCCAGCTTTTGTTTTCTGCTTCTATGGTGTTGAGGAATTGAACCCTGGGCCTCATGCATGCAAGGTAAGCCCTCTACCACTGAGCCACCTTCCCAACCCCAAATCAACAAGCTTTGTACTTTATTCCAGTCTTCCTCAGAGGAAATATATGGCCATGTATTTTTAGCACTCTTGTCTTGTTTCCCGTTCCATTTGATGTTATCTACAAATGAAACGAAATCAACCATCAGAGTACGATTTAAGTGAAAATGGCCTACATTGATTTAGGTATTGTTTTGGTTTTAAGTCTTATCTACATCATCTTCAAGAGTTTTGTCCATACAAGTTGCTGAGAATAGTTAAAGAGAAACACAGGAATTGTGTAAGTGAGAGGAAGCTAATCAAAGGGCAATAGAGGAATTGCATGAGTTGGATGAAACCATGTCTACTATTTTCTGAAATATGGCCCACACAGTTTAACATAATTGCACACATCTTGCCTTTGTTTGTTTTGAATAGAGATTGAGATATACATCTTTAGAAACACCGAGTTGGGGTTCGATTGTCTTACTTTCCATTACATGCTGAAGAGATTTTAGAAGAAATACAAAAATGTAATACAATTGTGGCCACAATCTTTCATATCTTTCACGTACATTTCCCACAATTTATCTTAAAAACAATATGCATATTGATCTAGGAACTAAAGTAATTACATAATATCAACATGTTCTAATGAAACATTACCTTTCTACATTTCACAAGATGGTATGGGATCATGCATGATCTGATTTTGTGACTTTTATCATAGGGACACTACAATAACCTCTCAGGATCCACACATTCTTCTGAAAGAGAAAAATACCTCGGGAAAATCAATGCATTGGGAACATGCCAAGTCTTCAATCTTATTTCCTTTATTAACTCTAGCTTAACTTAGGAATCTGTATTTGGACAATATAGATTCAAAATATGACAAAGAGTATTACTCTGGAATTTAATTTCTGATATATTCTCGCTTTCTAGTAGGGAGTTGTTACTTTTTAGCATTATGAAAAATATTTATTCCAGTTAAAAATTATTCATTGAGGTCAAGTGGAACTGTTTGCTTGTTTTATCTTCTGAAAGCCTACATCCACTGAGCACCCCTTATTCAAATACTTTCTTATATTTCAACCTAGAATATGCGCATCATTTACATTTGTTTTCACTTTTCAATCCTAGCACATCAAAAGTCACAGTTATAATTATCAAAATGTCTAAAGTTTCAGATTCAATCAGGAGAAATCTCATTATCCCATTCTCTCAGCTCTCATCAATATAGTTTCTGTTATTCCAAAATATAGTGTGAAAAAGACCATTTAAGATAATTTCCCCAAACAAATGTGTAAACATTTTTACCTTTTTCCATTGTGACAGGCAGATAAATATTAGCAAGTCCTGCAGATAAAAAAAAAAATCCGAGAGGAAACATGACTAAATACATCAAAATCACATCATAAATGTGGTTCCTCCGCGATATGCAAAAAAAAACTGAGTAAAACCTATTCATCTCTAATACTTTTTGTTCCTGGACACACTTGAATTGAAATGCATGGATATCCCTGTCTACTTCACAGATTATAACACGCTATGGAAATGTATAACTTTTGAACTCAAAATATTTTGTATTTTTCAGGCCTTTCTAACTTATCAAATCAGAGGATGATGCTTCATGACAACTTTTAAGCGAATTTGGAAAAGGTCTTCTTCGTTATGGATGTCTGAATTAACAATCTCCAAATTTCAATGTACAAATATCTAATACCTATTGAACATATGCACTTATGTGAATGAGGATTTGCTATTCTCAAAGATATATTGTGATGTCCTATTCAGATTATAAGATCAGTATGGAATATTATTCAAGTAACTGCTTCTTAGAGAAGATATGTGTTGCAAAGCAAAGGAAACATTGAGACTGGTTAGTCAATGTTTGAGATTGGGCTTTGGTTCAATGGGTAGTGAATTTCAGTTGTGCAGTGTCTAATGGCGGTGAAGTAGAGCCAAAAGACATTAAATTGCACATAAATATGAGGGGAATAAAAGTAAATTTCAAGTTCTCCAGAATGGACAGTTATTTTCTGAAGTGTAAGGAAGTAAAGAATTTTCATTCTTTTTCCATAGAACAATCCGGCCTAGTTGGAGAAAATTATTAGAACTACATTTGGGATGTCAGGCGTAGAAAGTAAGAAAAGTTCCAGTCACATACACGAGCCAAATAGATGATTCAGTAGAGGAATAATGTGAATGGATGTGTCACACTTTTCATCTCAGAGCAACTATTGATTCTTTGTAAATTGTTCTACCTAGACATCTCTACACATTCTATGGTCTATAATGCCACAATAAATCCATCTTCTTAGGTATTATTTTTTCTTGTTTAGTTTCTTTACTCATCAATATTTGTATTAGGAGACAATTTCACAAAAAAGACCCTTGTAGAACTTAATCACCTTCTGTCAAAAACGTTCTTTTGCCTTCCTTGTAGATATGTTTGATTGTTGTACATATTTTTTGTACATATCTTTTCAGATTTTGATTAGTATTCATGTAAAGTAAGGTTAATGTTGTCTAGCATTTCTCAAAGCTACTAATCACGAATATTAAGTGATAACATCAAGAGAGAGACAAGTTCCCAGATGAATGTTTTCATTTATATATCATGTATTTTTACTTATACAACATTAATATTACTATATATCATGTATTTTTACTTATACACATATAAATGTTACTATATACTATAAAATACACTTATAAAAACTACACAGATATACCTGTGAATGTATGGATATATATATCTATATATCTATATATAGATATATAGATATATAGATATATATGTCTTTGTGTTATTTAATCACGAATAATATAAACTACATGCAAATTTCCTGGATTATAAGTTACAGAATCTGCAGCTCAGGAGACTATTGACAGATTTATGTAGAACATATGAAATTCAATTGTGTTATAATAAAATATGAAGTTATTATTGAAGCTTTTGAAATATGGGTTGAAGTATTTAAGATATGTAAAAGATGGTACATAATAGATGTATATTTTATATCATTATTTTTCATAAAGACCAAGTAATTGTATTTAAAAATATGCCAAAAATTTTGGGTATACCCTAAGGAAACTTTGAGAATTATGTATTCTCAGTGGCAATATTATTCAATATATAACTAGTGTATATGTACGAACTACTGTAAATTAAACTTTTTCATGGTGCAATAATGAGGACAGGATGTTTTTGGTCTACAAATTTCTGTTTCGATAGCTGGTTTATGAATCCTGATGAATTGATGCGTTTCAGTATTCAGTAGAAAAATACAATGTGGTTTAAGATAATTGAAACAAACCGACATGGGAGAGAAGAAATGCAAGACCATGACTTGTCATTAAATGGAGAATCTGGAAACATCTCTAAGTGAAACACAAAAGATGAACACTTATGTATGGATAAAAAGAAAGGATGGTTTGGCAGTGCTTGATATCTCATGAAGTTAATCTGACACACCAAAGCAAAGTAGGCAACTTCTTTGAGGTAGATAGAAACGTTTCCCATTGGAAGGCTTTTGAAAATTAATGATCACATTTTGTAAGGTCTATTATGTGTGTGTTCATCTACTTGGGATATGACAGACAGGGTTCATGTAAGAATCATCGTAGAATTCTAAGAATCTTGTGCTTCTATCAATTGAATCAAACTCTAAGACATTATCCAACTTCTTATGCTTATATAAACTACAATTCATTTCAACTGTACTAAAATTCAGTACATTTGATTTCTACATGGAATTCTTCCTGTTATTGAGCAGCACAAACTTGATCTTCATTGGCATTCCTTCTGTTAAGCCAGCAGTGTTTTCTCTGCCTTCCATGTGTTCCAATAGGCTATAATATATAAGACATTTTTACCAAAAACATGATCAACTAAAAGATATATAAATAAATATAAACAAGAGGTATGAAGGAATTAAGCACATTATAGAGATGGAGTAGACTTTGATATTCTTCATAGAATTTGCCTAATGATATTGACAATTACAAATAGTACACATTGCATGCATTTGCAAACGATAACTTGATATTGGAGTATGGTAGTATGGCTCTTGAAGAAATAGTAAAAAGTTACTGAATTTGTATTCTAGTAGTTGACATTTAAGCATTTATGAACATTTTCAATTTGAACTAAGAACTTTTAGGCCAAAAGTGCACATGAACCTTTTCCTTTGTGGAAATACTAGACTGAGAATGACAGGGAGCTATGTGATACACCGTCCCAAACTGGATTCTCACCAATCACAATTTTCTGAGGCAAATGTTCATGAATTGATTGATGTTAGAGAAATTATGATCCATCTAAAATGGAGGCAAATAATTCTCAATGACTATACTGACATTCAGATTCTTTAAAGTGGTTTTGTTCTGGGACAACAGCATAGCACAGAGTCACAAATACAGTCATTGATAATTCCTCTACTTATGATACATAGGCTCCCATTTTCCTGCCATGAATACTTTTGGAAACGTGGAAATTTAATAGCAAGGATATGTTTCCTTATTTGTATTTCTCACTGTCTGGAATGGCAGAAATAATCTCTTTATATTGTCAGATATTTCCATTTCAATATACTATGTGATAGATTGCTCCTTCCTACATTGATTCCTTGAGACTTTTCCAGTCTCTACACAATCCAATATGAATAGAAAATGCTGAGATTCACACATATACTCTCTTTACCAGGATTTCATGTACATATTCGTGTTGAATCAATCGCAAGATTTGTACTTACATTCAAATATTTCTGCAAATATTGCACATAATATTTCATGTTGTTCACTACCAAAAATACTACTGTCTAAATATGCACATCGCCAGATAAAACCAGGTTTAAAAAACCACCATATCTGGTGATCATCTTCTGAATTCATATAGCTAACCTTTACCCTAACTACATAGCTCCAACTTTCTTTCCAAAGGATGATCCTCATAGGATGTGGTTGACCCACCAGCCCAATTTACAACAGGAATGCTTTTAGTGTATTATTCATTCATGTGAAAAACTGTGTGAAATTAAATTATATATTCAGAAAGAAAGAGAGAAATAATACTAGTTTGTGTGAACAATGAAAGACTTTCTGGGAAAAAAACAAATGTTTAATTGATGATTGCACTGTTGTTAAAACTGCTAAAATTGGCATGAACTTTTGTATTGTGTGAGTATTTGCAAAATGTGTAGTTAATAGATGTATTAGCATTATCCCAATGTTATATTAGAAGATTGTAATTTATCTTTGACTCAAGGAAAATGATCAAATCAATTCTAAAATTACCATGAAATTCAGGTGCCAGGGTCACAATTGTAATCTTAGCTATTCCAGAGGATGAGATCTGAGGATTTGTGGGGAGCCGGGGCGAACGCAATTAGACTCCGCCCACCGCCCACTCCCTTCCAGCGTTGAGGTAAACAACTCCATATTAGGCAGTGCTTAGCGGGACGGTGGGTCCTGGGCTTTGCGCATGCGCGAGCCATGGAGAGTCCCCAGCCAATCCCGTGGCACTTGGTGATGGTGAAAGGCAGACGACCAATGATAGGACGACACGTGTTCCTGTTCCCTATATAAGCGGCCATGTTTTCTGTGCACGCTCTCTCGCGCTCAAGCTCTCCTACAAGTAAGAAGGCTCTCCAATAAAGTGTGATCTGAGAAGACTCCTGGTGTGGTGGTCGTTCTTCCTCGCTGGTCGAGAAGGCGTTCCCCACAAGTGGTGCCGAAACCCGGGACCCGCGCGAGAGGCAAAACAGGAGCCAGAACTCAACACACGGAGAGGGTGGTGCACTGGTAAATTCCCAGGAAAAGGGGGAATCCGCGACAAGAGCGGGGGTAAGTTCCCAGGTAAGAGGGGATCCGCGATAAAAGCGGGAGGGATTTTTTGCTCCTCTCGGTAGATAAAAGAGAGAGCGGAAACCCGGGAAGAAATAAAACACAGGCCTAAAGTGAAAGTAACAACAACAAAAAAAAACAACTAAGATGGGCGCCGCCACTGTCACATCCAATTTTTCTGGCCCTGGAAGAGCTGCTTCGCTCAAAAGGACTAAAGTTAAAAAAGGATACTTTACGGAGGTTCCTTGAGGAATGCAACATTGTATCTCCTTGGTTCATAGTGTCCGGGAGCCTTACCTCAAAGGAAATGATGTTACAAATGGGCTACTGCCCAGGGCAAGGACTGGGAAAAAACTTGCAAGGCTGTAAAGAGCCTATTGATGCCCACCGAAAACTTGATAGACATGGGCTGGGTTTTTCATAGGGGCCGCTGAGAATCATATTTGCAAGAGTTATATTTTACTGCTCATCATTGTCATCCCTTGTAACTAGCATTTAGATATTTAAAGGATCTATTAAATTAGCATTGTATTTGGACAAAACATAACCAAACTGCAGGCCTATTTTCTTTCATACCTAATTAGAAATAAAAGCTAGAAGTTCTTTAAATTCAGTAGGCCAGTAATAGCTTATAATTCCCTTTCTTAAATTGACTCTTCTGCTGTGAGCTTTCTAATGACTTTATTTTCGAAGTTCCTGCTCAGGAACTTGAGGAAAAAATGCTTGGATTCAGGTTGATTTTGAATGTAAGATTCCTATAACTCAAACACAAATTTTGATTAGTTTTAATTGGATCCTAAGTGTTTTGAATTTCTTGATTGATATAGTAAGATAGTAGAAAGATTCAAGTTTCATAGACTCACGAACAAAAGTTAGACAAACAGGGACTGGGTTTTTCATAGCGGCCACTGGGGCGGGCATTCCCATAGTTTGGAAGACGGGGGATCCAGTATGGGTGCCTCAGTGGCCACTGCCCTCAGAAAAGCTTGCTGCTGCTCAAACTCTAGTACAAGAACAGGTAGAACTGGGGCACCTTAAGCCTTCTGTTTCTCCTTGGAATACTCCTATTTTTGTAATAAAAAGGAAATCCAGAAAGTGGAGATTGCTACATGACTTGCGTGCAATCAATGGACAAATGCAAATTATGGGTCCAGTTCAGAGGGGCATTAATTCTCAGTTGCGAGGAGGGTTAATGGTGGTCAACCAAAGGATTGATCTCGTCCAGGAACAAGTGGACACCCTTTGGCAAATTGCTCAGCTTGGCTGTCAGTGGAAGTATGAGGGGTTATGTGTGACAAGCATTCAGTATGATAACCTTACCCGAGCTGCAAACTTATCTAAACAGTTGTCGAGTTATTTTCTAGGTAACTGGACTGGTGAGTTTGATGAAATGCTGGATCAGCTGCGGATTGCCATTGTGACCGTGAATTCAACGCGAGTGGACCCTGGATTCGTGGAGGGACTCCAGTCTTGGATCTCCTCTGCAGTCTCTTGGTTTAAAGAGTGGGTGGGAGTCGGAATGTTTTTAGCCTGCTGCCTGGGAGGATGCGTGGTCTGCCTATGGTTGGTCTGTTGCCTTCGAGCCCAAACCAGAAGGGACAAAGTTGTTATCTCGCAAGCATTAGCCGCTTTGGAGAGTGGATCCTCACCCCAGATCTGGCTGTCGGCCCTGAGAGGCAATTAAGCCTTACCATTTTGCATAGCCTTAGCACCCCGAGGGATCAGGGGATCCCATTGCACCGGGACAGGTATGCAACTTGCAATTTGGGACAGGGTGCGAGGCAAGTGCACTGCACTTGAGGAGGACCATCGCCTCAAGAAGAGCATGTTGGGTTGCATGTGGGTTGATGCCCAAGATCCCACCTCTGCAAAAAAGGCATCGGACAGGCCTGGTCATCACTGGGGAAGGCGCCCCTCAGGCGAAGGCCAGTGCAAGGTCCTCTCATTAATGTTTTAGACAGAGGCCCAACCTCTACTCTTACCTGTCGCCAAAAAAAAAACAAAAAGGGGGAACTGTGGGGAGCCGGGTCGAACGCAATTAGACTCCGCCCACTGCCCACTCCCTTCCAGCGTTGAGGTAAACAACTCCATATTAGGCAGTGCTTGGCGGGACGGTGGGTCCTGGGCTTTGCGCATGCGCGAGCCATGGAGAGTCCCCAGCCAATCCCGTGGCACTTGGTGATGGTGAAAGGCAGACGACCAATGATAGGACGACACGTGTTCCTGTTCTCTATATAAGCGGCCATGTTTTCTGTGCACGCTCTCTCGCGCTCAAGCTCTCCTACAAGTAAGAAGGCTCTCCAATAAAGTGTGATCTGAGAAGACTCCTGGTGTGGTGGTCGTTCTTCCTCGCTGGTCGAGAAGGCGTTCCCCACAAGGATTCAAGTCCAAAGCCATCCAATGCAGGAAAACTCATGAGACTCAACTCAAATTACATACTAAAAAACCCCAAAGTTGTGCCATGCCTCAAGTAATGAAGGAATTGCCTTCAGCTGAAGTGTGCAGATTTTAATATACAAAACCAACAAAAATTACTCTCAGGAAGAAGCATTTTTGAAAATGCATCCTTACATTTACTTTAAGAAAAATAGTATCATATATTCATAAGTCCTGTCATATTTTGGAAAACATGGAATGATAGCCTTCCTTGACTCCCTTTCTTGTTCATATTACATGCCATTTGTTTGTGTTGATAGATTTTGTCATTCTATAAGCAATTTCCATTTGTTATTTAAGCATTTATTACTATGTAAAAGAAATTTGAGAGCATTGACAATGATGACTCTCATCTCATACGATGTATAGAGAATATCTCAGAGGAAAATTTGAAATATTAATATAGATGCTTAATGTAGATTCAAAATTGTGCTGTTATTACATTGACAAATTTACTATCAATCAGTCGAACAACTTTTGCATCCCTTTCGTCAATTTGCTTTGAACCAAACAGATTTGAACCCAAAATAGAGAATTTTACCATTTCAAGTAGCATCCAGGACAAATAAAACTTTAGGCCCTATTATGTTTGGACACTGTCATTTGCCAATGCTCATAAAAAGAACTGTCTATTGAATGTTTGTCTCCATACATTTTCTTGGACTCTAAACTATGTTCAAAATTATTTTGTATTTTTTGCTCTGAGAAATGCTACTAACATACAGTCCAATTAACTGTGATTTCTTTACTACACATAAAATGGAAGAGAATAAAACAGTTTTATAGATGCATGAGCAAAGAATAATGAGAAGAAAGATATAATATCCATTTGGAGAATTTTTCAGAGTACAGAAAATTACACAAAAGCACACACCTTGTAATACTAGGATAATTTTCTTGGAATTTATTATATAAAAGAATTGTAGAAGGATGGTGAACTTCCTGAGCAGTGTGTGCCATTTTTATCTGTTTCAGTTGACACAAGCACAAGTTGATCTGAGAGTACTGCTGTCAGGAACTGAAATTTAGCATTCTTTGCCCTATCACCTTAACAGAGACCTTTACCAAGGGACACATTCTAAAAGGTGACAATTTTTGGTTAAAAACCCAACTAGTGGGGATGTTTTCTTCCTTCTTATCGAAGGGGTTCTGCTTTATTTTACTGACTCTGATTTACTTTAGAAGTTAAACAAAGATATACCATTTGTTCCCAAATTCCAAACACTTTCTGTAGGTTTGGGTCTTGGATGTTTCTGGATTACGCAAACAATGAACAGATAAAACCTTTCTATCTCCACTTTGCCATATCGGTTTTCATTGTGTTTTCTCCAAATTTCATCATATTTGCAACAGCATCAGAATGTTTCTGTTCCTATCACTCTCAAGCAACTATAAATGCAAATGTTACTGATATGCATGTTACAGTTTTGAACACCAGAAAATATTTGTATTTCTTCTCTTTTGTGGGTCAAAATCACTGCACATGTGTAGTAGGATTTTTGCTTCCATTTAAAACAGTTCTTTTTCCCACAGTTTACTTTTTGTTTCTCTAACAATTTTCATTATGGTATTCTTGTGCAAGATTTCATAGCTGAATGCTGGTGGCTCACGCCTCCAGCCCTAGGTGGCTGAGACTTTTGATTAGTCGATGAGATCCACTGTAGTGGAACTCAAGTATTTTAGAACACTAGAAGCATTGCAGGAGTTCAAACTAGTAGAGCTCTGTCCTTGAACAAAAAGACATTAGAGATATAGAAAGAGCCATGAATTCAAGCCAAATTACCTACCCAAAAGACTTTCTGGTATTCATCAGAAGATGACATTTGCATAAAGGGAACAATAAAAGATGATATTACTGCTAATAAATATTAAACGTTAGTAATTATTTCACAAAATATTTCCAACAATTTGACATACAATTGTGAATTGAACCTTCATGTCATATGTAATCAACACAAGCACTAAAATTATGGGTAACACATTATATGCCTGGAAATATATTAAAAAAGTAACGGCCACTTAATATCTGTTTTTTTGGCGGGGGGAGGGGGGTTGGTCGTGGGATCTGAACTCTGGGCCTGGGCGCTGTCCCTCAGCTCTTCAGCTCATGGTTAGCGCTCTACCACTTGAGCCACAGTGCCACTTCCGGCTTTCTTTTTTGCTTATGTGGTGCTGAGGAATCAAACCCAGGGCCTCATACATGCTAAGCAAGCGCTCTACCACTGAGCCAGCTTTCCAGCCCCTTCTTATCTATTTTTGTTTGATTTATTATATTATAAAAACCTATATTGAGTGCTTCCCTCTTTCTTACTGTTTGTAAATACGCTTATTCAGTAGTTGCTATGAGAATATCGCAGACGACTTTGCCTTGTTTCAGAACACAGTTTTACATACAAAGGTAGTGGAATTTTTTTATTCATGTCATATTTTAAGACACAGGTTTCACTAATTGTTTAATGCATTACACAGTGTAACATATTTCCTACATAAAAGTAACTTTAACATATTTATATTTGCAAGCAGTTACTTCATTCATTGCTGGATCAATTTCATTAAGAAGAAAAGTACTTTGCCCTCCATTATCCCTATTTCAGTTATTAATTTTTGCGGGGAATATCTTTAGCACAGATCAAACAGACCATCAAAAAAAGGGTGATATAAAGTATTTTCTATGTAGGGATAAAAAATACAATCATAGTTCTGTGAGTTAGATGCTAAGAAGACACCAATAGCACACTTCTATCAATGCCTACCACAATTCCAGAGTATTCTTTGATGAAAATCAGAGCACTCAGAAACGTAATCTTCCCTTTGGTCTTTGGGCCAGAAGGGAGCATTTCAATTGAGACAGCTGGCGCGTTGGTGAAGGATCTAAGATCCTGAATGCAAAATTAATATATCATTATTGCATTAAGTACACTTCCTAATGGAATCAAAACTATTCTGTGTTTGAATATAGGGGAAGTTTTATCTATGACAATTCTTTTGTAATTGTATTGAAGATTATTTATTACATCTCTGATATTTTGCATATGTGGCTAATTTTTTTTAGTCAATTCATGTTAGTCTTGGTAACAGAACAAGGCATATCCCATCACACTCTGATATGCAAGATTTTAGGAAAACATCAGCAGAGAACAGAATGAGTAATAAATTCATATAAAAACATGAATAAACTACTTCCAAAGTTAGTAAATTTTATTGCATTTTTATATCACAACCTGTGATAATTTT
This sequence comes from Dipodomys merriami, assembly GCF_024711535.1. Classification (NCBI taxonomy): domain Eukaryota; kingdom Metazoa; phylum Chordata; class Mammalia; order Rodentia; family Heteromyidae; genus Dipodomys; species Dipodomys merriami. The sequence continues at coordinate 28,913,889 of NW_027203159.1, read as the reverse complement.
TAATATCTATAATTCCTGATAGTACACCCGAATTAATAAATGAGATGTATTTCCAAAAGTGTTACAAAAATTTGTAGAGACTGTGCATTTGCCATAACATTAATTGGAAAAAAGTAGACTGAATCTATAGAACGTGGGCACTGATTCACATAACAATAAAATGGTAAGAAATGACAATGGAGGAACATATGTATTAGAAATACTAACAAGAAAATATGTTGGATATGACCTGTAAAACTTGGGGAGAGGATTATGGATTGGAAAGAGAGACACAATTGAGAAAAGGGGTAATATGTTCACCAAGAATTTTGCTTATTATCTTTCTTATGTAACTATACCTCACTGTGACAATAAAATTAAAATAAAAAGAAAAGGTAGACCTAAATACCATGGAATGACTAGTGGTGCACATTCCATATACAATTTCCCTTGAAACAGATGACAATGATAATACGTATCATTAATTCTTTGAATAGCTCCTAGTTGGATATACAAGACACAGATACCTAGATCAACCCTGAGTATCTTTGTTAGTTATTTCCAGATTACAGGATTTTTGTTAAGGATTTTTTCGTATTCCTTTGCATAAAGTCTTGTAATCGATTTGAAACATTTCTCATTTCCAAAACTGAGTTTTAGTAAATGGTGATGACAAAGATCAGAAGAATTTTATTTTTTCCTCCCATTCAAGCTGAACAATTATTTGAAGGGGCATGCTTCTTATTTGTATATAGCCAGATTATGGCTCTTCATAATTGCTCCAAAGCATAAATCAAGTTTATTTATTCTCACAATAAGTTAATTCATTGTTAATGTAATGTAAAGGTAACAAGTCTTCAGTAAAATTACTGCTTTGCTGTACGGTAAAAATCATCCTAGTATACTCAGTAGATTAGATTTACTTGTTTCATTTTGCATATAATTTTTATTACCAAATAAATCATTATAAAATTTGATATCATATAGAATTTTCATTCAGGTCTATATGTTCCATGCACAAGATGCACAATGACAATTGAATGCGCACGTTCAAGAAAATGTTTAGGCTTAAATACAATGCTGTCCAGAGTTGTGACAGAACCATTCTGTAAGACGTGTTCATTGAGTAAAGCCACTGAAGTAATTTGAAAGTTTTATTTTCCAATAGTTACTTGTACTGAAGGATCTACATAAAGATGAAACGTATGCTGAACATTTTAAGAAAACTGTATCGGAACTAGCAAGACAAAAAATTATACTACATTGAGAAATGGTGAAATTTATCAATTTTATAAAATATTCTGCAGCCTGTTTCAGCTTCCATTTCTTTTTGGTGCTTCTGATGTCTGAATTTAGAGCCTCACACTTACTTGACAAGTTCTCTACCACTGTCCCTTAATAGGGTTCTGCTCACTCACGTCTTCAGCCTCTTTTTGCACTGGTTGCTTTCGAGGTAGATGCCATTCTATGCTTTCATATTTATTTTTGAGATGATTCTGCTTGCTGTACAGGCACACACCTAGAGACTGCAATTTCATATTTTGTAGGCTTCATTTTGTTACTGGGATGAAAGGCACAGGTCATCACTTCCAGTTTCGCTTGGTCAAGACAATGTTTCATGAACATTTCTGTTTGGGCTGGCATTGAACTTTGATTCTACCATTCTCTACCTTCAAAAAAACTTGGATTGTAGGTACCAGTCAGTGATATTCAGGTATACTTTGGGGGTACAAAGGTCTTCATTTCATACGTCAGGTTCATCTTGAACTTTTCAAGTAGCTCAGATTCACTTAAACCCAATATACTCCTGCCTAATTCTCAAGTGCTGGGATCATAGGCAATCACAACTATGCCCGTTTTTATTTAATATTTGTTGTTGTTATTTTCACATAACATATATGTGTGAGCCAACAGCATCTGGATCTGGATCTCATTGCTTCTCTTTTTTCTTCGTACCTTAATTCCTTCCTTAATCTCTAATTTCCTTAATCATTTCTTTCCTTCTTACCTTCACTCTCCCTCTCCTTCCTTCCTTCCTTCCTTCCTTCCTTCCTTACTTCCTTTTTGCCTTCCTTCCTTCCTTGCTTCCTTGCTTGCATGCTTAGTTGCTTCCTTCCTTCCTTGCTTGCTTGCTTGCTTCCTTCCTTCCTCCCTTTCTTTCTTCCTAACTTCCTTCCTTCCTCCCTTCCTTCCTTCCTTCCTAGCTTCCTTCCTTCTTAGCTTCCTTCCTACCTCCTTCTTTCTTTTGATATGCTCCAGTAAGTCTCTGAACTTGAGAGCCTCCTTCCACAGTCTGTTTCAGCTAGTGGCAATTTAACCCTCCAAACACACACAGGACCCCAAAACTCTGATATACAAATATAGTTGCTGAGAATTATGATTAGCCAAGTACAAATCCCTCTTTCAATTATTTTTTAGATATGTATTTTTTTATAAAATGTCTTTACAGAGAGGTAACTGTTGCATGAGTAAGATAATGAGTACATTTCCTATTGAGCATTGTTATCTCCTCCTTTGTTTTTCCCCTACCATCCCTTCCCTCTCCACTTCCACAACTCCTTTCTTCCCCACCGAAGTTATAAAGTTCCTTTTGAACATAGTGTATTGTACATCTGATTGTTACAATGGAGCAACACGTATCCTTCATGAAGCAGGTTGTTATTTGCCTTCCCCTCCTCAAGTTAGAAAAATGTATATAGTTGAGGAAGGGCACTGACATCAAATTCACTGAAAACTGGACTTATCCAACGTGGGAAGAATATACAAAAGAAATAAAAAATCACATAGATTATTTTAAGTTTATTCTAAACAATAGCAAGAAAGAAAAAAGCACTTGTTTTTTTCTCTTGGGGTGATTTTTTAGCATCATCCTATATGGTCATATATATTTAGCTTTTGAGATTTTCTGCTTTTCCTAGACATATACTAGTTATTGAAGATAAAGGACACCATGGGACCTATGTTTCTTTGTGCCTGGCTTACTTCATTTAATATAATTTTTTTCCAAGACACTCCATTTTCTAAGAAATGAAATGATATAATGCTTTCTAATGGAGGCAGTGTGTGTGTGTGTGTGTGTGTGTGTGTGTGTGTGTGTGTGTGTGTGTGTGTGTGTGTGTGTGTGTGTGTGTGTGTGTGTGTGATTGATTCCCCTAATAATGTCCATCGGGGTTGGTTCCATATATTATGTATGGTAAATAATGCTGCGAAAACATAGGTTTGCTGGTAGCTTTAGTCTATCCTTGTTTGTGCTCATTTGGTTAAATGCTCAAAATTATGATTGCAGCGTCATAGGGGTGCTTTATGTGCAGTCTATGCAGGAACCTCCATAATGTTTTCCTAAGTGATTGTATAAGCTTACTCACTCCAACAAAGCAGTAGGGTTTCCTTTTGTCTGCATCTCCTCCAGAATCTACTGTTATTCGATTTCTTGGTAATAGAAATTCCACTTATTTATGGGTCATTGTTTCTTTGAGGATCTTTTGTTGGGGTTTTAATGTTTTGAATTCTAGTACATTTCAGTTATTTATTGGACAATAATGGGGTTTAATTCTGGGCTTGGACACTGTCCCTGCTATCTTCAGCTCAAGGCAGGCACTGTACTATTTGAGCCACAGGACTACTTTTGGTTTTTCTAGTGGTTTATTGGAGGAAAGAGTCTCACAGACTTTCCTGCCCAGGCTGGTTTTGAACAATGATCCTCAAATCACAGCCTCTGAGAAGCTAGGATTAAAGGCTAATCACTGTCACCTGGCCTCTAAGTATATTTTATGTTTGAAACCACTGTCCCTTGATTGCTAATGAAGATCTAGTTATTGAGCTTTCTATTGATCTTTTTTAACTATGTCCTATGCCATGCAGAAGCTTTGTACTTTTATGTCCAAATGTTCTTTGTTTTTTTTGAATTTCTGCGTTTTTATTAAGAAAAATTATTATGAAAATCTCGGCCTCTGCCAAAGAGCCTTAGAGTTTCTCCAACTTCTTACTGTAATGTTTTCAGTGACTACTTTGATTTTGAGGTCTTTGATCAATTTGTAGTTGATTCTATTGTAGGGTGATATATGGACACCTAACTTTAGTTTTCTATAGATGTTTAATCAACTTTGCCAGCACCATTTACAAAAAATACTGTCTTTGTTCCATTCTATTTTTGCTCCCTAATGGACATTAAGTTGACTATAGCTCTGTGAGTTATTTCTGCATCTTCAGTTCTATTGAACTGGTTCTTGGGTTGGTTCTTGTGCCAGAACCATGCTGTTGTCATTATTATGGCTTTGTTGTAAAGTTTGATATTTGGTAGTTATTCCTCCAGCACTGTTGTTTCTTCTAAGGAGTGTTTTTGCTATGTGGGGCCTTCCATTATTCCATAAGAATTTTTGGGTTGCTTCCTCTATTTTATTGAAGAAGTTAAGTTGGAACATTGATCAGTGTTGCATTTAACTTGTAGATAGCCTTTGAGAGTATTACCATTTCACATTAACCTTCCCAATCCAGGAGAATGGGAAGGTTTTTCCACTTCCTTATTTTTGCTTTAATTTCCTTTTTCAGGTTTTTTGAATTTTCATCATAAAGGTCCTTCATTTGTTCATTTAACTCTACTCCTAGGAACTCTATTTTTTTGTGAAGCTGTGACAAAAGGAGATTTTTTTTTCCTGATTTCAACCACTCTGTTTTCATTGTTGGTATGTAGAAAAGTCATTGATTTTGAGGGTTACTTTTGTATCCAGCTACTTTGCCAAACTTTCTGAGCAGCTCAAGTAATTTGGGAGTAGAGACCATATGTTACATATGTATATGTAACATATACATATGTTACATATGTATATGTAACATATACATATGTTACATATATATATATAATATTTACTTCTATATGTCATCTAGAAGTATATATTAAGATATTGTCTGGACTCCTTTATTCCTTGACTTGGTTTTTAGTGTTCATTCTCCAATTCCTTAGTTCATTTGTTATAGTTTCATTGGACTCCCTTTCCTTCTGTTGGGCTTCATTCAGAATTCACTTTGTGGTCTCTATGGATTTCCCCAGACTTCTGTTTGTGGAATCCACGAATGCCATTATTAATCTTTGCTTATTCTCATCCTTCTCATGCAATTCCTGTATTTATCTTTTTTTTTTTTTGTCGGTCCTGAGGCTTGAACTCTGGGCATGGGCGCTGTCCTTCAGCTCTTCAGATCAATGCGAGCACTCTACCACTTGAGCTACAGCGCCACTTCCGGTTTTCTGGTGGTTTATTGGAGATAGGAGTCTCACGATCTCTCCTGCCTGGGCTGGTTTTGAACTTCGATCCTCAGATCTCAGCCTCCTGAGTAGCTAGGATTACAGGCGTGAGCCACCAGCGCCCGTCTCCTGTATTTATCTTTGATTAGCTTCCTCATGATCAAGAAATTCTTTTATTAGAATATATTTAGCCTTATCACACTCCCATAATTCCTGTAAAAATCTTTGGTTCGTCTGATTATGATCACACTCTTTGCTAGCTTTCAATCTTGTTATTTAGCATGTTTACCAGTAGTATTTGTAGAGCATTTTGGGAACTCTCGTCTGGATTACTCCTTAAGTATTCTGTTTTGATTATCATAAGGGGAGTTGAGATTCCTGGACTGGAGTTTATTTTTTCTTGTGTTCCTCTGATTCGTTCTTCACCTTTGGGTATGAAAGTAAAATCAATTTGGTGCTAGTACACTATTTTAAGGCAAGTATAAACCATAGTCCTGTAGTTACACAGATTTTTTGATGCAGACAAAATGAGTATAGATAAAATCTAGTTCAACAGGTACAATCTAGTTCAACAACAAACAACTATGGATAAAGTATCTAAGAAAGTCAAAAAAGAGGTAGCAGACCAGAAATTAATAGGTGTAGAGTGAATTGTAGTGAAAAAGTAAGATTGGAGGAATGTGGGAGGGAAAAGGAGTGAGGGATTCAGAAAGGAAAGGAGGAAAGAAAAACAAAGAGAAACCTGAAAATTCCAAAATTTAAAAATGAAACAGGTAAAAATTGTATAAGTACAAAGAAGTAATAGTACAACTAGAAGAGTTAAATAAGAGTTTGTGAATTGAATGATTGATATCTAAATTAATATGAACACAATAAAAGATAAGGCCTAATAGTAGCAGTTGCATATATACCTGTGGATGAATACAAAAGCAATTATGTCATGTAAAGAAAGCACAAAAAGACAAAAAGAGTAAAGTATTATAATAATTTTAAAAACACACACCTAAATAAAAATGATGAAAGGGTACACATGTCTCTTCTGTTTTGTAACCATTCCTTTGTTAGAGTCTGTGGTTACCTGTGCTGTTTGAATGTCCCATGGTTTGACTGATTTTTAAATCAGTTTGAGTAGGCACAAAGAAGCTCTATCTTTCCAGAGACTTTATGACCCTCCTTCCAGGGTATTTCAGTGGGAGGGAAATCAGCTTTGATCATCACAAAAGAGGGAGATGCCTGTTTCCTCTATTTTGGAATTGCTGTGGTAGGTGGAGTTAAGTTGCAGTAGTGTTGAGATCTTTCAACTATCAGTAGCTTTTCCCTGAGGGCCTAGCTCATGAGACAGTCACAAAGCCCAGGTTGGAACCATTGTCAGGATTTATGTGTGGAGAGTTTCAATTGTCTTTCTTTTACCCTTTCTGCCACCTAGTCTGCTGCCTATGTTGCAGGGCAGAGTGATAGCCTCTGGGTTTGTTTCCTCAGTAAAGAAAGTCACTCCTCCATAGGCTGAGCTTCATCTAGCTGAAGTTACTTTTCCATTTTAAATAACTTCTATTTTTTTCTTCCAAAGGCTGAGCTATGTGCTGGCTGCTATGGCCAGGTCTATATCAGTATCAAAGATGGAGTTATTCTCCAGGGATGAGTGAAGGGCTCCCTTCTCACCACTGCTCCTTGAGAATGAGTTAGGATGTTGTGGGGGTAAACACATCTTTCCCTTGTTTCATGGCTGTCCTCAATCTGCTATTCTCTGTGGTCAGCAGGATGATTTCTACTCCTTGTAGGTTCTTGATGGTGGTGAGTAGAATCCACTCTGAGAATGCTTCTGGCAAGAAATAGAAAACTTATCAGAAAGAATGAAAATGAGAATGAGGAAGAAGTTGCCTGCTGTTCAGTAACACAGAGACTCCCATCTCTAGATCGAATGCACTGAATTTTACTATGATTGAAATGCAATGTATTTCATTTAAATATTGAAAGATGGATATTTTCCTACAGTTTGACTCAATTGAGAGAAGCAAAAGTTGGGCTGAAAGTCCTAAGATCATGATTGTTACATGAGCTGTATTTGTCATATCAAATGAATGATGATCACTCCCACAGAAGACATACAAAACCTTATCATTTCTTCTGATGGCCATCATTTCTATCTACTTCAAAGAGGGTTTCTGCTTTGCTTTGTTATATCTGATTAACTTCCTGAGACATCAAGCACTCCCTTAGCATCCTCTCTATTTATCAGTACCTAAGTGTCCAAGTTCTTTGTATTACTAAGATGTTATGCATTTTTCCATTTATACATAAATCATGGCTTTCTAATTCTTCTCTCCCATTTTGGTCTTGTTAAAATTGTTGCAAAACTTGTCCTCTTCTTCTACGCAGAGCATTATTGAAATGCTTCAACTCAGTAATTCCAGTGAGAGAAATTAATTAATTAATTAATTAATGTGATAACTATTTTCATTTCCCATACTTTGTTCATATGCATCAGATAGTTCAACACCGAAAGTTGCCACTGACTATTACACAAATTCAATATCGGTGTTTGTAACGACCGCCTACTCGACCAGCGAGGAAAAACGACCACCACTCCAGGAGTCTTCTCAGATCACGCTTTATTGGAGAGCCTTTTAGTTGTAGGAGAGCTTGGGCGCGTGAGAGCGTGCACCCGAAACACAGCCGCTTATATAGGGAATTCGAACACGGGTCTTTTCTATTGTTGGTCGCCTGCCTTTTACCGTCACCAGGTGTCATGGGATTGGCTGGGGACACTACCGGGCTCGCGCACGCGCACAGCCCAGGCGTCCCGCCAAGCAACGTCTGGAGTGGTAATCCTCAAAACTGCAAGGGAGTGGGCGGAGTCTCGCCTCGGCTCCCTACAGTTCCCCCTTCTTTGTTTTATGGCAACAGGTAAGAGTAGAGGTTGGGCCTCGTCTAAGACATTAATGAGAGGACCTTGCACTGGCCTTCGCCTGAGGGGCGCCTTCCCCAGTGATGACCAGGCCCGTCCGATGCCTTTTTTGCAGAGGTGGGATCTTGGGCATCAACCCACTTGCTACCCAGCATGCTCTTCTTGAGGAGATGGTACCCTCAAGTGCAGTGCACTTGCCTGGCACCCTGTCCCAAATTGCAAATTGCATACCTGTCCCGGTGCAATGGGATCCCCTGATCCCTCGGGGTGCTAAGGCTATGCAGAATGGTAAGGCTTAACTGCCTCTTAGGGCTGACAGCCAAATCTGGGGTGAGGATCCACTCTCCAAAGCGGCTAATGCTTGCGAGATAACAACCTTGTCCCTTCTGGTTTGGGCTCGAAGGCGACAGACCAACCATAGGCAGACCACGCATCCTCCCAAGCAGCAGGCTAAAAACATTCCGACTCCCACCCGCTCTTTGGAAAAGGACACCGCAGAGGCAATCCAGTCAGTAAATTGTAACAGCCCACAGCATCATCGGTTTAGCTATCACAGGGATTGCTATTAGCACTGTTGCTAACAGCAAGAAGATCAGCTGCATCTTCAAGAGGGGGTTTTTCTGCAGTCTCCACCGGCCTGGTCAGTCTCGTTGGCACCCAGTGAGGTACTTCTTGACTCTGTGGAAAAACACAAACAGCTCCCCTGGATCTCGTTATTACCGGATCCGGTCCATACCATTTATTATTAATAACATCCTTCCACATAACCATGTCTTTAGTATCCATGGAGTCTCTTGTCATATGCCGATCTGCAGCAGACTGATCGTTGTCATTTAGAATTAAAAAATTAAGGGTAAAGAGCGCAAGAGAAAGTCTTTCCCTGGGGGATGCGGACTCAGCAACTCCCCCTTTTTGTTTTTGAAGCATTTCTTTTATGCTTCTATTAGCTCTTTCCACTATACCTTGTCCTTGAGGATTGTAGGGCAATCCGGTGGTGTGGGCAACCTGCATTTGTGCGCAAAAGGCGCGAAAACCATGGGAAGTATAAGCAGGGCCATTATCCGTCTTGAGTCTAAGGGGCTTTCCCCAAGCTGCCCAAGCTTCTAAGCAGTGTATTCTGACATGAGACACCTTTTCTCCTGCCAGAGGTGTGGCATGATGACACCAGAAAAGGTGTCCACAGACACATGTAAATATTTCAACTTACCAAATTCCGTCAGATGAGTAACATCCATTTGCCATAGGGCGTTTGGTCTCAACCCCCTGGGGTTTACCCCCACATGGGGAGGATGAAGAAAGGTAACACAAGATTTACAGGCTTTAACAATATCTCTTGCCACATGCCTGGACAAATTATATCTTTTCCTAAGGGTATTAGCAGGTACATGATACAATCTATGAAAGTCTTTTGCCAATTCTACAGGATCAGCAGCAACCAGAGCCATAGCCCGAGTTGCCTGGTCCACCAAATCATTACACCTTGCCATCGGGCCCGGCAACATAGAGTGGGCACGAATATGTCCAAAAAAATAAGGATGTTTTCTGTTTAAGATAAGGGATTGAATCTGTAACAAAATATTAGAAATTGTACTGGCCTGCTTAACTGAAGCAGCAACTTTAAGAGAAGCAACGGCATTTACAACATATAATGAATCAGAAAATAAGTTAAAAGGTTGATCAAATCTTTTAAAAACTTCAAGCACAATTAAACATTCAACAGCCTGTGGGACATTTGGCCGAAAATTAAAGACTACCGGCTGTTTGTGTCCTTGAACAAAAAAGGCACCTTGTCCAGATTTTGATCCATCCGTAAAGATGGTCAGAGCATCAACCAAGGGCTCCTTTGAAGTGACAACAGGAAAATACACTAAATTTTTGTTAACTATGGCAAGCAGAGGATGCTTAGGATAATGATTATCAATTACATTTGGAAATGAGCAAACAAGAATTGCCCAAATATCCATTGTGGCTGCTAAAATTTCAACTTGCTCACGGGTGTATGGAATAATTAATTTATCTGGAATTTTTGCAAAGTGCATTAAACAATACTTCATACCCAAAATTGCCTGTTTAGCCACTAATTCAGGAAAATATTGAACATTTTTTGCTCCCACAGAATTGCCGTGGAGCCACAATAAGGGGCCATTTTGCCAAAGAACCCCCGTGGGATAATTTTTTGTTTTTAATATACATAAATCAATAGGTAATTTTAAATCAACCCGTGAAAGTTGAGCCCTAGACAAAGCTGCCTCAACCTTTTGTAGGGAATTTAGTGCTAAAGGTGTCAGGGATCTAGCGGAGGTGACTTCAGGGTCGCCCTCCAAAATAGCAAATAAAGTTAACAACTCTGACAGAGGGAGATTAAGAAACCCCCTTATCCAATTAATATCTCCTGCCAATTGCTGAAAATCATTAAGTGTTTTAAGATGACCAGTTCGAATGGAAAGTTTTTGTGGTTTAATCTCAGTAGGGGAAACAATGGTTCCCAGAAATTGAACAACACTAGTCTGCTGAACCTTCTCAGGGGCAATAATTAATCCTTTATTAGCTAAGGTCTCCGTTACCTGCCCAAACACTTTATGAAGAGTCTCTACCGAGGGAGCAGCCAACAAGATATCATCCATATAATGGACAATCCGTACTTTTGGAAATTTTTCCCTAACAGGGGTTAATGCAGCCCCCACGAACAATTGACAAATTGTTGGGCTATTAGCCATCCCTTGGGGGAGAACTTTCCACTGATAGCGAGCATCCGGGGTTTCATGATTAACGGATGGCAAAGTAAAGGCAAAGCGCTCCCTATCCTTTTCATAAAGAGGTATGGAAAAAAAGCAATCCTTAATGTCTAAGGCCAGAATAGGCCACTCCCTAGGTAACGCAGACAGCAGTGGAAGTCCCCTTTGGATGGGTCCCATAATTTGCATCTGGGCATTTACTGCTCTAAGGTCATGTAATAATCTCCATTTTCCGGAGGCCTTTTTGATAACAAAAATTGGGGTATTCCAAGATGACACTGAAGGCTCAACATGCCCCAGCTTCAGCTGTTCCTGGACAAGAGTTTGAGCCGCTTCCAATTTTTCTCGAGAGAGGGGCAACTGAGGAACCCACACCGCCTTTTGCGTTAACCAAGGTATGGGTACCACACCTTCAGTGGAAGCTTTGTTTTCAGAGGCCCCTAAGAAAAACCCAAACCCTTCCTGTCCTGTTTAGGAAGTGGCTCTATTGGCTCCTTGCGTCCTTGGAGACGCCGACCAAGCCCCAAGGCTGGCACAAATCCTTGCTGTTTCATCATATTCTGACTGGCCTCAGAATAATCATTAGTTAAAGTTAACTTTAGCTGTTGCTGCACATCTCTTCCCCAAAGATTGACAGGGACGTCTACCACAAATGGCTGCATTTTTCCAACCTGGCCTTCGTCTGTTCTCCAAGTCAATTCTTTTGCACTTAACTGTGGGGCATCAGCATAGCCCAGCCCTTGCAAGGTCTGGGAGGATTTCTGAGTTGGCCATTGCTTTGGCCACTCCCCTCTTTGGATGATGCTTCGATCTGCCCCTGTATCCACCAGTCCCTCAAATCTTTTCCCTTCTACTTGGAGAGTTAACATGGGTCTTTGGTCTAAAGTTATGGACAGGCATGTAAGGTCGACTCCAGTGGAGCCTAGCCCTTTATCTCCTCTCTCTATCTCCTTAGCAGGGAAGTTGCCATGAAGAGAAGGCAAAAGCAGGAGCTGTGCAATTCTATCCCCGGGAGAAATGGACACCACTCCATGGGGGACATGGCAGAGGACCTTGATAGTCCCCGTATAGTCAGGGTCAATTACTCCTGGGAAAATTATTAATCCTCTCATTGTGGAGGAGGAGCGTCCTAAAACTATTCCTACAGTGCCTTCATCTAGGGGTCCTGTCATGTCTGTCTCCACAATCTGGACTCCCATCTGCTGTGTTAATACCCGTCCGGAGGTGGCACAGAGGTCCAACCCTGCGGAGCCTGAGGTTGCTCTTCTTGGCTTGGGGGTTGTAGCAGGTGCTGTCCGGGAGCCAGAGTCTGAAATGCCCCATAAACTTTCGGGCCCTGGGGACGAGGGCCCTTCTCTCCGTTTTTTGGCTCCTGTTCCGAATTAGTGTTTGGAGTAATTTGGGGGATAAAATGTCCATTGATGTCTCTAACTGACCTGCATTCGTTGACCCAATGCTTTCCCTTTTTACAACGAGGACACACTCCTGGAGTCCTTGGCGGCCTGGGTATATTTTGTGCAGGACCACCATTTTGTGGGCATTGCTGTCTAAAATGTTCCAACTGACCACACCGGAAACACCCTTTTCCTTTTCTATCTTTTGCGGCCCCGGCAGCCGACAAGACAGCAGCTGCCAGCCCCGCATTGGTCAGGTGGCCACCTACTTCTCTGCAGGCTTTTAACCAAGCTTCTAGGCTTTGGGTTCTTACTGGGGTAATTGCCCTCTGACATTCCTTGGTGCTTTGTTCAAAAATGATTTGTTGTACAAATGGCATGGCTGTTTCCAGATTTCCTAACACCCACTCGGCTGTCTCTAGCATACGGGCAACAAAATCAGAAAATGGCTCATTAGGGGCCTGCATGATTTTTGTTAGATTGCCAGCCACCTCTCCCTTGTTTGGGAGGGCTCGCCAGGACATGTAAAAAACCTCATTTACCTGGCGGTATACTTCAAAGGGATATCCTGTCTGGTCTACCGAGTAGATTCCCTGCCCGAGAAGCATGTCTACGGTCCAGTCCGGGTGCCCGTCACGGACATTTTGTCTGTATTGGGCTTGAGCCTTGTCTTGAACAATAGACCGGAGATCGAGGTACTGCCCATGATTAAGGCAGGTACGGGCTACCTCAAACCAGTCCGTGGGCGTCATGGCATTGAAGGTCAGTCTTCGGAGCAAGGCAGTGGTATAATTAGCCGTCACTCCATAAGTCCGGACTGCCTCAACTAAATCCTTAAGCTGGGAGTAGGAAACCGGCTCAAAATTTCTTTCAGCAGTAATCGGATTTTCAAAAACTGGGAAAGCAGCTGCCAGCTGCGACCAGGTATTTTCTTTAATAAAGTGACTCTTCCCTGCCGGCAGGCACGGCGGGGGGGCCAACGGGTGAGGGCCAGCTCCATTTCCTCTCCCTGGCTGTTGCGGTACTCCCACCCCTAGGGGGCGCCACCCTCCATGTCTGTCTGCCACGTGCTCCGCCGCAGCCTCTTCTAACTCTTCACTATCAGCTGGATCGAGCTGCTCTCCCTCCTCCTCTAACATTTCTTCCTCTGAGTCACTCACAAGATTACTATATTCTTGGTCCCGCCCTTCCACATGTAGGGCTGAGAACTGGTTTGCTTTTAAAGAAGGGCGCGGGGGTCTCCTCGAGACCCCCTCCTCTCTGAAACCCTTCTCCTTTTGTGAGGGCTGCAGCCCCTCTTGCTTTAATTCTTTAGGATCCTTTTGTCTTTTTTCCCTTTTTCTTTTAGGCCTATTTTCCTCCCCCTTACTGTATGCTGACTCTGATAGACTATCCTGATGCCGTGTTAGTACTTTGCATCCTTCCTGGATTAAATCAAACCCTCCCTCCTCGAGGCAAGTGCGCACCATCAAAAAGACAAGCCACAAGGGAAGAAGCAATGCAAGCAACCAATAAATATCTAAATCTACAGTGAACAGCATACCGGGGGATATTTACCGACGTCTCCTCTCCGCGTGTTGAGTTCTGGCTCCGATTCGGCCTCTCGCTCGGGTCTCGTCCCTGGTTTGTTCCCGGGTTTCGGCACCAGTTGTAACGACCGCCTACTCGACCAGCGAGGAAAAACGACCACCACTCCAGGAGTCTTCTCAGATCACGCTTTATTGGAGAGCCTTTTAGTTGTAGGAGAGCTTGGGCGCTAGAGAGCGTGCACCCGAAACACAGCCGCTTATATAGGGAATTCGAACACGGGTCTTTTCTATTGTTGGTCGCCTGCCTTTTACCGTCACTAGGTGTCATGGGATTGGCTGGGGACACTACCGGGCTCGCGCACGCGCACAGCCCAGGCGTCCCGCCAAGCAACGTCTGGAGTGGTAATCCTCAAAACTGCAAGGGAGTGGGCGGAGTCTCGCCTCGGCTCCCTACAGGTGTTGAAGTCTGAATACCACAAAGATGTTTCTATAAGTTTCTATGTTGTGAGGTAAAGAGAGAAGTCCATGTATTTCAATACAAATATGTCTATATACAGAGATTTAGAGATTAATATGTTCTATATGGTTGCTTTTCCTTTCACAAAAGAAATCACAACATTTAATGTCTGATTGTGAAATATTTAATCATCTTTTTTTCTAAGAAATTTTTTTTTCTCCAAACATGAATGCTGACATTCGCCTGCCTGTAACAATGAAAGGAGGTACACATGTTTAAGCCGCTGTTTTGAGAAATTATTTCAATTGGTCTAGTTTAGCTTATTTCATATTGAAAGTAGTACTAGGACAACATAGATTGGCTTTCTCCTCATGGAGTCTGAAATTTTAGGCATGGGGATAACATTGATTTTGTTGTTGTCGTGGTGGTGGTGGTGACATTGTTCCTGGGTCCTGAAGTCTGGGACTGGGGGCTCGCCCTCTCCTCATCAACTCATAGCTAGTGGTGTACCACTTGAGCCACAGAGCCATTTTTATGACTTTTTTGTATATAGTGTGCTGTGGAATCGAATTCAGAGCCTCATGCAAGCTATTTAATCACTATTCTACTGCGCTACCATCCCAGCACCTGAGTTTGATATGCTAGATTGAGAACTGAGCAAGGAAGAAAATTATGGAACATTTCTAGATTGAAATGTAAGAAAGCAGATTAATTATGGACCTTCAATGGATTTATCTCAGAAGATAACAGAGGCTCACAGTTCCAATAGACCCAAATAAATTATTTAATTAGAATGAGCCTTTTTCATAATACTAAAAAGTAAGAACTATCTAATGGGAAGTGGGAGTATTTCAGAAAGTAATTTTGACAGTAACACTCTCATATTTTTGTGTCTTCCTTCTCCTAAGATGAATTCCTAAGGTAATATATGTCATAAAGAAAGAAGAGCAACGATTTATATATTCCCCAGTAAACTGCTTGTTCCAGAGGTAATTTGTTTTTCACAATTCTGTGGATCCTGATAGGTTATTGCAGTGTGTGTATGATAAATATCACAAGATCATCTAGTGCAGGTTAATATACATATGGTGAAGTACAGAAACATAAAGTTTCTTTGGAAAATGTTGACACTACAAAACTTCTATTATTCATGGATACATTTGGGTATCGTTTTTAATGTAAATTTTTGGAAATGTATTCAAGTGACAAGAGAGAGTGTGTGGACAGAAATGTCATGGACAGATTTTTGTATTTTTTTTTTGGAATCTCAGCAGTCTATAAAGGAAACTATGCCAGTGGAATTCCAATTAATGTTTTTCTAGAGTTGTATTTCTAGAGCTAAATTCCAAGCAGAGCATAGGCAAGATGTTTTGGGTGGGCAATGATGTCTCACTTTGTTTGCCATATTTCCCAAACACTAGCAGTGATTTCCTTTTACTCACTATTGCCAAATGGCAAAAATATAATTGTATTTTAAACATTCAATTAATATATTAAGACATCCACTATATTATTATATGACTAGGAATTCAGCTTGATTATTTTAATTTTCTTGCCACGGTAATTAAGTGATAAAATGAAAAGATTCAATGTGTCCCGTTTCTATATATAGGGTATTGATGCCAAAATTGTTCCTCTTATTTTGATGGAAAACTTCACAGTATTTGAAGGTATAAGGTCTGCTCCTGTATGGCTAGCAGACTCCACCCTCTGCAGCAAGGACTCCACCCAGTACCTGCATTACCTAGGCAACTGGGACACCTGGAAAAGGTCACATCTGCATCCTCTGAGGTCACATCTGAATTTGATGTGGCCACACCCTTCTCTGCCCATACCCTATATAAGGCCTAGCCCAGGCCCAGAGGCTCTCTCTGGCTGCTATTTTCTAGCTCTCTGCTCTCTTGCTGCTCATTTCTAGCTCTATCTCTCTCACTGCTCTTTTCTAATTCTGTTTTAGCTCTTTCCTCTCTTTCCCAGCTCTCTATCATTCCCAGGACTTTGCCAGCCACGTGGAGGGCCAACCTTGCCTGGTCCCAGCAGGTCTACTGAATAAACCTACCCCTTACCTGAATACCACATGAGTGATGCTGTTCTTACACGGGTACCTCTCTCTCTGCTCTTGTCTAGCACGTCTCAAGCTCTTTTCTCTCTCTTTCCTCTCTCTCTTTCCCAGCTCCCTCTCATCCCCAGGCCTTTTGCCAGCTGCGTGGAGTGCTAACCTAGCCTGGTCCCAGCAGCTCTGCTGAATAAACCTACCCCTTACCTGAATACCACGTGCGTGCTGGTGCTGTTCTTACTGGGCTACCTCTTTTTAAAAACAACATAAATGGTGTCATGACTCGGATAAAGGGCTTAAATCAGGATAGCTGGGATTCCTCTCTTTTCCCCCCTCTTTTTTCTTTTTCTGTTTGTTTTTCACCTTTTGCTCTGAGGAATACCCAAAGTTCTGATGGCCTTTTGTGAACCCATCTGTCTGCTGCGGACACAATGCATCAATACCTTTGCTGTCTTCACATCCATGTCCACACCACTTCTCTACTCTGGTGAGTGAAGCTACTCTCTATGGTTCTCTGTTGCTCTCTCTAGAGGCCTCTGGGGGAAGTCAGGACGCCGCTTCTTCCTGGTCAGCTCTCCTTCACTCACCAGACTGACTCTTCTATTCGTTTAATGGGGTGCTGGGAATCACGCCTGAGCCATGAAACCACTTTGAAATGTCTCCTGCACTCCCTGGAAAGCCAGAGTGACTAATTTTTATGCCATTCTCAGATGTAGACAGTTTTTGCTACTGCAGTGGTAAATGGTCAGAAGTCTCTTTACTTTTGGGCTCTCTTTGCTCTCTCTCTGCCATTCATGTCCAACTTTCCCTATCTCTCCCTTTCTCTTTTCTACATTTTGGCTTGTGCCCTGAAGAGTGTGGTGCAGGCTAGGTCCCAGGGGCTCCCTCTAGGTTCCCTCTCAAAGACTAGCCAATGTAGGCTTGATCTATTTGCTCAGGCTTTCTTTGCATTTTTTCAGAAATTCGCCATCTTGAATTTGCCATCTTGGCCACATGGTGGGTTAAGGGTTTGGCCCCATCTGACCCTTAACCTTCCACCAAGCTTACTAATCCATCCATCTATTCTAAGGTGCCTTGCTAACAAGTTGCTCTTTTTATAGGCCCTGGTAACTGAGGCCCAACCATCTGATGTGCTTTGTTAGCAAAGATGTCTAAACGTTGTAAAAATTTTAGGTTTTCAGTTTTTGCCTTTTTTACTTTGTGTTGTGTATTCTACTACTGACTACATGGTTCTAAAATACTGGGCATATTTATGCTAAAATTCTCATCACATCTAATAAGTTTTGTCTTTGCAGAATATTTGTTGGTCAGTTCTTGATAAGGAGCAGGTAAACTCTACTTATTCTACTTGATCTCCTTGTTGCTTTAATTGGAAAAATAAAGGGCTTTTGTGGCAAAGATTTCAGTTCAAAGCCAGCCCGGGTTGAAAAATCCCTTAGACTCCATGTCCCAACTAACCTACAAAGAGCCAGGCTGGAAGCACGGCTTAAGACTCTTATCTCTAAGAAGCCAAACACTGGAAGTGCTGTTGTAACTCAACGTGGTAGAGCGCTAGCCTTGAGCAGAAGTGCTCAGGGAGAGTGCCCAGGCCTTGAGTTCTAAACTCCTTGAATATCAACTGGGACAAGCCATCCCAGCAAGAGCACCTAGACTCTGCCAATCTGGGAAACAAGGGAACATGGAGAGGAGTAAGAGGAGATGATGTCACATCAGCTACTTTGTGCCTGCCCTTTCAAAATGAACCAGAGCCGGAAGGTCAGTAGAAGTAAGAAGCCTGCCCATCCAATGTCTATACTTATCTACCTATTAACTGAACAGGAATTTATATTCTTGCCTTTGTCACCTGACTTCTGTACCTAGTAGCCACATGTCAGAAGTAGCTAGCGAAATTTCTACCAATATTTTCAGCCCCAAGTCCTTCCCCTTTCAAATTTATCTGCTGTCTAGTATTTTTTTTCCAGCCCTTCAATGCTCATGAGACTTCTCCTGACTTCTGCTAAGGATTCAATGTCACCAAGGGACAGCTGCTGCTAACTGCCTTCTCTGGGAGAGGATCAAATTCCAACCTTTTACCCCTATTGTCGACGCCCTTGTCAGCAGGAAGTAGCCAGAAAGAATCCTCACCTATTTCATGATTATTAAAAGGCTGGAATGTAAGGTCCACTCCTGGATGGCTAGCAGACTCCACCCTCTGCAGCAAAGTCTCCACCCAGTACCTGCATTACCTAGGCAACTGGGACACCTGGAAAAGGTCACATCTGCATCCTCTGAGGTTACATCTGAATTTGATGTGGCCACACCCTTCTCTGCCCATACCCTATATAAGGCCTAGCCCAGGCCCAGAGGCTCTCTCTGGCTGCTATTTTCTAGCTCTCTGCTCTCTTGCTGTTCTTTTCTAGCTCTCTCTATTTCTCTTGCTGTTCTTTTCTAACTCTCTTTTAGCTCTTTCCTCTCTTTCCCAGCTCTCTATCATTCCCAGGCCTTTGCCTGCCACGTGGAGTGCCAAACTTGCCTGGTCCCAGCAGGTCTACTGAATAAACCTACCCCTTACCTGAATACCACATGAGTGATGCTGTTCTTACACGGATACCTCTCTCTCTGCTCTTGTCTAGCTCATCTCAAGCTCTTTTCTCTCTCTTTCCTCTCTCTATTTCTCAGCTCTCTCATTCCCAGGCCTTTTGCCAGCTGCGTGGAGTGCTAACCTAGCATGGTCCCAGCAGGTCTACTGAATAAATCTACCCCTTACCTGAATACCACGTGCATGCTTGTGCTGTTCTTACTCGGCTACCTCTTTTTAAAAATCTAACAGAAGGTTAACAGAATTTAATCCAGTGTAAGTTTTAGTGCTGTACAAGAGAGAGTTCTGCTGTTGTATTTTTAGAAGAAGACACATAAGATGATAAATTCTTTGGTAAGATTCAAAATCCTTTAATCAGCCTTTTGTATACATTCATCAATTATGTATTAGTAATCAATATTTCAGTAAATGGAGGCCCAATTTTCGAATACATGTGAGTTTCTAAACTTTAAAAAAATATACTCTTATAGACCCTAACTCATAGTTCATGCAAGAAATCATATTAATGCAGGAGTTTTGAAATCTGTGTAACAGTTTTTGAAACTATCCAGGGCTTAAGAGACATAGAGCTTCTTATCTCCACTATCAAATGAAAAAGGCAGAAGAGGTAGTATGGCCAAATTCTTAGAAGGCCAGCCCACAGAAAAACAATGCACAAAACCCTGTATGGCTCTTACATTGGTAAATATGTTATTTCTTTTGTTTTTAAAAAAATCTATCTATAAAGTTAGTGCCCCTGTAATCTTGAACCTCATCCAACTCTATATTTCTCCCTTTGAACATCCCATCCCAAGTTTAATTTGGGGCACAATAAAAATATTTGATGAAATAAACCATTGAAGATCTCTATTAATGAAGTGCATTTAGAGTTCATTTTTAACCAGCTAAATAAATAAAATATTAAATGCATTTAATATGATGAAGATTGTAAAATCAGAAGAAGATATATAACTTCAAAAGTTACTGAATCTGAATTGAGTACTTAGGAAATTGTTTAAATAATTGTAATTGATAGAATGTACTGGTACATATAGGGTCACAAAATAGATTGTACTTTTGAGTTAATGGAATGCCAAAACTACGTCTCTCTTATTGACATAGTAAGATGGCAAATACAGCAACAATGAACAGCAATTGGTATTCCTATAAATTTCTTGTAAGCAATTATTCGTTTGGAATCATGAAATTTGTGTTGCTTGTTAATATTGGCCCTCATCCTTTTATGAGCAAGAAAATGGATTCTAGATGTATTGACATGTTGAAATACTTTCTTTTCAGATCAATGCTGAAAACCACAAGCTTATTCAATTGCAGACTAGTGTGCCCTTCTGTTAGCCTGTTACTGCTTTGGGCTTCATGTATTCTACCCCCAAAAGGAAGTAAGTATGCTAGAGTAATTGAATTCAATTTTGTTTCATGTCAAAATTATTGTTTCATGTCAAAAGTATTCTACTGATCTGTGAATGAAGAATTTGTCATTTATATAGTGAAGAATGTGCTTACTGAGGAGGACTAATGAGAGTGGGAACTTCACCTTTCCATCCTATGACTAATTTTCTCATTCACGAAGATTATAGGGAGAACTAAAATTCATACGGCTTTCAAACTCTATGGGTCAATAAAATATTTAATCATGATTATCTCTTTATTCTTGTGGTTAAGGAGTTTCTCATCCTCCATGCAGAAGACAATTATTAGGACAGAGAAAATGATTTTGAGGTTTGGAAACCTCACTTGATGGTAATCCTTGTATTTCAGGCATTTGACATATGAGGATCTCCTTACAAATTCATAAAGTGAAAGATTTTTCTGAAATTCATTTCTAAAATTAATCCCCTCAAAATCCAATAATATAGAATCTTATCCTTGAGAAAAAATCAGAGACACCTTGTAGAACTCCAATGTGGATGAATGTGATGAACAAACACACACACAAATATTATCAACACACCAAGGGAAAAGAGCAAAAAAGCCTAATGCAGGTGAATTAGAAACCTGCAATCCTACCAACTCAGGAGGCTGAGGATCAGGTTTCAAGGAAGCCAGGAGGAGTTTCTATGAGGCTCTCATTACCAATTAACAACCTCTAAATTGAAAGTGGCCCTGTTGCTCAAGTGGTAGAGGATTATCCTTGAGCTGAAGTACTCAGAGATTTAGGCCAAAGACCAAAACAACTGGAAAAATAGGCACAAAAGTAAAGCAAAGTTCATCAACAATGCCCAATACTCACTTGTATACTCACTTTAGAAAAAGTGTCTTGATTATTTTTACCCCCATAAGAGTCTTTAAGATGTTATTCATTCCTTATATGAAACATCTTGCATTCTCCTTTTAAAATCTACAGAGTAATGTGATATGTGATATTTCACTAATTCCAATGGTTGTTAGATCACTTAATATGACCACATGGTAATACTACTACTATTCCCTTATGCCAATACGTCTTACTTATCGAATAATAGTATTCTGGCTTCTAAGAAGAAGATGTCTAGATAATTTGTGACAATTTATTATTTCCTGATATGTCTCTCACAGTAGGCTAAGATTTTGCAATCCCTATCTTTATCATTACAGATATGTGAGCAGTATTGTATGTCTGATCATCTATTTCTATTATCTGTTCATTTGTAGATGCAATAATTTTGTGTGTGTGTGAACAAGTTGCAAGTATGTTACAATTTTTTCATATTCTGTTTCAATATCCACAAAGTGCATTAAGGCACATTACTATGTTTTGCAACATAAAACAGGTTATTTTTGCCTTCCTTAAATTCTTGTTTTATTCAATTTTGATACATTTTAATCACTGGTAGTTTGGAATTTTATTTCTTAGATTTCTTCCTTGGTCAGGAGGATTGAAACCATGATTGTGCCATTGATATCCAAGCCTATTTCACTGGGCTCAATCCCAACCACGTATTTCCAATGTTGATGTGCCTCTTGAAAAGAACTCTCCAAGGAATATATATTTGAGAAAGTAGTATTAACAAATAATTGCTAGCCTAAGTTAATGGCAAGCTTTTCAATATTAATATCAAAATCCAATATTTCAATGTTTATACTGAGAGTAACATGCATGTTTCTTGAATGTTAATTATATTTCTAGACCTCTGAACATATTGACAGGATATCACTTCACAATATGATTGGTACTTCAGTGTGGTGTTTGTTTTGTCTACACATAAAAATGTATAAGCAGTATGTTTGTAGGAGCTTATGTTCTTAAAAGGCCATGATATAGTCCTCTTTATTGTACCTATCCATTCATGTTTTTTGCATGCATTACATTATGCATGTATTCCTCAATAGGATATCTCTCATGATATAATCAATAGTTGTGCCTTGTTTTCATGCATCCTTTCACAAACTGAAATGAAGATCAAAATTATCATGTTTTAAGTTCATAGGAATAACATTGTGTAGTAAATCAATTATAGTTTTCTTTCCTATATAACCATGTGAAAAATATCTATTTTCCTGTATCTATAATACATCCATGAATATCGTGTAAGAAGTATGGGTTGAAGAACTGGGCCATAATCTTTAAATTAATAGAGTGACTAGGGTAACATTTCAAATGTTCAATGAATTTGAAAGGTGGTGAGACACATAATTTGTGAGAAGGTGTGTACACAATTAACAAGATTCAATGGAGGAGGAAGTCAAAGCAGGAATGAACGTTCTTCAAAATAACTTCTAATTGCTATTATTAATTTTTGCTTATCCCTTGGACAACCAGTAAAATTTCTTGTTGATCATAGGCAGAATTCAGAAATATAGGTCTGGAAGTTTTCTGCACACACACAAAAAATGTTTTCTCTTATTTCTTTAGAGGAATCATCCAGGGTTCACAACATGAGTTCAAAGTATTTGATATTATTTTAATTATATGTTACATTAATATATACATATATATGTATATATAGTGACAGTGGCTCAACCAAATGAATTCATTTTGATCTCTACTGCCGAATGACCCTATATAAATTTATTAGTTTATACATATTTTCTTTGAAGCCAGAAATAAACTCATGTTTTATATCCTTACTGGAATTCACCATGTCCGTTTCCATATACAATCGCAATGTACATAGGTTGCCCTATAGAGAACAAATCACATTTTATATTTCATTCTACTAGTTTTATTGTGAATATCATGTTCCATTTGATTTCGTCTAATATTTGTAGAGCCTAATAAATGTGTAACAAAAGTGCAATGATATTTAATCCCTAATATAAATTTTACATCAATTTATCAGTTCCATAAAGAATGGCCATGAAAAATTCTATGGCCTTTTTCAACCAAGAATTCTGAAATGTGTTTCATACCATGAAAGATTCTCACCTATCTGCATAATTTCCATGTGTAATCTCATCTGCAGAAGGACACTGTGATTTCTTTGCTACACCACTGACAGGGAAAAATCAGGTTTGTGAATGTAGACCCAAAAGATTACTTTTTTCTTTTTTTGGAAAAAATGCACTTTGTGAAGAAAGCATAGTTTTCTGCCAAGAATGTGATATTTATAGGGTAAGAGGATATGAAAATATACTTATCAAAATGTATTCTATAATGTTAAAAGAAATTTGGACTATTACTGTCAATGTAACACAAGACACTTTCAGGAAACCATATTAATGACTCTATCTTCTTTTACGGTTGTGTAATTTGCGCCATATACAAATGCCCCCACATATTTATAGTTGATTTGGTACTGTGGTCCACTATAATCCTAATGCAAACTGGAATAGTCTTTGAAGAATATTTTAGGTAAATCCAACATATCAAAAATTATTGCTAGGATTCCTACGCAATAAATTTGAATTATTTGGATATAGATGAAGAAGTTAAAGATGTGAGAATGTTGCCCAAATTTATTAATAGTGTTAAAATAAGAGCGATTCTCATTATGGACATCTTAGAGCTGCAGGTTCCTCCTAATTTGTAATTTCAAATACTTTAGGATTTCCTGCAAGATTGAAATCAATATTAACTTGTGGAGGATTTTTGGGAACTTCTAGACTCAGGGAAATCTTCTTTTCTATTCATGTAGGGATGTAAGGAAAACAGAACTATCTCAACACGTCTGTATGAGGACTACAAATCAATTTACATACGTATCCATATGCAAAAAGGGCTAAGTGTATCAATACTCTCCTTTTTAGTTTAAACTCATTTTCAATGTGATGTACCATTATTACAATTACATATATAATTCATTGAGTTGAGTTTTCTCAAAAGTTATACGATTCCTCAATTTTTCGTACACATTATTCTGCCTCAAATCTCTGCTCCGATGTCAATTTCATTTCCTACATGTTGTCTTGTGAAGAATTTGGGGACATTGTTTCACTCTGTGTCCTCTGTCTCAAGATTCTATTGTTGCTGTTCCCTGCCATAATTCATATTAACGTGTATACAATCCACAGGCTAACAAAATCAAATACATTGACATAAAAGAAAATACCATAGAAAAATAAAGTAAAAAAGCAAGAAAACAACAAATAGATTTTCATAGTATTGTAAGAAAAAAAATGATAATCATTTTATTTTCATACCTGGGAGATCATTTTGCTTAGCCTAATCTCCTATGAAGTCCATACCTATTAAGCTATTGATGTCCTCTTTCAGGGTGAAATGGGATATTTGCCAATTATTAAAATAAGGAAAATCATGGTACCTACATTTTAAGTGACATATCTAGAGGAAAAATTATATGACATCCCTAGATCAGCTGATATTTTAGAAGCAAAAATGCAGAAACGTGAAGAAGCAATATTCAATAAACCGTGCTAGCAAAATTTGTTAAACACCAATAAAAATTAAATTTAGCTAATTATATATCACCATTTACTAGAATCAATTCCAAATAAATCAAAGACCCCGGGGTAAAGGAAAATATGCTGAGATTATTAGTGGAAAGAATAGGAGAAATATTAGGGTTTCATGGTACAGGTTAATAGTTTCATATTACAAATATATGAATGCATCAAGTCAAATAAAGGTTGGGCAAAAGGGATTTTATGAATCTGCAGCACTTCTGCATGATGAAGGACATAGCTAAGAAGGTAAATAGAAAGCCAACAGCCTGGAACAAGATCTCCACTAACCACGAAACAGACAAGCTTCAAAGAGCTGAAATAAAATGAAAATAAAAAAGTTAAATCTCCCAACCCAAAATTCCAAACGATATACCACCCTATGATAAGAAGGTCAAAAATTCACAGAAAGACTCACTGAGTTGAGAAGGCACAAAAGACATATGAAGAAATACTCAACACCTCAGACAATACAATCAATGCATGTCAAGCCAACATTGAGATTCCACCGCATCCCATTTGAATGCAACTTAATCTTCATCACAGCATTATTTACCACAGGAAAATATGGAATCTTTTGAATTTCTTTTTTAAGGTGAATCTTAAATGACAAGGTTTAATAAACTATTATCAAATATTACTTGACTTCTTGATTAAAAGTTAAAACAAACTGACAGAGTATTAGTCAATTAAGATTTACAGGTAAGTTTCCTGGAAAATATTTTCCTTTAGTTTCTCTTTTTTTTGTGTGTGTGGTGATATAAATATATTTTTTCAGAAACAAAGACATTACACACAAAATGTATGCTGTCCTAGAAACAGAAAATTTTTGATTAAATTAAGAAAATAGTAGGCTTATTTTATGCTAACATAAAATATAAATACCAACAGAATTTTTCACTGAACAACCAATCCTAAAAGATCATAAAATAATAAAGTAAGAATCCAAGCCAATTTTTTCTGTCGGTCCTGGGGATGGAACTCTGGGCCTCAGCATAGTCCTTCAGCTCTTCAACTCAAGGCCAGCATTCTAATATGTGCGTCACAGCAATGTTCTGGTTTTCATGTGGTTTATTGAAAATAAGAGTCTCATGGACTTTTCTACCCAGATTGGCTTTGAACCATGATCATCAGATCTCAGACACCTAAGTAGTTTGGATGAGAGGCATGACCCACCAGAGCGCAGGTACAATTCAATTTTAAGAAGCAAACTTATTGAAATTTCTGGCTTTTTCCAGTAAACAATCTTATTTTTTCAGCATTATTTTATAATTATGAGTTATTTTTAGATGTAACTTATTTTGTAATTCCATCAAATATGCGTATTACTATTACTCAGTATCCCACAAAAATCCACTGTAATTAACTTTCCCCAATGTCAAGTATGTTTTTTTCATTTCATTTTTGTATATTTTAACTGTAAAAATACTATTCAGATAGGTTACAGTTACATGACTAAGGTAAAGAGTACATGTCTTACTGAGCATTTTTTCCTCCACCTTTGTATTTCCCTTACCATCCATTTCTTCCCCTCCTCCCTTCACCCTACCTACCCCCCGAAGTTGTAGAGTTCACTTTCAACATAGTGTTTTGTACAACTCACTGTTACAAGAGTCAACCTGTATCCCTATTTCAATATTTTGTTATTTCCTTCCCCACCCTAAATTAGAAAAATCTATAAACAAGATGCAGGGCACTGGAATCAAAGACAGTGAAAACAAGGGTTATACTATGGGGGGAAGTACATACCAAATAAATTAAAAATCACATGGTATATTACAAATATAAAAGAAAACATCAGTAAGAAAAATAAAACCACTTTTGTCTCTATCTTGGGCTTCATTTTGCTCAGCATCATCTCATATAATCATATGTATGTATATATATTTCATTTGTTTTTTTTTCTTTCATGCTATTGTTTCTATGTATAATGTACCATTTTATTTTTTTGGTTTCTTTGTATGTTCTTCCCCCATGGTATAACCCCTGTTTTCACTGTATTTGATGTCGATGACCTGCATCTTGTATATACATTTTGACCTATTGTAACAATGAGATGTACAGGACACTATGTTGAAAACTGAACTTCACAATTTAGGGATGAATAGGGGGAAAGGGAAAGCAGGATTGAAATTGTGGATGTGGGAGGGAAGGGAGAGAAGGGGAAAAACTAATGGAGGAGATAAGAATCCTTGGTAAGAAATGTCATGACCTTACTCATGTAACTTTAACTCCTCTGTACAGTATTTTTATAATATAAAACGTATTTGTTTTGAAAAAAGAAGTAGAAATGTCATCTTTGATATGTGGGGGGTGAGACATTTGGGTGGTAATTTGGGTGACTGATGCATTGTAAGAAGAGAAGGAAAATGCAGCTAGGACATTATGTGAAGTCCTTGTTCATCCTGGAGCTCTGCAGTCTTTCCCCCCAGCCCCCATCAACCACCTAGAGATGAGGCTGCTGAACTTGAATTTCTCAATCTTAACAGCCATGAAGCACATAAATAACCTTTTATTTCTGATACATTTCTCTGTTTATGACATTCAGTTTTAGCAACCGCAGCAACAAAGAAATGGATTAAGATGACTCTTGAATACATTCCAAGTGAAATCAGCCAGTCACCAAAGTTCAAATACTCAGCAATTCTTCATGAATGAGGCTCCTAGACTAGGGTGAAAGTAGAAATGCAATTGCTAGTGTTTCAGATGGGGGACAAATGAGGAAACATGATTATTTTTTGTCAGTATTGGAGTTTGTGCTTAAGGTCCTACAATATTGTGTACTTATCGAGCTGGAGCTCTACCAGTTGAACCATGCCACCAGTCTGGCTTTCTGCTGGTCACTTTGGTGAGGAAGATTTTCAGCACAGTTTGTCTGTAAGCCTGGATTTTCTGGATCTCAGTCTACTGAGTAGCTTGGATTACAGAAGGGAAACAAGGGAACCCTCATGAGGTAGAATCACTAATACAGAGTTTCAGATTTTTAAGAAATGAGCTTCAGAAAGAATAATGTTCCCCATTTGTTAGGAAATAGAATGACCTAGAAAAAATACATAAGTGAAGTATGCCTGGCCCAAAGAAACAAAGGTCCAATGGTTTCCCTTACCCAAAGTCAATTATTACATACTATATTATACAAAATGACTATTACATTCTATATTACATATAATGTGACGTGAAAATAGTTTGGCTCATTTCATATAAATTAATAGAAGCTTTTTTAGCATCATAAATTCACATCTGTGATTTTAAACTAGAAAAGAATATCGTAGAGTTAAAATCATATATGAATATATCCTATGCCTCAAGCAAAAATTTTTGAGTTCATACAGACAAAATTTTTTTCCAGTAAAGATTGAAGTACTACCATTGGAAATAGACAAGATGAGGCAGAATTCGAATCATTTCAAACAATGTCTCTCTTACTCTGCTACCCCTACACTAAGACCTGTCCCTTCCCAGGTGTTATGAAACGTCAATGAAAGAAAAAAAATCTTATTAAAAGAAAAGAAAAAATAATTTTGGGACCATTTTTCTCCTTAAAATTATGAAGCTTTTCTGTAAGAAATACTATTTTTCATTAAAATGTTTCAACCCTTAGGTGAAATACATCACACTTCAATATGAAGCTCATCACAAAATGGAAATTCTGCAACTAATCTATGTTTTCATCCACAGAAGGCTGTGGCTACTAGTCTTGTTGTGTAATTTTTATATTTTTTAGCTGGGAAATGATCTCTACTTACACTAATTTCTAACTTCTGTAATTATTCAATGGTGCCTGTACACAGTAATTTATATAAAGTAATATTCAAAGAAATCAGGAGAGTTAGCCTTTCTGAAGAATAAATTTTAGCCAGTAATTTCAATGTACGGCATCCATTGTATTGACTCTAAAGTCTTTTCCTCCAAGATATCAAAGAATATTCATATTATTAGTGCTCTTCAGACAAGCCTGAAATCACTATTTCAAAGTAACTCAAACAGAAAAACAAAAAAACCTGATAGAAAATAACAATCCTAAATTATGTTAAAAATAAGAATATACAAAATAAATCTCAGCAAGAGGAAAACCAATGGCAGAATAACAACAGAAATGTATCCTTGCTCTCTATAATGAAGAGATTCAGAGTCCTATGAGCTACTCCACTCCTGAAGGGTCACACCAGATCCACTATAATTATATAAAGATATACAATTCCAATGAATACTTTATACTGTCTACACAAGAAAACAGAAATCTGTGAAAAGCAACAAAGGTGACTGCTGTGACTGTGTTGGCCAACATATTCAAAATCACAGTTGTAGTGTGAAAATAATAGGGCCACATGGGAAAAAGAGCAAGAACAGAAGTGTACATCAGAGATAGCACATCCAGACAAAGACACAATTGACCATACCACTAGACAGTCTATACTATCTTTGGAACCACAAGTGTTAACATTACAACACCTCACCACAACTTATCTCTACTCCTACACTTAATGGTCTAGATAAATATCTAATTCCAGTAAAACAATTCACAACAGAAGATCAAGCCAAGAACTGGCAAATGAACCAAGAACTTAGAGAGTTACCAATTATTAAGATCATAGTTTCCCCAAATTAAGCCCAAGGCGTCCCACAAATGAGCAGAAATGTTTTTTTAAAAAATACCAAAAAAGTGATATCAAGGTAGTATAATTCCCACAATAAATAACCAGGCACTAGAACAGACAATCAATTACCTAGACGATCGTTTTCAAAAAACATTACAAATACTTTCAAAAATTGTGATTCATGAAAAGATTAAAAAAAAAAAAAACCTCTACAAGAAAATTTGGGAAGAAAATCAAAATAAAAAAATCAGACCAACAAAAGATTGGCAAAATAACTCATAGAGACTATGAACACAAAGACACATACATTCTGAGAAAGCAAGCGAGATCAAGGAAAATAATAGATGCTTAATGAAAAGATATGAGAGAAGACATAGCTAAAAACCAACCTCCCTCACCAAACAAAAAGAAAGCCCATTCTAGACTTAAGACAAAGTTTTTTGAATAAATAAAAGCCCTAAATATGACCAATTAGAAGACAGGGAAATCTAAAACTAAGTAGCAAGTCTCCACAATTTCAGGGATCTTAGAATAGTTCTAAAAGGAAAGAGGAGATATTTATTTAGAGCAAATCCAAGAAATAAGAAACGTCCTTGCCAGAACGCAAGACTCAGTTCGAAGAGCAAATTTGGGACAGATAGTTATCAAGAAGTAGAAGAGCAGGAAACTAAATGGATGGGAAACAAATTACAGAATTCTAGCAGAGAACATTCCAAACATCAAAAGAGATAGGCTTATTCAGAGAACAGATGTCTTTAGCATACTAAACAGAGAATACTAGAACAGAACAACCCACCAACACATTGTAATCCATTAGAGGATCATTAGATATCAAGACTGGCTCCTTAAAACTCTCATAGATAAAAGATTGATAATTTATAAAGGATATACAGTCAGAATAAGTACATAATTCTTAGCTGATATAGTAAAAAGGGGAGCCTGGGATGATAAATGCCAAACATTAAGGACAAACTACTACCAACAGCAAATATGGTCCCAGGGCAAGCTCTTCTTTACATTTGAAGGATTTATAAAAATATTTCATAACAAAAAAAACATGAAACAATTTATCTCCACCAAATCAGTATGGTAGAAATTAATCAAATATCATACATGGAGAAGGTCAAGAAGAACAGGAACTGGTTATTTAAAATGCTCCCTACCAGAGAACATGATAAATATTTTAAAAATAGATGCGGGATAGGTCCTATGACAAGGATTATAACATAGCAGGACTTGTCAAATATTTCACAGTTTTAACTTTCAATATCAATGAACTTAACTTTCCAAGTAGTAGACATAGATTACATAGTAGTATCTAAGAACAAGACACATCCATCTAGTATCTCAAAGTGAAAGGCTGGAAATAAAAATTTCAAACAAATGGACAACATAATTAGGCCAAAGTAGAATTACTAACATAAGATAAAATAGAATTAAAATTAAAATTAGTAGGAAGATACATTACATATTAATAAAGGCAACTCTCCATTAGGAGTATATAACAAATCTAAACAACATTGCCCTGAATTCTGGAGTACTCCACTTCATGAACCAAATACTACTTAATCTAAAAACACATCTCAACACATCATTGTCAACCATGGAAAGGACTTCCAGGAAAAAACAAGAAAGTGCAGACCTAAATAGCTACATTGACAATATAACCCTAACAGAAATCTACAGAAATCATTCAGCATCAGAATACAGATTCATCCCAGCTGCTCATAGGTTCTCCAAAAGAGAACATATCTGATGTCAAACAGAAATACTGTCTAAATTGAAAGAAAAAATTGAATTCCCATATCTTGCAAAAACACAACAGAATAAACTTAGAATAAACAGCAAAAGAAAAAAAAATCACGAAGTCATGAAGACTGAACAAGTTGCTGAATTACCAGTGGGGCACTGAAGAAATTAGAATATAAATCTGGAAGTTTCTGGAATTTTACAAAATTGACCATATAAAATACTACCTCTTCTGGGACACATTAAATGCAGTACTTAGAGGAAAATGTATCGCTCTGAGTGCTTACATCAAGTAATTGGAGATATCTAAAACTAATATTTTAATGTTGCACCTCAAGCTCCTTGAAAACAGGAACAAGCCCAAACCCAAAGCAATAGACAGAAACAAATAATAAAATTAAATAAAAACAACTAACTAAAGACAAAATAAAACATAGGAAGAATCAGCTAAACAGAGTTGGTTCTTTGAATAAATTAACAGAATTGACAGACCCTTACCAAATCTGTCTAAGAAGATAAATTAAACAGATAGAAAGGCCACAGATTGGAGAAGATCTTTACTTGCTATGCAACAGAAAAGGCCCTTATATCTCAAATATACTTAGAGCCCAAAAAGTTCAATGAAAAAAAAAATCCTCAAGAAACCACAACCCTCATAATAAGTGTGTTAAAGACTTTAAGAGAAGTCCAGGACCAGATGGTTTTACAGCGGAATTTTACAAGGCCTTCAAAGCAGAGCTCACACCAATACTCCGCCAACTCTTCAATGAAATTGAAAGAGAAAGCTCACTACCGAACACATTCTATGAAGCCATCATAACCCTCATCCCAAAACCAGGCAGGGACTCATCAAAGAAAGAGAACTATAGACCCATTTTTTGATGAACATTGATGCAAAACTTCTCAACAAAATTTTGGCCAATCGACTTCAACAATTCATCCAAAAAATCATACACCATGATCAAACAGGATTCATTTCAGGGATGCAAAGCTGGTTCAATATACGCAAATCAATTAATATTATTCATCACATAAACAGGAGCAAGAATAAGAACCACAGGGTTATCTCAATAGATGCAGAAAAAGCATTTGACAAGATCCAACACCCCTTTATGATGAAGGTTCTGGAAAAATTAGGAATCCATGGAACATTCCTCAATACAATAAAGGCTGTATATGACAAACCTACAGCCAGAATTATACTCAATGGTGAAAAACTAAAGCCATTTCCTCTTAACTCAGGAACAAGACAAGGATGCCCACTCTCTCCACTTCTCTTCAATCTAGTATTAGAATGCCTAGCTACAGCAATAAGACAAGATGCAGACATAAAGGGGATCCAAATAGGGAAAGAAGAAATAAAACTCTCCCTCTTTGCAGATGACATGATCTTGTATTTAAAGAATCCCATAGATTCCACTCCCAAATTACTCAAGCTGATCCAAAACTTTGGCAAAGTAGCAGGTTATAAAATTAACCCCCAAAAATCAATGGCTTTTCTATATGCCAACAATGAGGAAAGTGTGGCTGAAATTAGGAAAGCAACTCCATTTGTAATAGCCCCACAAAAAATAAAATACCTAGGAATTAACTTAACCAAAGAAGTGAAGGACCTCTATGATGAAAACTTTAAAATCTTGAAAAAGGAAATCAACACAGAACTTTAAAAATGGCAAAACCTCCCATGTTCCTGGATTGGCAAGATTAACATCGTGAAAATGACAATACTTCCCAAGGCTATCTACAAATTCAACGCGATACCTATCAAAATTCCATCCTCATTCTTCAAGGAAATAGAGGAGGCAATCCAAAAATTCATATGGAACTATAAAAGACCCCGAATAGCAAAAACGCTCCTCAACGGAAAGAACACTGCTGGAGGAATATCAATACCAAATTTCAAACTCTACTATAAAGCCATAGTAATCAAAACAGCTTGGTATTGGCATAAGAACAGACCTCAGGACCAATGGAATAGAATTGAAAACCCAGAAATGAACCTACAGACCTATAGCCATCTAATCTTCGATAAGGAAGCTAAAACAATAGAATGGAAGAAAGACAGCCTCTTCAGTAAATGGTGCTGGCAAAATTGATTAACTACATGTAGAAAACCAAAGCTAGATCCTTATATATCACCCTGCACCAGAATCAACTCCAAATGGATCAAAGACCTTGAACTCAAAGCAGACACTCTGAAAACATTACAGGATGGAATAGGAGAAACCCTCGGTCTCCTTGGCTCAGGTCGAAATTTTCTGAATAGAGACCCGGAAGCACAAAAAATCAAAGAAAGGTTGGACAAATGGGATTGCATACGGTTGCAGAGCTTCTGCAGGGCAAATGACATAGCTAGCAAGATCAATAGAAAGCCCACCGATTGGGAGAAGATCTTTACTAGCCATACAACGGACAAGGGTCTCATATCTAAAATATACTTGGAACTCAAAAAATTAAACCACGCAACAACAAATCCTCAAACAACTGCCCAATAAATAAGTGGGGGAAAGACTTAAATAGAA
The DNA here is from genome assembly GCF_024711535.1 of Dipodomys merriami. Taxonomy (NCBI): domain Eukaryota; kingdom Metazoa; phylum Chordata; class Mammalia; order Rodentia; family Heteromyidae; genus Dipodomys; species Dipodomys merriami. The sequence continues at coordinate 28,880,328 of NW_027203159.1, read as the reverse complement.
GCTTCTCTGAAGAAGAAAGAAGGATGGCCAATAGACACATGAAGAAATGCTCAACATCCCTAGCCATAAAAGAAATGCAAATCAAAACAACATTGAGATATCACCTCACTCCAGTTAGAACAGCAAAAATCAAGAACTCTAACAACAACAGATGCTGGAGGGGATGTGGACAGAAAGGAACCTTACTTCATTGTTGGTGGGAATGTAAACTTGTTCAACCACTTTGGAAAGCAGTATGGAGGTTCCTCAAAAGACTTCACATAGATCTCCCCTATGATCCAGCAATCCCACTTTTGGGCATTTACCCAAATGTTTACATACAAGACCACATAAAGGTACCAGCACAACTATGTTTATTGCAGCATTATTTACCATAGGTAAGACATGGAACCAACCCAGATGCCCCTCAGTAGATGAATGGATCAAGAAAATGTGGTATATATACCCAATGGAATTCTATGCCTCCATCAGAAAGAATGACATTTCCCCATTTGTTAGGAAATGGAAAGCCTTGGAAAAAATTATATTAAGTGAAGTAAGCCAGGTCCAAAGAAGCATAGGTCCCATGGTTTCCCTTATTTGCAATATCTAGTATAGGTATGAGTCAAGCGGAAAAGGTCAGATAATGTGATGTTAGGAAAATGAACCCTTAAATATGTATTTTAATGTTTTCCTTTCTTTCATGCATGTGTTTCTAACGCATTTATAAGATTATTTCTTTGTTGCTTTGTATGTCCCTCCCCCATAGTGTAACCCCCGCTTTCACTATATTTGATGTCAGTATAACATGTGGAGGAGATGGGGACAAACAAGTCGTTTAAGGATTCAGGTGGACCTGTTGCAACAATGAGAAGTACAAAATGTCATGTCAAAACCAGCTTTACAATGTCGGTGTGGGGAGGAGGGGGGTATAATTGGGTGGGGGGAGGGGGGTAAAATTGGGTGGGGGGAGGGGGGAGGGGGGGAAGGGAAGTGAAGGGTAAACAAAGGAGGAGGCTGCAATGCTTGGTAAGAAATGTATGCATTATCCTGCCCATGTAATTGTAGCCCCTCTGTACAGTATGTTCTCAAATAAAATAAAATACAATTAAAAAAAAAGACTTTAAGAGAGACCTCTCTGAAGAAGAAGTATGAATGTCCCATAAACATATAAAGAAATATGCACTGTTTCTAGCCATAAAAGAAATGCAAATGAAAGCAACATACCCATTCCATCTCTCCCAGGTAGAATGACCATTATGAAGAAAACTAATAATAACAGGTGTTTGGCTGGTGGGGATGTGGGCCAAAAAGGAACATTACTATATAATTGTTGGAAATGTAAACTTGTTCAAACACTCTGTAAAGAAGTATAGGGTTCCTCAAAAGAGCTCCCCTATGACCGAACAATCCCAACCCTGGGCATTTACCCAAATGACCAAAGTCAACCTCACCCTAAAACTACCAGCACAACCATTGCAACATTATTCACCATAGCTATGATATGGAACCAAGCCAGATGTCCCTCAAGAAAATGAAATTCTATGTTCTGTCAGAAAGATGACAATGCCCCATTTATAAGGAAATGGAAAGACTTGCAAAAACATATTAAGTGAAACAAGGCTGATGCAAAGAATCATAGGAAAAACTAGAATATGTCTAGGATAGTCTTAACAAAAATATCACAATATCTCAACAGTTGTATGCAAATCACCATATAAAATGGTGCTTATCAAAATGAGTTCCAAGAAATAGATACAAGAGGGTTATATAGCGAACAGTTCGTAGTTATTTCTATTTACTTTATTCCCGCTTTGTTGTATTTCCTGTCATCACTGTTTTTTATTTCCGTACCCTTTGTCTTATATATGTTTATCTGATTTGGGGAAGGGAAGAGAAATCACAGAAATGGTGGGACAAAGAGCAATATGATATACACTAGACAATATGTTAGAAATGAACTTTATGACTTGGGGGGAAATGGGATACCATGGTGGGAGGAAGCAGGAGAAAATGAGGAAGAGGTAACACTGTTCAGAAAGAAATGCAGTCATTACTTATGGAACTGTAACCCACCCCTGTGTATATCACCTTTATAATAAAAAAACAAAAAACAAAAAACAATAAGAGAAAACAGCCAAGTAGACAAAAATGAAACATCACAACAGAAATAATCAAGACTGTGAGTGATGTAAGTGAGCACTTTGAAAATCTTATGCCAATCACTTGGAGAATCCTATAGAAATCGATGCTTTCTTATACTCCAATTCAACCAAGAAATGACACATAAGATGAAGTAATGAAACTGAAATGTCAATAACTCACATCCCATACAAGAAAAATCTAGTACTCAATGGATTATCAGTGAAATTGAGGCCTTCAAGGGAAAACTTACAATACTTATCTAACTCTTCAATGGAATAAAATGGGAAACAAAATTATTAAGCACATTCTATGAAGTTACAATCAGATTTTTCCAAAAATATGATACGCTTTCATCAAAGAAAAAGAACTATAAACCCAACTCTTGTATAAGTTTTAGTGCAGAACTTCTCAATAAAATTCTCACCAACCAATTTCAACAAATAGAAAAATCATATGCTATGATCAAACAGGATTCATCCTAGGATACAATTTGATTCAATATACTTGTCAATAAACATAATACAAACCATCAACAGAAGCAGGGACAGGACCACATGATCATCTACATAGATGTAGAAATAGCTTTGGAAAGCTCAAATAGCCCTTTATGATTAAAAGGTCTGAAAGCTAGGAATGCATGGACTATTCCTCAATGTAATACTGAGTATGTATATGACAATGATATAATAAGCATGTACTTAATTGTGGAACCATGGAAACATTATACCTAAAATCAAGAATGAGACAAGGATGGACACTCTCTACTATTCTTCAAAAAAACTAGTCGAATTTCTAGCAAGAGCAATAGACAAGAGAAAAACATAAAAGGAATCCAAATATGGAAGAAGTAAAACTATCTCTTTTTACAGAGGAAATTATACTATATGTAAAGGACCCTATATTTCCTCCCTCAAGTTAGTAAGGTGATGCTAACCTTCTGCAATATAGCAGGGTATAAAACCCACAAAAATCAGTAGTTTTCTGTGTTACCAACAATGAGAAGATCCAAGCTGAAATCCAAAAAACAACCTCATATTTATTAGCCTCAAAATGAAATGAAATGAAATCAAAACAAAACAAAATGACAAAAAAATAGGAATTAATTAACTTAACTGAAAGTGTGAAGGACCTCTACTATGAAAATTTTAAAATCTAAAAAGGGACGTTAAAGGCAATTCAAGGAATTGGCAAGTCCTTCCATTCTCTTGGTTGGAAGAATTAACATTGTTAAAACTGCAATACTGCTCCCAAACAATTGACAATGCAATACCCATCAAAATGCCAACAATATTCTTCAGTGAAGTAGAGAAAGCAATCCAAATTTAATATGGAATTACAAAAGACCATGGAAAGAAAAAGAATTCCTTAGCAGAAAATGATGAAATATAAATATCAAACTTCAAACCCCATCAGTAAGCTAAAGTAATAAAATTAGCTTGTTACTTAAACAAGAATGAAACTGAAGGCTTAGAAATGAACTCATGGGCCTATAGTCATCTTACACACACACACACACACACACACACACACACACACACACACACACACACACACACACAATGAAATTCTATTCACCTATCAGAAAGAATTATATTGCACCAGTCTTAAGGAAAATGAAAGTGTTGGGAAAATCATATTAACAGAAAGGAATCAAGACATAAAAATACAGGTTTTGTGATTCATTCATTTATGGTACCTAGAAAGTGGCAATAAATCTAGAAGGAAACAACAGAGATTCAACCTCACCCGTTAGAATGGCCATTATCAAATAAACTAAAAATAGCAAATGCTGGAATGGATGTATACAATTGGGAACTCTATTACACTGTTGGTGGGAAATTAAACTTGTTCAACCACTCTGGAATGCAGTATGGAGATTCCTCAAAGACTGAACATATAGCTCCCCTGTGACCCAGTAAATCCCTTACTACTCAGTAATCAAATGAATAACAAAATGCTCACACTAAAGCTACCAGCATAACTATGTTCAGGGCCCAGGCCCAGAGTTCAAGGACTGGAAAAAAATGTTACCACTGTTGGTGTTTGTTTCCTCAAATATGAACTTTTTAGTATAATATGCCAAATCATTCTATTTGCACTATCTAACATAGGACTTAAGTATAGTGGGTGACAAAATGACTTCTTTGTTAAATGTTAAGAAAAAAATGTAGCCAGTCTGAGAAAAGGGGGATATTTATGTGGTTGGTGGTCATGCGGCTTGAAGTTTACGCTTGGGCACTCTCCCTGAGTTCTTCAACTCAAGGTGAGGGCTCTACCACTTGAGCCACAGTTCCACTCTGGTTTTCTGGTGCTTAAATGGTGATAAAGGTCTCAGGGACTTTCCTGCCCAGGTTGGCTTTGATGCACAATACTTAGATCTCAGACTCTTGGATAGCTAGGATTACAGGTGTGAGCCAGCAATGCCAGGTAAAAAATGGGGGATTTTTATAAAAAAAAGAAAATCCACATGTCCCTTTTCCTTCATGTGGGAATACTGTGGTCAATATCATCTCAAGTGTGGGAATGGATCAATTCTATGGTAATCACTAACACATAAATCAAGAACTCTTACATCAAAGCAAATAAAACCCTCATTTGGAATAATTATTTTCTCTTTCTTATTACAAATCTATGCTTAACGATTTCCTAATGTGATATTGGACCTCCTTACAGAGGAATGACATTTTCTTTTCTATTCGGCAATTCATCTTCTCTCACATGTGGTCAAACATTTAAGAATGCAAATATTTCCATTGATAATTCATTAAGCTAACCTTTAAGAAATGTGCATTCTGGAATTTTGTCTGCTATCTTTTCTTTTTTTTTTTTTTTGGTCGGTCGTGGGGCTTGAACTCTGGGCCTAGGCGCTGTCCCTCAGCTCTTCAGCTCAAGGCGAGCGCTCTACCACTTGAGCTACAGTGCCACTTCCGGTTTTCTGGTGGTTTATTGGAGATAGAAGTCTCACGGTCTCTCCTGCCCAGTCTGGCTTTGAACTGCGATCCTCAAATCTCATCCTCCTGAGTAGCTAGGATTACAGCGTGAGCCACCAGTAACTGGCTGCTCTCTTTTGCTTACAAGCACAGGCTTTCTATGTTTATTTGTTTTACAATTAATTCTATTTTCCAATGTTCCTGTCACCAAATTCAGTCTGTCTGATCAGTCTTTCTGACTCTCTGCCTGTAGTCTCATTTCAGTGTGCCTTATAAAAAATATATTAGTTAGTTAAATAACTCTAATCTTCTGGTTTTCATCTGACTTCACGTAGGCTATGATAGCAGCCTTGACTGGCTCTGCTTAGAGGTCTAGGAGTATTATCAAAGTAGTAGGTTCTGTGGACACCAGTGATCCCCTGGCCTAGTGTCAATGGGTTTTTCTCCTAAAGATACAAATAATGGCTGACTAAATTCCTGTTTTAATTGTCTCAAAATGAGGCAATCTAGCATCCTTTCAAAGCCATAAATGATCCTGTAAAACCACTTACAGAAATGTTCTACCAAGATGGCTTTTCAAGGTTGACTGTGAAAAATGTTCATTTCCAAACAGCTACCATAAAACAGATCACATCACTGGAAGCTTACCTTTGGAAAGAAGACTCCCATTCCTTCCTTCTCTTATGATAGATCAAACCAGAACATTCTGCATTTGTGGTCAGCCTGGAGCATATTGTTCCAAGAATATTCGGTAGTGTAAAATAGAACTATCAAAATGAAGGTCGAAATACTTGTCTACTACGGACTGCTTTCTCTTGCTTATATCTGTTGTTATTTTCATTACTTCAAACACATGGAAAATTTACACTTGCGACTAGACAAGTGATAAAGCATCAATGAAATAAACATTGTTTACTTTCATATATCCAATATAATACAATTAACCCCTTATGGAAAGTTAAACTCAACTATAGAAACAATGTCAGAAAAATAAAATAAGCCACAATATGTATAATCTGGCAAACACACACACACACACACACACACACACACACACACACACAATCATCTACTCAGAAATTCTGTCTGTATAGAAATATTTATTTGGTACAAAAATAAAAATTTAATGAATGAATATGAGTTTTAAGTATCATCTGAAACACTCCTCTTGTATAAAATTGTATATAATTTTATAATGGCACCTAGATAGGAATTTAACAGGCATGTACAAATCAAATATCTACAATCTAAGCTAGATGACAGGAGTCATACCCTCATGATCAGGCTGGAGAATGTGTGGTGTGAATTTTTGCACAGTACTGAATCCTTCTACCTAATACTGAGTCATGTATAAAAATTTAATATTTGATGTTAAGGTGAGTGCTAATGTGGAAAACACATTGAATTATTACACTAACTTACAAAATTGAAATAATAATGATATATTAATTGTTTAAATTCTAATGTTTCTATATTTTAAAATTAATAAAGGATATTATTAAAATTAAATAGTTTCACTTGCTTTTTTCTATAGCTACTAAACTTAAAATTATATATGAAGCATTCAATATTAAGAAGTCAATAATAAGTAACCAATTATTAAAATGATATACTATTAAATGGTGATTTGAAATTAGTTCTAACAAATTGTCATGTAAAAGACATTAAATAGAATTATGGGTAATATTTTTTAAACTAACCAGCTTGTTATTTGTTTCCTAATTGTCTCATTTGTTATTCTTGGTCCAAGTCATCCCTTTACCTTAATTGCTTAGTTTTTTATTTCGTCTCAATTGGTTTACTTACTGTGCATTTTTCACTTTTTAATGTCTTGAATGAGGCTGAAAATCAGTTTGTTAGTTTATTACTTCCTAGGTCTAAGTAAAATTACTGCTCTCTTACAGCTGTTATACACTTCTCTCTTTAGGACAGTATTTCCCCCATCCCATCTCCTGTATTGCTTCTCCTCATGTATGTTATTTTAATTTCATTGTCAAGGTAATGTACAGAGGGTTTACAGTTACTTAAATAGGTCAGTGAATTCAGTTCTTTTCTAACTTGTTACCCCTCCTCCATTTGTCTTCCTCTTCCCCCCCATGCCACCGCCAAGATTATTTCCAACATGTGAGTATCACTATTGCATACGTTTTCTCTTCGTTCTTTGTTTCCCCTTTTTTTTCCCTGCCCTTCCCTAGTTCAGATCAACGTATGTGCTATAACCAGGGTACCAAGATCAAATACAGTGACAACAGGGGATATACCATAGGTGGGAACACATGAAAGATAAAAAAAAATCATACAGTACATTAAGAACAATAACAACAAAGAATATGTCTTGGAGTTCATGTCACTTGTAATCTTATATATTAATATGTACATACCTATGGAGTTATGCTGTTCACCTACTAAGATTATCCTTGATGTACACAATAGAGTAGAGCTCACCTATTACCCAGTAATCCCACTTCTGGACATTTACCCAAGTGACAAGAAATAAGGTCACACTAAAGCTACCAGCACAACTATGTTTATCACAGCATTATTTAACATAGCTAAGATATGGAACCAACCCAGATAGCCCACAGTTGATGAATGGATGAAGAAAATCACACACACACACACACACACACACACACAAACACACACACACACACACACACACACACTACAAAGGAGTTACAATTACATGGGCAAGATAATGACTACATTTCTTATCAAGTATTGTACGCTTCCTTTGTTTCCCCTTCCCATCACTTTCCCTTCCCCCACTCAATCCTCCCCCCCCCCCCGCACTAAAGTTGTAAAGTTCCTTTTCGAAATAACGACTTGTACATTTCATTGTTGCAATGGGTCCACGTGTATCACTTTTTAAACTATTTTTTTCCCTTCATCTCAGAACATTTTTATATATAAATATAATTGATTTTCTTAAACTACACAATTCAACAAAAAGTAAGTGTAAAAGTATTACCATGAAATTTTAAAACCATAAGTTTCTTACATAAGCACACATTTAAGAATAAAATCAATATTAACCTGTCAACACAGTAACCAAGCTTACACTGTATTTGATGTTTCTATAATGTGTGGAGGGGATGAGCAAAAACAAATTGTTTAAATAGGGATACAACACAAACTGATAATCCAAGAAAAAAAGGAAAACCCTCATTGCCGCAGCCCCCAAAAATGTGGATAAAAATGCAGAAACTTTCAAATATCTCTCAGTCATATCTCTCAGTATTAATGGACTTAACTCTACAATTAAGCGACATAGACTGTCTAGTTGGATTAAAATGCAAGATCCTTCTATTTGCTGCCTTCAGGAGTCACATCTTGGCCATTAAAACAAAGACATTTTGAAAATTAAAGGCTGGAAAAAAAATCTTCCAAGCAAATGGCCCCCATAAACAGGTGGGATTTGCAATCATAATATCAGATAAAATAGAGTTCAAATTAAAATTAGTGAGAAGAGAAAAAGAAGGTCATTCCATACTAACTAAGGTATCTCTCCTTCAGGAGGATAATACAATTCTAAATATCTATTCACCAACCATTGGAGCAACCAAATTTATCCAAGAAACACTACTTTCCCTCAAATCCCACATATATCCAAAGACATTAATTGATGGGGAATTTAATACACCACTTTCCCAACTAGATAGATCAACTCAGCAAAAACTCAACAGACAAACCACAGATCTAAACAAATGCACAGTCATCTACCGAATATTTCACGCAGCAGCATCAGAATACATGTTTTTCTCAGCAGCACATGGTACATTTTCCAAAATAGAACACATTTTAGGCCACAATGCAAACTTGTCCAAATTCAGAAACATTGAAGTTATACCTTGCAATCTCTCAGACCACAAGGGAATAAAATTAGAACTCAACACCAAAAGCCACCAAAGTCCAGTAACACATGGAGGCTGATAACACACTGCTGAATCACCAGGGGGTCATGGAAGAAATTAGAAAGGAAATTCAAATGTTCATGATATTCATCAAAAGTGAACACACAAATAACCAGCTCCTCTGGGACACAACAAAGGCAGTACTCAGAGGCAAGTTTATAGCTCTGAGTTCCTACATCACCAAATTGGAGAGATCTGAAAACAAAAATTTATTGAGACACCTGAGCCTCATTAAAAAATAACAGCAAGATAAACCCCAATACAGTAGACAGAAAGAAATATTAAATCAGATTTAATTGAATTAGAATCCAAAAAAAAAATAGAAAGAATCAACAATACAAAGAATTGGTTTTTCGAAAAAATTAACAAAATTGACAGACCCTTGGCGAATCTTATCAGAAAAAGAAGAGAAAACACCCAAACAAATAAACTCAGAGATGAGAATGGAAACATCACCACAAAAACAACCAAGATTCAGAATATTATAAGGGAATACATCTCAAAACTTTATGTTAATAAAGGCAGAAATGTACCTTTTCCTAGCAAATATTGACATAATGAAACTAAACCAAGATGAGTTAAGACATCTTAACAGTCCCAAATTGAGCATTGAAATAGAAACAGAAATAAGAGCCCTCCCATCTAAGAAAAGTCCGGGACCAGTTGGTTTTACAGCAGAATTCTACAAGACATTCAAAGCAAAGCTCATACCAATACTCCTCCAAATCTTCAATGAAATTGAAAGACAAAATTGACTACGGAACTCATTCTATGCAGCCATCATAACTTTCATAACAAAACCCGGCAGGGACTCATCAAAGAAAGAGAACTATGGACCCATTTTTTGATGAACATTGATGCAAAACTTCTCGACAAAATTTTGGACAATCAACTTCAACAATTCATCCAAAAATCATACACCATGATCAAACAGGATTCATTTCAGGGATGCAAAGCTGGTTCAATATACACAAATAAATTAATATAATTCATCACATCAACAGGAGCAAAAATAAGAACTACATGGTTATCTCAAAAGATGCTGAGAAGGATTTGATGAAGGTTCTGGAAAAATTAGGAATCCATGGCACCTTCCTCAATAAAATAAAGGCTGTATACGACAAACCTACAGTCAGCATTATACTTAATGGTGAAAAACTAAAGCCATTTCCTCTTAACTCAGAAACAACAGAAGGATGTCCACTCTCTCCAATTTTCTTCAATCTATTATTAGAATACCTAGCTACAGCAATAAGACAAGATGCAAACATAAAGGGGATCCAAATACGGAAAGGAGAAGTAAAACTCTCCACCTTTGCAGATGACAGAATCTTGCATTTAAAGAATCCCACAGACTCCATTCCCAAATTACTCAAGCTGATTCAAAACTTTGGCAAAGTAGCAGGGTATAAAATTAACCCTCAAAAGTCAATGGCTTTTCTGTATGCCAACATGAGAAAAGGGTGGCTGAAAATAGGCAAGCAACTCCATTCATAATTGCCCCAAAAGAAATAAAATACCTAGGAATTAACTTAACCAAAGGAGTGAAGTATCTCTATGATGAAAACTTTAAAAACTTGAAAAAGGAGATCAAACAGAAGTTAGAAAGTGGCAAAAACTCCCATGTCCTGGATTGGTAAGATCAACATCGTGAAAATGATAATACTTCCCAAGGCTGTCTACAAATTCAATGCAATACCTATCAAAATTCCAACAACATTCTTTGAGGAAATAGAAGAGGCAATCCAAAAATTCATATGGAAAAATAAAAGACCCTGAATATCAAAAACAATCCTCAAAAGAAAGAACAATGCTGGTGGAATATCAATACTATATTTTAAACTCCACTATGAAACCATAGTAATCAAAACAGCTTGGTATGGCAGAAGAACAGACCTCAGGACCAATGCAATAGAATTGAAAACCCAATAATGAACCTACAGACTTATAGCCATGTAATCGTTGAAAAGGAGCTAAAAAAATAGAATGGAAGAAAGACAGACTCTTCAGTAAATGGTGCTGGCAAAATTGGTTAACTACTTGTTGCAAACTATAGCTAGCTCCTTATATATCACACTGCACCACAGTCAACTCCAAATGGATCAAGGACCTCGCAGTCAAGTGGACACTCTGAAAACATAACAGGATGAAATAGGAGAAACCCTAGGTCTCCTTGGCACAAGTCAAAATTTTATTAATAGAGACCCAGAAACACAACAAATCAAAGAAATGTTGGACAAATGGGATTATATGAAATTGCAGAGCTTCTGGATGGCAAAGGACATAGATAGCAAGATCAATGGAAGATCTTCACTAGCCATACAACGGACAAGGGTCTCATATCTAAAATATACTTGGAACTCAAAAAATTAAATCCCCCAACAAGAAATCTTCAAAGAAACAACTGTCCAATAAATAAGTCGGCTAAAGACTTAAAGAGAATCTTCTCTGAAGAGGAAAGAAGGATGGCCAATAGACACATCAAGAAATGCTCAACCTTGGGTTGGGAAGTTGGCTCAGTGGTAGAACACTTGCCTTGCATGCATGAGGTCCTGGATTCAATTCCTCAGTACCACATAAGCAAAAAGAAAAAAAATCTGGAAGTGGCACTGTGGCTCAGAGGTAGAGTGCTAGCCTTGAGCTGAAGAGGTGAGGGACAGGGCCCAGACTCAGAGTTTAGGTCATACGACCAGACCCCCCCCCCAAAAAAAAAGAAATGCTCAACCTCCCTAGCCATAAAAGAAATGCAAATCAAAACAACTTCTAGATACTACCTCACTCCAGTTAGAATGGCTAAAATCAAGAACTCTAATAACAACAGGTGCTGGAGGAAATGTGGACAGAAGGGAACATTACTTTGTTGGTGGGAGTGTAAACTTGTTCAACCACTTTGGAAAGCAGTATGGAGGTTCCTCAAATGACTCCACATAGCGCTCCCTATGACCCAGCAATCCCACTTTTGGGCATTTACCGAAATGCTCACAAACAAGACCACACTAAAGCTATCAGCACAATTGTGTTTTTGCAGCATTATTTACTATAGCTAAGATATGGAACCAACCCAGATGCCCCTCAGTAAATAAGTGGATCAAGAAAATGCGGTATAAAAACACGATAGTCTTCTTTGCCTCCATCAGAAAGAATGGCATTGCCCCACTTGTTATGAAATGGAAAAGCTTAGAAAAAATTATATTAAGTGAAGTAAGCCAGGCCCAAAGAAACACAGGTTCCATGGTTTCCCTTATTTGCAGTATCTAGTATATGTCTGAGTCAAGCAGAATAGATCTGATAAGTTGATGTTAGGGAAATGAACCCTATGATATGTAATCAAATTTTTTTTCTTTCATGCGATTGTTTCTACATATTTATAAGATTATTTCCTTGTTGTTTTGTATGTTCCTCCCCCACAGTATAACTACTGCTTTCACTGTATTTGATGTCAGTATAATTTGTGGAGGGAAAGGGGAAAAATAAATTTTGTAAATGGGATACAGGTGGACCCATTGCAACAATGAATTGTACAAGTCTTTGTGTGGACAAAACACTTTACAACTTTGCTGCTGTGCGTGGGAGGGGGGATGAGGTGGGGGCGGGAGATGATTGGAAAGCATGGGAAGGGGAAACAAAGGAGGAGGCTAAAATGCTTGATAAGAAATGTAGTCATTATGTTGCCCATGTAATTGTAACGCCTCTGTATAGTACTTTCACAATAAAAAATAAAATAAAAATTAACACTAAATGCATTTCATTAATAGAGATCTTCAATGATTTATTTAATCAAATATTTTGTTTTTGTCAGTTGTGGGTCTTGATCTCTGGGCTTGGGATATGTCCCTGGGCTCTTCAGGTCAAGGAGAGCACTGTATCACTTGAGCCATAGCACCACTTCAGGTTTTCTAGTAGTTATTTGGAAGTCAGAATCTCACAGACATTCCTGCCCAACCTTGCTTTGAGCTGTGATCCTCAGTTCTCAGAGTCCTGAGTAGCTTGGATTACAGGCTGTAGTCAACAGTGCCCACTTCATCAAATATTTTTATAAAAATACTGAGAGAATTCAACCAGCTAGTTATTTAATTACTTTGAGAATAAGGATATGGTGCCCATTACAAGTGTATATATTGATCAATTACGAGGTGAAGATTCTTCAACTCACATTTCACTATTTATGAGATGAGTCAACATGAAACGATGAAATGGGCATAAAACTTTTTTTTATCCGACACCACAGTGTCATTTACTCCTTCCCAGGACTGAAACTGAGAAAAAGAGAATGAGAAAAAATTCAGCTAAGATAATTCTAATTTGACATACTTAACCGATGACGTTTCTTATCGGTCCTAGTGAATCCATACATATCACAGTGTCACTAGGTCCAAAAATAATCCTAAACTTCCTTTGTAGTGAGCAAAATATATGGGTTTGTAGAACATAAAATTTGTTGTTCATTTATCCCATTTCATTACTTTCAATTTTGTACGATAATAGTGCTGTATGAAAACAGGATTTTCTTTACATGTTGTTGCCAAAGGATTTGATTGTGCACCAAATAAAACTTGGGATATGATGTTCCAAAGGAAAAAATATATACTTGGTTGAGGTTCCAAATTACAGTTGCCAAACTTTATACATAAATTAAACACACACACACACACACACACACACACGAAGATTTACCAATGTGAGAATAATACAGGAGTTTGTGCATTGTTTTTCTGTGGGGTAGCGTTCTAAGAATTTGTCCATACTACCTCCTCTGCCTATTTCATTTGATACAGAAGATAAGAATCTCTATGACTCTTAAGCCATGGCTGGTGTCAAAAACGATTACATAGATCCCAAACTCCTGCATTTCTATGATTTCTTGCATGTAGAATGAGTGCTAGGGTCTATAAGAATATTTTATCAAAGTTTAGAAACTTACATGTATTCAAAAATTTGGCCTCCATTTACTGACATATTGATTACTCATAAATAATGATGAATATATACAAAGGATGATTGAAAGGATTTTGAATCATACAAAATGACTTATCATCTTATGTGTCTTCTTCCCAAAATACAACAGCAGAACTATCTCTCATACAGCACTAAAACTTACCCAGGATTAATTTTGTCAACCTTCAAATATTGTGAAGTTTTCCATCAAACTAAAAGGAACCATTAGTTATCAATACCCTATATATAGAAAAGGGACACATTGAATCAATTTATTTTATTTATCAATTTATTACCACATCAAGCTGAATTCCATGTCATATAATAATATACTGGATGTCTTAATATACAATACAATTACATTTTGGCCATTAGACAATAGTGAGTAAAAGGAAACCACCACTAGTGTTTGGGAAATATGGCACACACAGTGTGCCCACGCAAAACATCTTACTTATGCTTTGCTTGGACTAGAACTCTAGAAATACAGCTCTAGAAATATACAACTTGGAATTCCACTGTCATAGTTTCATCACAGTCTGCTGAGATTCCAAAAGAAATACAAAAATCTGTCCATGATATTTCTGCCCACACGTGATTTGAATACATTTCCAAAAACTCACCTTAAAAATGATACCCAAATGTATCCAAGAATAATAGAAGTTTTGTAGTGTCAACATTTTTCAAGGAAACTTTATGTTTCTGTATTTCACCATACGTAGAGCAACCTGGGCTGTATGATCTTTTGATTTTTATCACAATGACACTTCAAAAACCTCTCAGGATCCATAGAATTCTGAAAAAGAAATTACCTCTAGAACAAGCAATATACTGGGGAATATGTACATCTTTGTTCTTCACTCTTTATGAATATATTACCTTAGGAATCCCTCTTAGGATAAGGAAGACACAAAAATATGAGAGTATTACTGTCGAAATTACCTTCTGAAATACTCCCACTTCCCATTAGATAGTTCTTACTTTTTAGTATTATGAAATATGATCATTCTAGTTAAATAATTTCTTTTTTGGGTCCATTGGAACTCTGTTAGCTTCTGTTAACTTCTGAGATGATAAATCCATTGAAGATCCATGATTTATCTGCTTTCTTACATTCCAATCTAGAAAGTGTCCATAATTTCTTCCTTGCTCACTTCTCAATTTAGTATATTTAAACTCAGCGGCTGGGATGGTAGCTCAGTAGAAGAGGGATTAACTAGCTTACATGAGGCTTTAAATTCGATTCCACATCACACTATATACAAAAAAGTTGGAAATGGCTCTGTGGATACAGTGGTACAACACTAGCTATGAGTTGATGAAGAGAGGATAGCCCCCAGCCCCAGATTTCAGTACCCAAGTACAAATACCACCACCACCACCACAACAACAACAAAAACAACAAAATGAGAAGAACAAAGAAGAACAAAATGAGGAGAAATCATATTTTGTTATATTTACTCCTGTCAATATGAAATAAAGTAAACAAGATCAATTGAAATAATTTCTCAAAACAAATGTGTAAACATATGTACCTCCTTTTATTGTTACAGGAAGGTAAATGTCAGCATTAATGTTTGGAAAAAAAATCTTAGAAAAAAGATTTTAAAATATTTCACAATCAGACATCTTAAATGATTGTGATTTCTTCGGCAAAAGGAAAATCACATTAATTTCTAAATCATTTTGTATCTAGACACATTTGAATTGATGTACATTGACTTCTCACTCTACTTCACAGAAAAGGGTAACATATAAATTTGTAGAAACATCTTTGGGAGTATTCAGACTTCAATATTGACATTTGATTTGTGTATTAGTAAATGGAAAATTCTTTGTTGAACTATTTCGTGCATATGATCAAAATATGGGAAATGAAAGTAGCTGACATCACATTAAAAAGGAGAGGATGATGTGGTTCGTCAAATTTCTCTCTTTGGAATTACTGAGGTGTTGAGACATTTTAATAATGCTCTCGGTAGAATAATAGAACATGTTTTTCAACAATTTTAACAAGACCAACATGGGAGAGAAGAATTAGAAGGCCATGATTTATGGATAAATGGAAAAACGGACATTTCAGTAATACAAAGAACTTGGACACTTAGGTACTGATAAATAGAGAGGATGCTAAGGGAGTGCTTGATGTCTCAGGAAGTTAATCAGACATATCAAAGCAGAGCAGAAACCCTCTTTGAAGTACATAGAAATTATGGCCATCCGAAGGCTTCCCAGAAGAAATCATAAGGTTTTGTATGTCTTCTGTGGGAGTGATCATCATTCCTTTGATATGACAAATACAGCTCATGTAATAATCATGTAAGATCATTCTTAGAACTATCAGCCCAACTTTTATTTCTCTCAATTGTGACAAACTTTCAGACAATATCCATCTTCCTATATTTAAATGCAATATATTTCATTTCAATTGTACTAAAATTCAGTACATTTGATCTGGAAATGGGCGTCTCTGTGTTACTGAACAGCATGCAACTTCATCCTCATTCTCATTCTCAATGTTTCTAATAAGTTTTCTATTTCTTGCATTGTTTTCCAGTAGGCTATGACACACAAATGACTTTTGTTAACAACATTTTTCAATGCAACTAATAGAGATAAGTATAGATACCAGGTTTGAAAGAATTAAGCACATTGTCAGATGAAGAATACTTCATCTGCTTTTCTTCATAGTTGTTGCCTAAGGATATTGACAACTACAAATAGTGTGCATTGGGAAATTAGAACTTGATTTGACACTGTGAGTCATGAAGAAATAGGAAAAAAAAATCACTGAAGTTGTATTCTAGACAGTGACCTTCAAAGATTTGTGAACATTTAAAATTTGTACTAAGAAAATTCGGCCAAAATGTGCACATAGGCTTAGTGACAGCATAAATGATTTAATGAACCTATGTTTTTGTGGAAATACTAAAGTCAGAATGACAGTGACCTAGCTGAATATCGGTCTCAAAATGGATTCTCACCAATTACAGCTTTCTGAAGTAAATATCAGTAAGCCGATTGACCATAGAAAATTTATGGCCTCTCAAAAATCTAGTAGTACTTCTTCTTCTCAGGTATTATACTCACTTTCAGTTTCTTTTTTTTTTTCTTTGTTTTAATTGTGAAAATACTGTACAGAGGAGTTACAATTACATGGGCAAGATAACGAGTATATTTCTTATCAAGCATTGTAGCCTCCTACTTTGTTTCCCCTTCCCATCCCTTCCCATCCTCCCCTCCGTTCCCCCACCCAATTTTCCCCCTACCTCTCCCCCCCCACATCCCCGCACGAAAGTTGTAGCTTGTTTTCGACATAAGGACATGTATATCTCATTGCAATGGGTTCACCTGTATCACTTTCAGTTTCTTATGTATTAGTTTGTGCCTGGACAACAGACTAGCACAGTCAGAAAATGTTATTCATAATTGCTGTAGTCACCACATACAAGATTCCATTTTCCAGGCATGAACACATATGGAAAAAAATATAGAAATTGAAAACAAAGGATATGTTCCTTTATTTGTGTTGGTCATTGTCTGGAAGGGCAGAAATAATCAACCTTTTTATATTGACATATATTTCCATTTCAATATGCCATTGATAGGTTCCTCCTTAGATTGATTCCTTGAGACTTCTATAAGCTCTACATAATCCAGCAGATATAGAAAAAGATTAGGTTTACTCCTAGTCTCTTCGTGAATGGAATTTCAGTTAAGTATTAGTATTGATTTAAGGTCAAGAATTATACTCATGTTCAAATGTTTCTGCAAAATTCCAGCCAATATTTTATATAATCCAATCGGAA
Source organism: Dipodomys merriami (assembly GCF_024711535.1). Taxonomy (NCBI): domain Eukaryota; kingdom Metazoa; phylum Chordata; class Mammalia; order Rodentia; family Heteromyidae; genus Dipodomys; species Dipodomys merriami. The sequence continues at coordinate 28,862,616 of NW_027203159.1, read as the reverse complement.
AAATACAACTGTCTTAATATACACATTATCATAAACAATCTGAATTCAAAATGACCATATCGGCTGATCACCTTCTGAATTCACTGGCCTGACATAATTATACTGTCCAACTTTGTTTCACAAGTTAGATCTTCATAAATTATACATAAAGGGGAGTTCCAGGAAGATGGTGGAGGAGAAGCTGGAGGCTAAACAAGCTCTCACATAGAAAGCAGTTTTAGTGTTCCAGTGAACAGTCCTAAGCCAGAGAATCACACCAAGTGTGCCATCACAATACAGAAAGTTAGGCAAAGAGGGAAAATTCAGGCAAGAAGACAGAACCGAGCACTTTCCAGCAGCCGCCGCTGTGGCGGAAGCAATGGTGGAAGCAGCGGCCATAGCCGATATACCTGCAACACAGAGAGTACAGGACTGAGGAGCCAGATGCGGCGGGTAAGCAGATTCTACTCAACACCAGCAAGAACTGACAAGGAGCACACATCTTCATCCTGTAGTTCACAGACCAGAGAGGACCCAGGAACCAAGACTCCAGTGTGAGTAGAAGCCTGACATCCTCACTCCTTCTCAGGGAACAGACAACGGAAGGCCACTCATCCCCCCTATCCCCATTACCTGAGATCTCCATCTTTGATACTGACAAAGGCCTGGCTGAGCAGCTAGCTCCAATTCAGGCCTTGGAAGAAAACTAGAGTCATTTAGGATGTCACAAGAACCTAAAGTGACCTGCCAGACTCAGCTCCTCCCAGGAAGTCACCCAGGCTGGGCCACCAGCTCCAGGAGTGGCTTTCTTCACTTGGTATACAGAGCCAGAGGATGCCCCTCCCTACAGCAGCCTTGACATATATGGAAATTCAGTAAACATAAACCCTGAGAATGACTCCAGGCTGGGATCTGTGAGTGTCTCACAAGCTAACCCCTCAGTGAAAAGCTGTTTGCTGAAAGCCTTCAGCTCTATCCAGAAGCTAGCCTCATCACAGCATCTCCAAACTAGAGGAAGCAGCCATCTACCTCTTTTCTGATACTCAAAGCAAATCTTCCTCCCATTGAACTAGCCTGGGAGGAGGATCACAAAATCCTGGGTAAAGCAGAGCATTTTTTTGCCTGCTCAAATAAAGTGACATAAGAAACCATCCAAGCCACAGGAAAATCAAACACCACAAGCAGACCAGAAACTCCAACAAAAGACTGGTTACGTACACAAGGTAGATACAGGATGTTCCCATCCTCCCTGAAAATATCAAATAACTCTTTCTTTGTACCTTTTATAATTTTTTTTCTAAAACTCCTTTTAATTTTAAATATTTAACTTTAAAAATATTTTCTAGTAAATTTTTTTCTTCCTCTTATAATTTTTATTTTAGGGGTATATGTGTGCGTATTTTCTTTCTTTTTTTCTTACTTTTTTTTTGTTTAGCTCTACTGAACTTTTGATTTTTTTCTTTCTTTCTCATTCTTTTCACCTTGTCTTCTTTTTCGTTCTTTTTGTGTGACTTAATTGCTGTTCTGCATATCCTCAGAAATGCCGTAGTTGATTGTTAGACCTTATCCCCCATTGTGTACACACTTAATGAAGAAATTTATTACTCAATTCAAAACCTCTTATACTTGAATTCCTTAATAGCAGTACTATCTCTTTATACCTATATAATATTTTAAGCTTTTTTATTTTTAAGTTTTCACATCTCCTTTATATCCCTCCCCTTCTCTAATTGTATACACGTTATTCACCTAACATTTCATTTTCAAATTTGCATCTTTTAAACATTGCACTTTTTAATTTTTAATTTTTGATTTTCTATTTTTTCTTCTCTCACTTTTCTCTTTCTCTTTCTTCTTTTTTCTCTCTCCCTCTACTTTCTTTCTATCCAACCAATTTTATACTTTGAGATTAGGAGTTAAGTTAACTATCCCTGTGCCTTCACACATCACTCTATTCCTAGTTTTACCTACATCTCTCCCTAAACCTAACAATTTCTGGTTTGCCAAATTCTTCTTTGCGGTTCGGAACCCATTAATATATAATTGTTTGAAGTTTAATAGTTATACCTGTTGTACTAGATTGTATCTGCAGATTTTTAACTGTAACTAAAGACTTTGGATGATGCTTGCCTTAAGAAAGTGATTTAGCACAAAAGTGGTGTTACTTTCATCAGAAGTGGGCAGAGTAAGCTGGAAAAACACAAGAAAAATGGCAAGTCTGGATATCTCAACTCCCACTCATGATAATTAAGGCAGAGAACAGATAATCAATAATCCAGAGGAGAGTTCCCAAATAGCTCTACAAACACTGCTGGTAAACATGGTAAATGGAAAGATTGAAAACCTGCAAAGGACCCTGTATGAGCGTGATAAGGAGACAGAGAAGGAAAACCAAAGTTTAATACAGGAATATCATGATTGTGAGGAGGCTACTCAAAAACTGATACAGGAATTGCGTGAGCAGCTTGAGAATACTCAGAGAAAGGCAGGAATGGTATGAGCAGGTTGAGAACACTCAAAGAAAACTACAGGAATTGTGTGAACCTGAGGAAGCTAAGCAAAGAGAGACTAGGATGAGAATGCACCAAGATCACTAAAGGCATTCATGGAATCCATTAACAAAGAGCTGAAGGAAGTCAGGGAGACCACAAAGGAATGTTGAATGGAACCCAACAGAAGGCATAGCAGTCCAAAGAAACCTTAACCAATCAACTAAGTGAATTGAGAATAAACATTGAACACAAAATTAAGAAAGTAAACAAGTTCAAACAAGATCTAAAACAAAGCTTCAACAAAGAATTTAAAGCCATCAAAGCTGACCAATTAAAAGGGAAAGAAAAAAAAAAAAAAACAAAGTAGAAAGTCTTCATAGTAGGTTAGACCATGCAGAAGATGGAATCTCGGGGATTGAAGACAGCCCACATATTATAGAGAAAGACATACAATCATCCAAGACAAGTGCAAGAAATAAGATAGATCTCCTCAACACTTGGAAGACACCATCAGAAGGCCTAATATAAGGATCATGGGTTTAGAGGAGCACCTAGGGACAGAAGTCTCGGAAATTTGTTTAACAGGATCCTAGCAGAGAATTTCCCAAACATGCATAAAGATAGGACTATTCAGATACAAACAGCTTTTAGAACTCCAAATAGACCACACCAGAATACGACATTCGGCCATCACATTATAATCCACACTGATCAATTCAGACCAAGGAAAAGATCCTTAAAGTTGTCAAGGAGAAAAGATTAATCACCTATAAAGGAAAAACAATTAGAATCACCTCAGATTTCTCAGCAGAGACAATCAAAGTAAGAAGAGCCTGGAATGATGCATGTCATGCCCTAAAGACAACTATCAACCAAGAATACTCTACCCAGCTAAACTCTCCATAACTGAAGGCTAAATAAAACCCTTCATAGCAAAGACAAATTGAAAAAATATATCTCCACCAAATCAGCCCTACTAAAGTTTCTTCAAGATGTCCTACACATAGAAAACCAACAAGACCACAATAAAGGCTAGGAAAACGCACCCAAACTGAGAATCCAAGAACCATAGGAAGAACCCAGTTGCTTCAGCCCCCAAGAAGGTGAATTAAATGGCAGGAACCCCCAAATACCTCTCAGTCCTATCTCTCACCAATAACGGAATTAACTCTCCAATTAAGTGACATTGACTGTCAAGTTGGATTAAAAATCAAGATCCTTCTATCTGCTGCCATCTGGAGTCACACCTTGCCCATAAAAACAAACACATTTTCAATATTAAAGGCTGGAACAAAATCTACCAAGCAATGGCCCCCCTAAACAGGCGGGAGTTGCAATTCTAATATCCGATCAAATACAGTTCAAATTAAAATTAGTGAGAAGAGAAAAAGAAGGCCAATCCACACTAACTAAGGGATCTCTCCTTCAGGAGGATATTACAATTCTAAATATCTATTTACCAACTAATAGATCACTCAAATTTATCCAAGAAACACTACTTTCCCTCAAATCCCACTTATATCCAAAGACATTAATTGTTGGGGACTTGAACACACCACTTTCCCAACTAGATAGATCAACACAGCAAAAACTCAACAGAGAAACCACAGATCTATCCACTAGATTTAACAGACATCTACCAAATATTTCACCCAGCAGCATCAGAATACAAGTTTTTCTCAGCAGCACATGGAACATTTTCTAAATTAGACCACATTTTAGGCCACAAAGCAAACTTGTCCAAATTCAGAAACATTGAAGTTATACCTTGCATGCTCTCAGACCACAAGGGAATAAAATTAGAACTCAACACCAAAAGCCACCAAAGAAAGTCCGGTAACACATGGAGGCTGAACAACACACTGCTGAATCATGAGTGGGTCATGGAAGAGATTTGAAAGGAAATTCATATATTCATGATATTCAACAAAAATGAACACAGAAATTACCAGCTCCTCTGGGATACAGTAAAGGCAGCACTCAGGGGCAAGTTTATAGCTCTGAGTTCCTATATCAACAAATTGAAGAGATCTGGAACCAACAATCACACATAATTCCTTGCAATTTCTCAATCCACCATGGAAAGAAAGAAAGAAATAGATACAATTGTGGCATCAAATTGACAACTCCTCCTACCTAGATGCACACATTCACAATAGAGTTTCAGACTTCATTGGCGACTTTTCAATCTGTAACAATTTTTCTATTCTTGATGCACGAGTTCCATATTCTAGTCTCAAGAATAGAAGCTTACATAGTAAACAAAACAGCTTGGTATGGGCACAAGAACAGTCCTCAGGACCAATGGAATAGAATTGAAAACCCAGAAATGAACCTCCAGAAATATAGCCATCTAATCTTTGATAAGGGAGCTAAAAAAATAGAATGGATGAAAGACAGCCTCTTCAGTATATGGTGCTGGCAAAATTGGTTAACTACATGTAGAAAACTAAAGCTAGATCCTTATATAATCACCATGCACCAGAATCAACTCCAAATGGATCAATGATCTCAAAGTCAAAGCACACACTCTGAAAACATTACAGGATGGAATAGGAGAAACCCTAGGTCTCCTTGGCTCAGGCCGAAATTTTCTGAATAGAGACCCGGAAACACAACAAATCAAAGAAATGTTGGACAAACAGGATTGCATGAAGTTGAGAGCTTCTTCATGGCAAAGGACATAGCTAGCAAGATCAATAGAAAGCCTATGGATTGGGAGAAGCTCTTCATTAGCCATACAATGGACAAGGATCTCACATCTAAACTATACTTGAAATTCAAAAAATTAATCCCCCAACAACAAATCCTCAAAGAAACAACTGCCCAATAAATAAGTGGGCTAAAGACTTGAAGAGAGAGTTCCGAGAAGATGGCGGAGGAGAAGCTGGAATCTGAACAAGCTCTCGCATAGAAAGCAGTTTTAGAGTTCTAGTGAACAGTCTTAAGCCAGAGAATCACACCAAGTGTGCCATCACAGGACAGAGAGTTAGTCAAGAGAGGGGAAGCCAAGGAGACACATCTGAGCGCCTGCCAGCAGCTGCTGCTGTGGCGGCAGGGTCGTGGAGGCGACCACCGCCGCGGGGTCATACCTGAGACACAGAGAGTCTGGGACGAAGGAGCCAGATGCAGCGGACGAGAGGAGTCTATTCAACACCAACAAGTACCAACAAGGAGCGGACATCTTCATCCTGCAGTTTGCAGACCAGAGACGACCAAGGATCCAAGACTCGGTGTGAGTACAAGCCCGACGTCCTCACTCCTTCTCAGGGTGCAGAGGGGGAAGGCCAGCCCTCCCCCCCAGCACCGGTGATCTCCATCTTGGATATCGACATAGCTCGGAGGAGCTGCTAGCTCCAGCTCAATCCTTGGAATAAAACAAGTCATTTAGCAGGTCACAAGAACTTAACGGCAAAGTGACCTGCCAGACTCAGCTCCATCCAGGGAAAAGTCACCCAGCTCAGACGCCAGCCATTGGAGTGTTTTGCCTCACTGGGGAACCAGAGCCAGAGGTTGCCCCTCCCTCTAGCAGCCACCACAATCAATTGAAAAACAGAAACCCTGAGAATGGCTCCAGGCTGGGCGCTGTGAGCTTTATCACAAAATAGCCCCAGGGAAAAGCTACTGTTTGTTGAAAGGCTTCAACTCTACCCAGAACCTAGCCTCATCATGGCATCCCCCATTTTTGTGATTCTCAAAGCAGATCACCCTCCCAGAAAACTAACCTGGGAGGGGGATCTCAAAATCTTGGGTAAAGCAGAGCATTTTTCTGCCTCTTCCAACAAACCGACTTAAGAAACCAATCAAGACACAGGATCTCAAGCTGACCAGAGAATCCAAGAAGAGACTGGACAGACAATAGGGAGATACAGTATTCTTCCCACACCTCCCCCCCCAAAAAAAATTAAAAGACTTTTTTTCTTTTTTTTTTCTTTTTTTCTTCTTCTTCTTCTTTTCTTTTTTTGTTTGTTTTTTGTTTTTTGTTACCATATATATATATATATATATATATATATATATATATATATATATATATATAATTTTTTTTCTCTTCTAAAACTCTTATTAATCTTTAATTTTTGCCTCTTCTGATAAAATAATTGTTTTCCAGTAACTTTTTTTTCTCCGCTTATAATTTTTATTTTAGGAATATGTGAATGAGCGTTTTCCTTTCTTTTCTTGTCCTCTTTCTCTTTTTCTTTCTTTCTTATCTTTTTGTTTTTTTGTCTAGCTCTACTGAACTTCTGATCTTTTCTTCCCCTTTCCTATCCTCAAAATTTTTCACATCTCCTCTATGTCCCTCCCTTTCTCTCAACATATTCACAGTCCTCTCTAAATAGACAGTCTTTTAACCTCTATAATAACATTAATTTTTACGTTTCTATTTTTTTTGCTGGTCTCTTTTCATTCCCCTTCCGGTCTCTTCTTTTTCTCTCTCTCTCTACTTGCATCCTACCCAACCCATTTCCTGCATTGGGATTAGGACATAGTTAACTCTCCCTGTGCCTCCCCACACCAATCTATTCCTATTTTTTTACCCACATCTCTTCCTAAAAGTAATAATTTTGGGTTTTTCAAATTCTTTTCTGCGGTTTGAAGACCTTTAACATATAGTTGTTTGATGTTGAATAGATGTATCTGTTGAACTAGATTGTATCTGTAGACTATTGACTGTACAAACGCAAACTTTGATTGATGGTTGCCTTAAGATAGTGTTCTAACACAAACTGGTGCTATCTTCATCTCAAATAGGCAGAGTAAGCCGGAAAAACACAAGAAAAATGGCAAATTCGGGTATCTCAAATCCCAATCTTGATAATCAGGGATTAGAACAGATAAAGAATAATCCAAAGGAGAGTTCCCACATAGCTTTACAAACACTACTAGCAAATATGATAAATGAGAATTTTGACAATGTACAAAGGAATCTGTATGAGCGTGATAGGGAGAGAGAGGAGGCATCCCAGAAGCTTATACAGGAATATCATAAGCGTGAGGAAGCTACTCAAAACCTGATACAGGATTTGCGTGAACAACTTGAGAATACTCAAAGAGAAAGGCAGGAATGGCGTGAGCAGGCTGAGACAATTCAAAGAGAACTGCAGGATCCCACAGACGGGAGGAAGCTAATCAAAGAGTAATTCAGGAATTGAGAGACCAGGTAGAAAATACACAAAGATCTCTAAAGGCATTCATGGAATCCATTAACAAAGAGCTGAAGGAAGTCAGGGAGACCACAAAGGGAATGCTGAATGGAACCCAACAGAAGGAATGGGAGTCCAAAGAAACCAAAACCAATCAACTAAGTGATTTGAGAACAAACACTGAACACCAAATTAAGGAAGTAAAGAAATTCATACAAGACCTAAAACAGAGCTTCAACAAAGAACTTGAAGCCATCAAAGCTGACCAATTAGAAGGAAAAGAGATAAAAAACAAAGTAGAGAATCTTGACAGCAGGTGAGACCATGCAGAAGATCGAATTTCAGGGATTGAAGACAGCCTAGATATTATAGAGAAAGAACATACAACCATCCAATACAAGTCCAAGAAATATGATAGGTCTATCCAACACCTGCAAGACACCATCAGAAGGCCCAATCTAAGGATAATGGGTGTAGAGGAGCACCTAGAAACAGAAGTTAATGGTGTAGGAAATTTGTTTAATAGGATCCTAGCAGAGAACTTCCCAAACATACAAAAAGATAGGCCTATTCAGATACAAGAACCTTTTAGAACCCCAAATAGACCAGACCAGAATAGGACATCCCACCGTCACATTAGAATCCACACCAGATCAACTCAGACCAAGGAAAAGATCCTTAAAGCTGTCAAGGAGAAAAGGTTAATCACCTATAAAGGGAAACCAATTAGAATTACCTCAGATTTCTCAGCAGAGACAATCAAAGCAAGAAGAGCCTGGAATGACGTATGCCATTCCCTAAAAACAAACAACTATCAACCAAGAATACTGTACCCAGCTAAACTCTCCTTCATAACTGAAGGCCAAATAAAAACATTCCATAGCAAAGAAAAATTGAAACAATACATCTCCACCAAACCAGCCCTAAAAAAGTTTCTTAAAGATGTCCTACACATAGAAAACCAACAAGACCACAACAAAGCACAAGAAACTGCACCCAAACTGAGAATCCAAGAACCTTAGGAAGAACCCAGTTTTTGCAGCCCCCAAGAACGTGGATAACATGGCAGGAACTCCCAAATACCTCTCAGTCCTATCTCTTAACGTTAACGGAATGAACTCTCCAATTAAGCGACATAGACTGTCTAGTTGGATTAAAAAACAAGACCCTTCTATCTGCTGCCTGCCGGAGTCACATCTTGCCCGTAAAAACAAATACATTTTCAATGTTAAATGCTGGAACAAAATCTACCAAGCAAACGGCCCTTATAAACAGGCGGGGTTGCAATCCTAATATCAGATAAAATAGACTTCAAATTAAAATTCGTGAGAAGAGATAAAGAAGGTCGCTACATACTAATGAAAGGATCTCTCCTTCAGGAGGATATTACAATTCTAAATATCTATTCGCCAAACAATGGAGCACCCAAATTTATCAAAGAAACACTATGTTCCCTCAAATCCCATATAGATCGAAAGACATTAATTGTTGGGGATTTTAACACACCACTCTCCCCACTACATAGATCAACTCGGCAAAAACTCAACAGAGAAACAACAGATCTAAACAGCTACATAGATCAACTAGACTTAAAAGACATCTACCGAAGATTTCACCCAGCAGCATAAGAATACAGGTTCTTCTCAGCAGCACATGGAACGTTTTCTAAAATAGACCACCTTTTAGGCCACAAAGCAAACTTGTCTAAATTCAGAAACATTGAAGTTATACCTTGCATTCTCTCTGACCACAAGGGAATAAAATTAGGACTCAACACCAAAAGCCACCAAAGAAAGTCCGGTATCACATGGAGGCTGAACAACACACTGCTGAATCAGGAGTGGGTCATGGAATAGATAAAAAAGGAAATTCAAATGTTCATGCTATTCAACAAAAATGAACACACAAATTACCAGCTCCTCTGGGACACAGCAAAGGCAGTACTCAGAGGCATGTTTATAGCTCTGAGCTCCTATATCAACAAATTGGAGAGATCTGAAACTAACAATTTAATGACACATCTAAACCTCCTTGAAAAAGAGCAGCAAGATAAACCCCAATCCAGTAGATGGAAAGAAATAATCAAAATTAAATCAGAATTAAATGAATTAGAATCCAAAAAAATTATAGAAAGAATCAACAAAACAAAGAGTTGGTTCTTCGAAAAACTTAACAAAATTGACAGACCCTTAGCAAACCTTATCAGAAAAAGGAGAGAACACACCCAAATTAATAAACTCAGAGATGAGAATGGAAACATCACCACGGAAAAAAACCAAGATTCAGAACATTATAAGGGAATACTTCTCAAAAGTTTATGCTAATAAGTTTGAGAACTTGACAGAAATGGACCTTTATCTAGCAAATATTGACATGCCAAAACTAAACCAAGATGCGTTAAACCAGCTTAACAGGCCCATATCAAGCATTGAAATAGAAACAGCAATAAGAGTCCTCCCAGCTAAGAAAAGTCCAGGACCAGATGGTTTTACAGCGGAATTTTACAAGGCCTTCAAAGCAGAGCTCACACCAATACTCCTCCAACTCTTCAATGAAATTGAAAGAGAAAGCTCACTACCGAACACATTCTATGAAGCCATCATAACCCTCATCCCAAAACCAGGCAAGGACTCATCAAAGAAAGAGAACTATATACCCATTTCTTTGATGAACATTGATGCAAAACTTCTCAACAAAATTTTGGCCAATCGACTTCAACAATTCATCCAAAAAATCATACACCTTGATCAAACAGGATTCATTTCAGGGATGCAAAGCTGGTTCAATATACGCAAATCAATTAATATTATTCATCACATCAACAGGAGCAAGAATAAGAACCACATGGTTATCTCAATAGATGCAGAAAAAGCATTTGACAAGATCCAACACTCCTTTATGATGAAGGTTCTGGAAAAATTAGGAATCCATGGAACATTCCTCAATACAATAAAGTCTGTATATGACAAACCTACAGCCAGAATTATACTCAATGGTGAAAAACTAAAGCCATTTCCTCTTAACTCAGGAACAAGACAAGGATGCCCACTCTCTCCACTTCTCTTCAATCTAGTATTAGAATGCCTAGCTACAGCAATAAGACAAGATCAGACATAAAGGGGATCCAAATAGGGAAAGAAGAAATAAAACTCTCCCTCTTTGCAGATGACATGATCTTGTATGTAAAGAATCCCATAGACTCCACTCCCAAATTACTCGAGCTGATTCAAAACTTTGGCAAAGTAGCAGGTTATAAAATTAACCCCCCAAAATCAATGGCTTTTCTATATGCCAACAATGAGAAAAGTGTGGCTGAAATTAGGAAAGCAACTCCATTAGTAATAGCCCCACAAAAAATAAAATACCTAGGAATTAACTTAACCAAAGAAGTGAAGGACCTCTATGATGAAAACTTTAACATCTTGAAAAAGGAAATCAACACAGAACTTTAAAAATGGCAAAACCTCCCATGCTCCTGGATTGGCAAGATTAACATCGTGAAAATGGCAATACTTCCCAAGGCTATCTACAAATACAACGCGATACCTATCAAAATTCCACCCTCATTCTTCATGGAAATAGAGGAGGCAATCCAAAAATTCATATGGAACAATAAAAGACCCCGAATAGCAAAAACGCTCCTCAACGGAAAGAACACTGCTGGAGGAATATCAATACCAAATTTCAAACTCTACTATAAAGCCATAGTAATCAAAACAGCTTGGTATTGGCATAAGAACAGACCTCAGGACCAATGGAATAGAATTGAAAACCCAGAAATGAACCTACAGACCTATAGCCATCTAATCTTCGATAAGGAAGCTAAAACAATTGAATGGAAGAAAGACAGCCTCTTCAGTAAATGGTGCTGGCAAAATTGGTTAACTACATGTAGAAAACTAAAGCTAGATCCTTATATATCACCCTGAACCAGAATCAACTCCAAATGGATCAAAGACCTTGAACTCAAAGCAGACACTCTGAAAACATTATAGGATGGAATAGGAGAAACCTTAGGTCTCCTTGGCTCAGGCCGAAATTTTCTGAATAGAGACCCGGAAGCACAAAAAATCAAAGAAAGGTTGGACAAATGGGATTGCATACGGTTGCAGAGCTTCTGCAGGGCAAATGACATAGCTAGCAAGATCAATAGAAAGCCCACCGATTGGGAGAAGATCTTTACTAGCCATACAACGGACAAGGGTCTCATATCTAAAATATACTTGGAACTCAAAAAATTAAACCACTCAACAACAAATCCTCAAAGAAACAACTGCCCAATAAATAAGTGGGTGAAAGACTTAAAGAGAAGCTTCTCTGAAGAAGAAAGAAGGATGGCCAATAGACACATGAAGAAATGTTCAACATCCCTAGCCATAAAAGAAATGCAAATCAAAACAACATTGAGATATCACCTCACTCCAGTTAGAACAGCAAAAATCAAGAACTCTAACAACAACAGATGCTGGAGGGGATGTGGACAGAAAGGAACCTTACTTCATTGTTGGTGGGAATGTAAACTTGTTCAACCACTTTGGAAAGCAGTATGGAGGTTCCTCAAAAGACTGCACATAGATCTCCCCTATGATCCAGCAATCCCACTTTTGGGCATTTACCCAAATGTTTACAAACAAGACCACACTAAAGCTACCAGCACAACTATGTTTATTGCAGCATTATTTACCGTAGCTAAGATATGGAACCAACCCAGATGCCCCTCAGTACATGAATGGATCAAGAAAATGTGGTATATATACCCAATGGAATTCTATGCCTCCATCAGAAAGAATGACATTTCCCCATTTGTTAGGAAATGGAAAGCCTTGGAAAAAATTATATCAAGTGAAGTAAGCCAGGCCCAAAGAAGCATAGGTCCCATCGTTTCCCTTATTTGCAATATTTAGTATAGGTATGAGTCAAGCAGAGATGGTCAGATAATATGATGTTAGGAAAATGAACCCTTAAATATGTATTTTAATGTTTTCGTTTCTTTCATGCATATGTTTCTAACGCATTTATAAGATTATTTCTTTGTTGCTTTGTATGTCCCTCCCCCACAGTGTAACCCCCGCTTTCACTATATTTGATGTCAGTATAACATGTGGAGGAGATGCGGGCAAACAAGTCGTTTAAGGATTCAGGTGGACCTGTTGCAACAATGAGAAGTACAAAATGTCATGTCAAAACCAGCTTTACAATGTCGGTGGGGGGGGTGAGGGGCGTATAATTGGGTGGGGGTAGGGGGGAGGCAGGGAAGGGAGGTGAAGGGTAAACAAAGGAGGAGGCTGCAATGCTTGGTAAGAAATGTATGCATTATCCTGCCCATGTAATTGTAGCCCCTCTGTACAGTATGTTCTCAAATAAAATTAAATTAAATTAAAAGAAAAAGACTTGAAGAGAAACTTCTCTGAAGATGTAAGAAGGATGGCCAAGAGACACATGAATAAATGCTCAACCTGCCTAGCCATAAAAGAAATGCAAATCAAAACAACATTGAGATACCACCTCACCCCAGTTTAAATGGCAAAAATCAAGAACTCTAATAACAACAGATCCTGGAGGGGATGTGGACAGAAGGGAACCTTACTTTGTTTTTGGTGGGAGTGTACACTTTTTCAAACACTTTGTAAAGCAGTGTGGAGGTTCCTGAAAAGACTTCACATAGACCTCCCCTATGACCCTGGAATCCAACTTTTGGGCATTTACCCAAATGTTTACAAACAAGAGCACACTAAAGCTACCAGTAAAACTATGTTTATTACAGCATTATTTTCCATAGCTATGATATGGAAGCAACCCAGATGTCCCTCAGTAGATGAATGGATCAAGAAAATGTGGTATAGATACACAATGGAATTCTATGCCGCCATCAGAAATAATGACATTGCCCCGTTTGTTAGGAAATGGAAAGGCTTGGAAAAAATTATATTAAGTGAAGTAAGCCAAGCCCAAAGAAATATAGGTCTCATGGTTTCCTTTATTTGCAATATCTAGTATGTGCTTGAGTTAAGCAGAAAAGTTCAGATAATGTGATGTAAGAAAATGAACCCTTAGATATGTATTTAAATGTGTTTTTTTCATGCATTTGTTTCTATTTCATTTATATTTCCTTGTTGCTTTGTATGTCCCTTCCTCAGAGTATAACCCTTGCTTTCACTCTATTTGATGGCGGTATACTTTTTTGTGGAGATGGGGAAAAACATGTCGTTTAAGGATACAGGTGGACCCGTTGCAATGATGAGAAGTACAAGTTGTCATGTTGAAAACGAACTTTACAACTTTGGTGGAGAGAGGTGGTGGGTTGAGTGGGGGGGGTGAGGGGAGCCTGGGAAGGGGTGTGAAGGGTAAAAAAAGGAGGAGTCTTCAATGCTTGATAAGAAATGTACTCGTTATCTTGCCCATGTAATTTTAACCCCTCTGTACAGTATGTTCACAATAAAAAAAAAGAATGTAGGCTTAATATTTTAAATGTGGTTCTAGAGTTTCATGGAACTATACAAAGAATGCTATAAATTATATACTTCAATGTGTTATATTATTAAATCTATTTTTGTTACTTTTTACATATGAATATGAGTTCACAATAGCAACTCAGGCAATGGTCTTCTGTTTCAATGACTCTAAGGAACTTTGGCATTATTTCACATGAAAAATTATGACTTAGTACAATAGACTGTTTATGGACACACCCTCAAGGATATAATTCCAAGTTAAAAAATATTACGAGCAATAAATATTATATATAGGTAGTGAGAGCACACTCTTATGAATGAATAGTTGAAAAAAGGGGTATATTCTATGTTACTGCTTGAAGTAACCTATGCCTTTATTGGCAAGAAGAATGCCATATATGCAGTGTGAAATATGGAACAATACTTATATATTCCCAATTTTCACCCACTCAGTTCCATTTATTTGCTGCCAGATTTGAAGACATGATTTTTTATTTTTCCATTTCTCCTCCAGCCACATTAGAGAATTTCAGGACTTCCAGTACCATCCAGAGGACTTAAAACTTTTACCCAATTGTTCTGTGTCACAGTTGGTTGGCAACTTTCATAAAAAGTCCCGTGTTCATATTGTCTATATACACACACACTTTAAGATTCCAAACAGTACTGGTGTAGTAGGAAGATCCCTACTCAGGCAGGCAAGCCCACCTAGTCATGGAGAGTGACAGAGCCCACCGCAACAAAGTTGATATTAAAGAAGGTTTATTGAGAAGGTTCCTACATTGACCAGCCAGGGCCACATCACAGGCTCGGGAGCTGATACTGCGACCCCGAGCGGCCAACATGCTTATGATTTTAAAGGCAAAAATCACAAGGTAAAGCCTGGTCACGTAGGTGTCCAATGAGATTTTCACACACCCAAAAGATTGCACAGTCATACCAGACCACACCCAGGTGGCCAATGAGGTTATACTTTGTCACATAATGGCCGTTTAAACCAGCCTATCATTTTGGGTTTAAATGACTCACAAATTCAATGGTAAAGCAGGCTTAAGGTAAACATACACAAAGGAGTTTAGTGGAGTTTAAAATATACATGTGAAAAAGGCGGAGTTTATAGGAAACTGGGGATGTTGCCAGCAGGCCAGCAGGAGCCAGATTACTTGCTACCTGTTTAGTCTGTCAGTCTTTAACAGAACAATGAAGGTGGGTCAAGTTGTTAAAGAGAGGGGGACTTAGAGGCATGCTTTTCATTCCAAGAACTGGTCTGGTTGGAGCCAAGGTTTTTGTTTTTTTCTATAATCCCTAAAACAAAAACAAAACCTGTAATGAAGCTGGCCCAGCTTCAGTCTCCTCTCAGGGCCTATAGTTCACTGGTCAAGCTGATTTTGTATTTTATGCTGTGATAAATGCTATAACACAACTGTACAATTTCCTCAAATTTTATTTCTAATCAAAAAGTGGAAGGGAATAAAGTGGTGTTATGTGTTCATAAGCAATAAATAATCTAAGGAAAGGTGTACTATATGTTTGGCGAATATTGGAACATACAGAAAATTGAAACAAGGCACGTATGTCCTAATAATAGCACAGTTGCCATGAAATTCAATACATAATAGAATAGTGACCATAATTTATACTCGTTGGGTTGTCTGTGCCATGTTTAAGTTTCAGTTAAGTGATGCACAGTTTATCTGAGAGTGCTGAGGTCATGAACTGGAAATGACCATTCTTTGCCCTATCACAATGAGTAAGATAATCTCCAGGGGCATATTCAAAAAGGTTACAATTGTTTGTGAAAACAAACCAATGTGGATGTTTTTGTCCTTCTTATGGGAGGATCCTGCTTTATTTTACTGAATCTGATTCACTTTAAGAGATATCAATGAAAATGTAAAATTTTGTGCACCTTCCAAATATTATTTCTATAGGTCATTCATATCTTGTTTGTTCCTAGATTATCAAATACTGACATTATCCTTTTATTTCAACTTTCCACTGTGTGTGTTTTGCTGTCACATTCTTTTTTCTATCTCCTTTTTTTTTTTTTGTTTTGTTTTTGTTTTTTTGGTTGTGGGTCTTGAACTCTGGTCTTGGTTGCTGTCCTTATGCTCTTCAGCTGAAGGCAAAGAATTTATTCCTTGAGCCGAAATGTCACTTGTGGTTTTTTGAGTGTTTTGTTGGGGATAAGCATCTCACAGTGTCCTGCCAGGGCTGTCTTTGAACCTTCATCCTCAGATCTCAGACTCCTTAGTAGCTAGAATTAATGGCATGAGCCACCAGTGTCCAGCTCAATGTCACATTTTAAGGCACAGGATTTACATACTTTTTAAATATGTTACATGGTGTAAATTATTTCATAAGATGTATATATATATACTAAGGAGTCACCCTGTTTCAGGGGCTGAAATATAACAAAGCAGTTATCTTTTTTCTGGGAATATTTTTAGGGAACTGAATACTTCTCTAGAACCAACAGGCTATCCAAACAAGAGTGATGTAAAGCAGTTTTATGTAGCTATAAACAGTATGATCATAGTTCAAATGAGTTAGAGGTTAAAAACATTAGCAGCACCCTTCTATTGAAGCTTGATGGAATGCCACTCAATTTTATGTTGAAAATTATAGCACTCAGAAATCAAATCTTTCCTTTGGTCTTTGGGCCAGAAGGGTCCATTTCAATTGACAAAGGCTGGCTTGCTGAAGAAGGACCTGAAATCATGAACGGGAATATTATTATGTCGGTAGAACAATAATTGGGGTCCCATACAGAGGAGACATTGGAATTGACCGCTGCAAATGAAAATGTGTATCTGATTGAAGGGCTTCCGGCTCTCTTTGGTCAGACCACATAACCTTAGATAAGCAGCAGACACCTAAATGTGCCCACATTAGTTTTAATTTCCATGTTATGTTTACATTTTTTCTTTTACTCTCACTTCTAAATATTATTCATATTTAGAGTTTTTCTGAGTTTCAATTGTCTTCTTACTAGTTCATTCTCAGGTTGTATTCTCTAAGTTGGACTGACATGTCAAGGCACTACATTCTGAATTGTAGTATTGTTTCCATTATATAATTATAGAACCTCTCTCTAAATTTCTTTCTTGCTATTGTGTCTAACATATTTACAAGATATTACTTTGTTGCTTTCTATGTCCCTCCCCCACGGTGTAACCCCTGTTTTCACTGTATTTGATGTTGGTATAATGTGTGGAGGGGAAAATAAAAAACAATTTGTTTAAATATGGATACAGGTAGACCAATTGCAACAATGTGATGTACAAAATGATATGTCGAAAATGAACTTTACAACTTTGTCTGGGGGGGGAGTGTTTGGAAGAAGGCCAGTTGCAGGGGTTGGGGGAGATGGAAAGGGATAGAAAGGGGAAACAAAGGAGGAGCCAACAATGTAAGAAATGTACTCATTACTATGCCTATGTAATTGTAATCACTCTTAAGGTATTTTCACAATTAAAAAAATAAAAATAAAAATAAAAAATAAATATCTGGTCCATGTTCAATCAACTACCCAAATTTAAACCTATATCTTTGCTAGGAATTGCTGTAGCATTATTTCCTCACAGTTATTAATAACAAACAAACAACTGTCAAAATATACTTTCAAAAAATATTAGCTAGGCACATGAACTTTTATGACTATACATTTTTCAGTAGTTTCCTGAGAATTTCCTAGCATAATTCACAGTGTGATCCACATTGTACAAGGTTGTATGAAATACACTGAACAAAATATACATTTTAAAATACAATTTTATTAAAACTATTAAATTATCTGAATACTTATGTGAATTTGGTTGTTTATAATTCATATGCTATGCACCAATTAATAGGACAGGATTAATTCCACAAAGATTACTAAAATTTAAATTCAAAATATGTTTTGAATATTGAGAAATCATATCTAAAACAAAATTTATTATTTATTCATAGGTATTATGTCCTGAGATAATAGTTCTAGTATTCATTTCAATATAATTTCTGAACATGGGCCTAAAGGATACATAGTAATGCCCTCGTTTTGAGAAAAACAGGAAAGTATTTAAAAATCTTCTACAATAATCTGTCCTACCAACATTGTAGCGACTCTGGAGAGAGAAATCTAAAAGGCAATCACATTTCCTGGGATTGGGAGGGAATAAAGTAGGAGGGAAAAATAACAAAATCTAGATATTTGTGTTGTGAGAACATGTGAAAATATGGTAGCTGAGTTAATACTTTCTGTTTTTCCTCCTAATAATTGTTTAAATCATTTTGGTTTGCTTCTTTGTCATGAATTGTGTTAATGTGTACACTTTCGTGCCAATTCCTTTGGGTAATTCTCTTTTATGCATGTTTTTGGCATATTTGGTTTGACATGGTGCAATCTTGGTTCCGCTTATGCCTTCTTGGTTGCAAATTCAAAAATTTTCTTACAATGCTTAGGGAAGCGGTGATGTTTGCATTCATGTAATAGGATTTACCCAAATATAAATATGAGCAGTATGGGACCTTGAAATAATATTGAAAGTAAATTATTTTTTACCTTTCTATTGCTTGCATTACTCTCTTTGCACCACTCAATTAGGATAACCACTGAGTTTTCTAACATCTACAGGGTTTAAAGGTATTGATATTCCCTTTCAGTAGACTTCTGAGGATATAGATATGTTAAAAACATTTTTTAATAGGAGCGAGTCTTTTGAAACTCCTCATATTTTGCTGTTAAAGTGTAATATTCATATGAAGAGGTGTCATTCATATGTTTATGAAATTATAAATTCCTCATAGTTCTATATCTTTCTTATCATAACTACTTACTGTGACTGTTATTATTTCACAAACATTGCACATTACTTAAGGGAAACAAAGTGATTCTCTGTTTAAACATAGGGACACCATTATGCCCCATTATGACAGGCCTTTTGTAATTATATTGAAGATTTTTTTTATCATATCTCGATAATTTTTTGCAAATTGATATAAATCTTGAATTAATTCATCTCAAGCTTCTCATCATACAACATACATCACTCCACACTGTGATGTGCAAAAGATTTTTGTTTTTGTTTTGTTTTTGTCAGTTGTGGTACCTAACTCTGTGTGTCAGTATTGCCCCTCACCTCTAAAGCTCAAGGATATTGCTCTAGCACTTGCCCTACATCACTATTTCTGGATTTTTCTGTTCATGTGGTGCTGAACAATCAAACCCAGGGCCTCATGCACGCAAGGCAAGTACACTATCACTCAGCCAACTTCCCAACCCAAGACAAGTGCTATTTTCAAAATTCTGCTATCTTTAGTAATCCCTATGAATATACATGCCAGTTATTTCCAGATTACAGAATGTATGTTAAGGTCTTTTGCACAGAAAATATATAAATATGTTGTTTTTACCAGTGAGTAATATTCTCCAATTCAGATTCTTTTTAGTACCAAATAAATCATTACAAAACTTGATGTTCTCCAGAAATTTCCTAAGGATATGTATGCTCCAAATACAGGAATGTACAATGACAATGGACCGACAACTTTCAAGAAAACTTTTAGACAAGGATCGACTACTAACAGAGATTTTACAGAATCACTTTATCACAGGTGATCACTGAATATATTGACTAATGTAGTACAAACTCTTTAGATTTCAATAGTTACTTCTATTGATGGAAGAGCTTCATAGAGAAAGAACACATGCTTAATATTTTAAGAATGTGATTTTTCAAAAACTCCATTGAACCCAGCAGTATGTAAAATTACACTACTTATTGATATGGTGAAATTCATAAATTTTAGGAATTAATCAACAACATTTTAGAACTATTGTCAAGTTACACCTACACAGACACAGACACACACACTCACACACCATTCCCCAAAAATGGGCGGGGGCGGTGGTTGATTGGGGGAGTGGGAGATGAGAAGGGATGGAAGGGGAAACAAAGGACGAGGCAAAAACGCTTGATAAGAAATGTACTCATTATCTTGCCTATGTAGTTTTAACGGCTCTACATGGTATTTTCACAATTTAAAATATAAAATGATATACAAAGCCAAGTTCCTGAGAAGTTCGTTTAGCCAATTACAAATCCCACTTTAATTCTAAGTTACTTCTTCTCATTATCTTGTCCCTTCAATGAGTTACTACTTATAATAAAGTTGATCAACTATCCTGTCTCTTGGTAGGACATTGCAGTATAATTAAAGTGTGGTAGTGTTTTTATTGTTGTTTCTTTTTTTTTTCTTTTTGCTTTAGGATGCTTTCATTTCCAAACCACAATGTATGCTTCTTATTTCATGACTTTGGTTTTCATTTCAAATTGGAATGTATTTGATAATACATACATACATATATACAATAAGTATGAGATAAACATTATATTTCACTTTCATTTAATTGCTTATCACTTTTCTGCCTAAATCAATCGAATTCCATCCTTGAGAATAGAAAAAAAGATGGTCATTCTTTCACACAGATTTTTTTGACTTAATATTTAGTGAATAATAGTTTCATGTCAAATGATATATTGTCTATAGCAACGTTACATCCTGCTCATATTTTAAGGACCTTTCAGGAAACTCAACCAAATTTCTTGAAAAGATGTTGTACAGAGGAGTTACACTTACATCCATAATGAATATATTTCTTGTGGAGCATTGTTACCCTCTCCTTTGTTTTCTCCTAATATACTTTACCTCCTCCATCTCCAATACTCCTCCTCCACCCCAAATCAGTAAAGTTCATTTCCAACATAGTGTGCTCTGAGTATTGTAATTCTAATGGGTCTTCTTGGGTTCTTCTTTCAGGATTTTGTTACTCTCTTTCCCTCCGAAATTAGACAAATTCATATACAACATATGTACCAAAAACAAAGAGTGTGACAGGATTTATACCAGAGGAGGAAGAACATAAAGTAGAAACAAAAAAAAAACATATAGTATATTAAAATCAATAAAACCAAAGAAAAAAACTCTTCTGTACATATCCTATACTTGATTTCATGTAATATCACTTTATATAGCAATAAAGTATTTTAGGTATATTAATCAACCTATCTATCTATCTATTGGTCTATCTATCTACCTATCTATAATCTATCTAAGAATCTATGTCACTTTTGAACTTTTCTGATCATCTGATAAAAGTACCATAGACAAATGCTAATTATGACAAATGAATGATAAGTTTTGTGTTGTTCATTTTCAAGGGATAATCCAAGTAAATCTGAACAAAAGTGACTGTAATAGGATTTTGAAACTTACTATATTAGTCACATCAAGAAGAGATAAAACTTGTCTCAGGAAATATTCAGTAGATACTGCTCAATTATAGTGAGATAAAATTATTACTTTTCAATTACAACCTCATACAGTTTGATTGGATGTTGCAAAATCAAACATATTAACATATTTTCATTAATTTTGATATCAACATTTTCTGTCCTTTTGGGATGATTAAAATTGGAGACCTGGACTTGTGTTCAAAACATAAAGGACACACACATTGACTGATGGATTGTAAACTGGAAGGAACTCAAATCTATATTAAAGTTCAAAGTCTCATTTCAAATACACTTTGTTTTGCTTAATTTCATGAGGTAATTATCAGGGCTAATACTCTGAGAATTCCTGTACCCTAGTAATAAATGCACAAAGAAAAAATGGAATTTGCTTATTGCATCTTAACAAAGTATGTCAACAAACAAAATACATGAAATTTGAAGAAGAAAGGTAGTCAATGGTGACGACTTAGTGTCTATGTTGAAGGGGCAGAATGATGCTGGCTCCAGCCTCAGGATTATCGGAGGACTGTGTTTGTGTATGTGAAAAGCTCTTGGCATGCCGGGCTAGAGAGGGAACAGGTTCTCTCTCCCTATCTCAAAGCATATGTCACAGAATCCTGGGAGCTGAGGAATGAACAGCTAGTCAAACATATTCCTGAGATTGAGAAAGTGGTTTGAGCTTGCTCTAAAATAGTTTAGATAATAATATACAAACACATTGTCTCATAGATTAAGTAAAAATGTTGAAATTCTTTGCGTGAATGTCTCCTGACTAAATCTTGGCAAAGATAATGCTTGCTTGTCTTTAAATACCCACTGACAATAAAGCACAGCATGCAGTGGTAATTGCTGTTCACATTCTCTATCCCCCATGACCTGGTGATTTTGAGACTCTTACCCAGGGATCCCAACGCCTTAGACTTTGACAGGGACCCTGCAGTGTTTAATTCAGGAGGGGATATTCAGATATGTACTTTTATTTTCAGGGTGATGGGACAAGGTAAGTGTATTCCATACTTACATATGCTTAAACATTTTCTTGTTGCTTATGGTGTGACTATTTCTTCCTATGACATAGAAATGTGTATTAATGTAGTTAGGGAATTGAATCCTTGGTTCCCTGACAAAAGGACCGTTATATGTTGATAATTGGTAATGAGTAAAGTATAATGTAGAAAGAGCTGTTTTAGAAGGGGAAAAGATTCCTATTAGATTTCGGTCCATTTGAGCTATTTTACATACCCTTTTTAAAGCTTTAAATGAGGAAAGATTAATAGCAGACTTAAAGAAAAAGGCCACCCCTTCTATTGTAGATTTACAATTGGACTCTGAAGTTAAGGATGCAATAGATAAGGATGCATTGCAATTAACAGAGAAAAAACAAGAGGTAAAGAAGGCTGATAAGGAACAAACTGAAAGCATAAATAGAATGTCTGAGCAAATGGAATGGAGGTGGAAATTAGCAGAGTGAAAGGAGAACCTGAGAAAGTAAAAGTAAAGCAGCCTTTGGCTCCTCCTTTGGCCGATGCAATTTTTACCGTGTCACTCCCTCACAAAACAGAGGGCAGACAATGAATTTGATGATGAAATACCTATTTTTGCTTATCCTGTAATTTGAACACCCCCTATGAATGGTATAGCTCAATCAGCCAGATATGAAGGTGTTGCTGTAAACTTAAGAGGGCAGTGTCATTGTATGGTCCTCCTCTAATTATGTTATGGAATTGCTTAATGGGCTTGCTCGACATTACATTAATTTTGCTTCAGAGGATTGGAAGATGCTTTGTAGAGTCTTGCTTAAGGAACCTGAATACCTACAATGACAAATAGATACTTATTCCAAATTTGTTTGGGCTTCTACCCTTACGGGAGAAACTGTTAACTATGTAATAGAACACTTATAGGAAGCTTTTGCCATTATGGGGGTGCCTGCCAAAATAAAGACTGGTAATGGACCAGCCTATAAAAGTATCAAATTTAAAATATTTTGTGAACTTTATGATGTGGTACATATTACAGGAATAGAATGTAACCCCCAAGGACAAGCCATTATTGAACGAGTTCATGGCACACTAAAACAACAAATTAAAAAATTGAAAAGGAGGAAAATGTTGGATGAAGATATGAATGTTTTGTGGTTTTTCCTCTAACAACAACAGATGCTGGAGGGGATGTGGACAGAAGGGAACCTTACTTCATTGTTGGTGGGAATGTAAACTTGTTCAACCACTTTGGAAAGCAGTATGGAGGTTCCTCAAAAGACTTCACATAGAACTCCCCTATGACCCAGCAATCCTACTTTTGGGCGTTTACCAAAATGTTTACAGAAAAGACCACACTAAAGCTGCCAGCACAACTATGTTTATTGCAGCATTATTTTCCATAGCTAAGATATTGAACCAACCCAGATGCCCCTCAGTAGATGAATGGATCAAGAAAATGTGGTATATATACACAATGCATTTCTATGCCTCCATCAGAAATAATGGCATTGCCCCATTTGTTAGGAAATGGAAAAACTTGGAAAAAATTATATTAAGTGAAGTAAGCCAGGCCCAAAGAAACACAGGTCCCATGGTTTCCCTTATTTGCAATATCTAGTATATGTATGAGTCAAGCAGAAAAGGTCAGATAATGTGATGTTAGGAAAATGAACCCTTAGATATGTATTTTAATGTTTTTTTTTCTTTCATGCATGTGTTTCTAACGCATTTATAAGATTATTTCTTTGTTGCTTTGTATGTCTCTCCCCCACAGTATAATCCCCGCTTTCACTATATTTGATGTCAGTATAACTTGTGGAGGAGATGGGGAAAAACATGTCGTTTAAGGATTCAGTTGGACCTGTTGCAACAATGAGAAGTACAAATTGTCATGTCAAATACGAGCTTTACAATGTTCGTGTGGGGGGAGGGGGGAAGGATTGGGTGGGGAGGGGAGGTGGGAGGCTGGGAAGGGATGTGAAGGGTAAACAAAGGAGGAGGCTGCAATGCCTGGTAAGATATGTATGCATTATTCTGCCCATGTAATTGTAAACCCTCTGTACAATATGTTCACAAATAAAATAAAATTTTAAAAAAATCCTAAAATAATTTTACATCAAGCTCTTTTTGTTCTTAACTTTTAAAATTACCACAAGGAGATATTTTAACTGCAGCTGAGCGCCCTTTTGAAAATATCAAAAAAACCTTATTTAAATGCTCCCGTATGGATTAAGATTGCATTGGACACAGAATGGCAACCAGGAACATTATTACATAAGGGACAAGGATATGGTTTTGTGTGTACACAGGATGGCAAACAATAGTGGCATCCTGCCCCGATGGATACAGACTCGGCCCAGTGAGGACAGCCCCGTATCCTGCAAGGAATCAGCCACCAGTTGAGGAAGAAGAAATCCCCGTGCAGGCCATGGCTCACTTGATGGGGACAAGGTCCCCATCAGCATTAGTTGGCTACTCTGCTGCCCCCCTTGGGTAGGCTAAAAAATTGACTGGAGAAGGACAATAGATGTTACAATGTACTGGTAAACCTGTCAAGTTCGAGACTGGTAAACTTGTCAAGTTCGAGAACTTGTTTCTGGCCATGTGCGCTCTGCTTAGTGTAAACCCTGCCCATGCTAATGTAAGTTACTGGGCCTTTGTTCCTAATCCGCTTTTATTACAACATGTTTTGGGAGAGACATGGATATAATCATCTATACCTTTCCTGTTGTTTTATCTCCTCCTTGAAATAATTTGACATTTTACAATAAGGATGATGGTAGCTTTTTAAATTTTACTTACTAATCTCATTCCTTCCCTCTTTGTCTGGGGCCTCCTCCATTTTTAATTATGAATTTGCAACATTGGGTTTTACCTTTGGAAATGCACTTCCAATTTTAGAACACAGCGTCAGTGATTAACTACTCGGTCCATTAATAGTAGCTGGGAAAGCGTCACATTTGGAGGCGAGTTATCCTTACCTATGTGCCCTGATTTTACTTATATTGATTTAAAATATCAACCTTTTGGGTGGCAAGAGTGTAGAGAAATGTTTGAAAACATTTTCAATAATTTTATTAATTGGGGACCTTTTGGACAGTTTATTAGCACATGTTCAGAATGGAATATTACCAGATATGATTTAACTAATGTTACTAGGATGCAGGCTGCCATTAATGGATTGCTTACAGGAGCTCAATTGATAGCCTGGGGAGATGGAGGAATTGCAGATTCTAGATGGGCTTTCATAGCTACACCGACTGCTGTTCAGACTCACCTTGGAAGGTCGTTGTGGCGCTGAAAGCTCTTATGCTACCAAATGGATTCTTTTGGGGAACGGTGAACTATGCATCCGCTTATAATTTTACTTTGTACAAATCTTATGATGAAACTGCTTGTGTACCTCTGCCTTATGTATTTTTAGTAAAAATTTTACACTTTCTCTGGATGTTTTCCTAGCAAATATTGACATACCAAAACTAAACAGATGAGTTAAACCAGCTTAACAGGCCCATATCAAGCATTGAAATAGAAACAGCAATAAGAGACCTCCCAGCTAGGAAAAGTCCAGGACCAGATGGTTTTACAGCGAAATTCTACAAGGCCTTCAAATCAGAGCTCACACCAATACTCCTCCAACTCTTCAATGAAATTGAAAGAGAAAGTTCACTACCGAACACATTCTAGGAATCCAGCATAACCCTCATCCCAAAACCAGGCAGGGACTCATCAAAGAAAGAGAACTATGGACCCATTTTTTTGATGAACATTGATGCAAAACTTCTCAACAAAATTTTGGCCAATCGACTTCAACAATTCATCCAAAAACTCATACACCACGATCAAACAGGATTCATTTCAGGGATGCAAAGCTGGTTCAATATACGCAAATCAAATAATATTATCTATCACATCAAAAGGAGCAAGGATAAGAACCACATGATTATCTCAATAGATGCAGAAAAACCTACAGCTAGCATTATATTTAATGGTGAAAAACTAAAGCCATTTCCTCTTAACTCAGGAAAACACAAGGATGTCCACTCCCTCCACTTCTCTTCAAACTAGTATTAGAATGCCTAGCTACAGCAATAAGACAAGATGCAAACATAAAAGGGATCCAAATAGCGAAAGAAGAAATAAAAGTCTCACTTTTTGCGAATGACATGATCTTGTATTTAAAGAATCCCATAGACTCCACTCCCAAATTACTCAAGCTGATTCAAAACTTTGGCAAAATAGCAGGGTATAAAATTAACCCCCCCAAATCAATGGCTTTTCTGTATGCCAACAATGAGAAAACTGTGGCTGAAATTAGGAAAGTAACTCCATTTGTAATAGCCCCACAAAAAACAAAATACCTAGGAATTAACTTACCCAAAGAAGTGAAGGACCTCTATGATGAAAATTTAAAACTCTGAAAAAGGAAATCAAAACAGAACTTAGAAAATGGCAAAAACTCCCATGCTCCTGGATTGGAAAGATTAACATCGTGAAAATGACAATACTTCCCAAGGCTATCTACAAATTCAATGTGATACCTATCAAAATTCCAGCCTCATTCTTCAAGGAAATAGAAGAGGCAATCCAAAAATTCATATGAAACAATAAAAGACCCCGAATAGCAAAAATGCTCCTCAACGGAAAGAACACTGCTGGTGGAATATCAATACCAAATTTCAAACTCTACTATAAAGCCAGAGTAAGCAAAAAAGGTTGGTACTGGCCCAAGAACAGATCTCAGGACCAATGGAATAGAATTGAAAACCCAGAAATGAACCTACATACCTATAGCCAACTAATCTTCGATATGGGAGCTAATGTAATAGAATAGAAGAAAGACAGCCTCTTCAGTAAATGGTGCTGGCAAAATGGTTTAACTACTTGTAGAAAACTAAAGCTAGATCCTTATGTATCACCGTGCACCAGAATCAACTCCAAACTGATCAAAGACCTCGGAGTCAAAGCACACACTCTGAAAACATTACAGGATGGAATAGGAGAAACCCTAGGTCTCCTTGGCTCAGTCAGAAATTTTCTTAATACAGACCCAGAAACACAACAAATCAAAGAAAGTTTGGACCAATGGGATTGCATGAAGTTGCAGAGCATGGCAAAGGAAATAGCTAGCAAGATCAATAGAAAGCTCACAGATTGGGAGAAGATCTTCACTAGACATACAAAGGACAAGGGTCTCATATCTAAAATATACTTGGAACTCAAAAAATTAAATCCCCCAACAACAAATACTCAACGCAACAACTGCCCAATATATAAGTGGGCTAAAGACTTAAAGAGAAACTTCGCTGAAGAAGAAAGAAGGATGGCCAATAGACACATGAAAAAATGCTCAACCTCCATAACCATAAAAGAAATGCAAATCAAAACAACATTGAGATACCACCTCACTCCAATTAGAATGGCAAAAATCAAGAACTCTAATACCAGATGCTGGAGGGGATGTGGACAGAAGTGAATCTTACTTCATTGTTGGTGGGAGTGTAAACTTGTTCAACCTATTTTGAAATAGTATGGAGGTTCCTCAAAAGACTCCACATAGAGCTCCGCTATGACCCAGCTATCCGACTTTTGGACATTTACCCAAATGTTTACAAACAAGACCACACTAACGCTACCAGTACAACTATGTTTATTGCAGCATTATTTACCTTAGCTAAGATATGAAACCAACCCAGGTGACCCTCAGTACATGAATGGATCAAGAAAATGTGGTATATATACACAGTGGAATTCTATGCCTTCATCAGAAATAATGACATTGCCCCATTTGTTAGGAAATGGAAAGGCTTGGAAAATTTATATTAAGTGAAGTAAGCCAAGCCCAAAGGAACATAGTTCCCATGGTTTCCCTTATTTGTAATATCTAGTATAAGTATGAGTGAAGCAGAAATGGTCAGATAATGTTATGTTAGGAAAATGAACTCTTGGATATGTATTTAAATGTTTTTTTTCTTTTATTCATTTGTTTCTATTGCATTTATAAGATTATTTCTTTGTTGCTTTGTATGTCCCTCCCCCACAGTATAACCCCTGCTTTCACTGCATTTGATGTCGGTATAATTTGTCGAGGGGAAGGTGAAAAGTAAGTCATTTAAGGATACAGGTGGACCCTTTGCAACTATGAGAAGTACAAGTTGTCATTTCGAAAACGAACTTTACAACTTTGTTGGGGGGAGATTGGGTGAGGCTGCGGGGGGAGGCTGGGAAGGGATTTGAAGGTTCAACAAAGGAGGAGGCTGCAATGCTTGATAAGAAATGTACTCATTATCTTGCCTATGTAATTGTAACCCCTCTCTACAGTATGTTCACAAAAAATATAAATTAAAATTTAAAAAAAGAAGACGAAGAGAAAAAATTTACATTTTTTCCTACTATTTTTGTTTTAATTTTTGCCTGTATTCTTGTGTTAATTCCTCTCTTAATTGTAACAACAGTGATAGTATTATGATTTTACAAAAAAGAACTCATATTTGTCTGCTGTTAAATGAGGAAGAGCATGGTCCCCAAGTCTCCTGGATAGTGTTGTTATTGAATTTTTACCAATCTACTAAAATGTCTAAAGTGTATTATTGGAGCCATTGTTCCTGTGATTTCAAGCTTAATTGCTATTACCTTTGTTGCTGTGGTGTCTGGATTTGCCCTACATACACTTACTTACAAACTAATCATTTTGTGGAAGAATGGCACCAGGATTCACATGAATTGTGGGTTTCACAGGTAGACATTGATCCTCGGTTACAAACACAGGAAAAAATTTATTGGTGGTGGAAAAGCAGTTACTATTGAAATATGATGGGAATTCTACTATCTTCTGAATTACTAATGTAAAATATAATAAATCTATACATGATTAGAATGTAATGCAGCAGTATTTATCTGGAAATTCTACTGCTGCTCAATTGATTGCTCAGTTACAAATTAAAGTACATGATATTTTTGGTAAACAATTTGCAAATGATGATGCTTCTAATATTGCTGGTGCATTTATTAAACAGTTGGAAGGGTTGGATTTGAAACGAATAATAAAAGCAATTCACCTACTGCCAGTGCTATGGGAAGTATGATTGTTATTATTTTGTTTGTACTGTTATATTTGATTTTTATAAAACCAATGTAAGCTTCTATGATGACCGTGTGGAAAGCTTTACTTTAAAAAAAAAAAAAAAAGAAAAAAGAAGGAAATTGTGAAGACTCAGAGTCTGTGTTGGAGGGGAAGTATTATGAAGACTCCAGGCACAGGATTATCTGAGGACTGTGTTTGTGTTTGGCATGCCTGGCTAGAGAGGGAACAGTTTCTCTCTCCCTATCTCAAAGCACATGCCACAGAATCCTAGGAGCTGAGGAAGTCGGTCTTCTGCTTGTTTAAGCATATGTTTCAATTCATTTCAACTGTATTAAAATTCAGCACTTTGATTTGTAGATGGATTCCTCACTGTTATTCACCAAGCTGCAATCTGATCATTTATTCTAATTCCTTCTAGTAAGCCGGCACTCTTTTCCCTCTCTTCATTGTGTAGGCTACTGCATTGTAGGCTACTCCATACAAGACACTTTTGTTAACACCATTTTCAATGAAAGTAATAGAGATAAAGTTAGAAACCCCATTTTTACTGAAAGACATAGAGATAAATTTAGACACTACATTTGGAATATCTCAGCACAATGCACAGATGGGGTAGGCTTCAACTGGTTTTCATAAAAGTAGCCTACTGATAGCTACAATTACTAATAATTAGTGCACATAATATGTGTTGGTAAAATGTAATTTGATAGGACAGTGGGACTCATGAAGAAACAGAAAAAAATAACTGAAGATTTATTCTAGTCAGTGACATTCAAGGATTTATGAATATTTGGAATTTCTTCAAAGAACATCCGGGCAAATTGTGAACACAGGATAAGTAACAAGGAAAATGATTCAATGAACTGTTTCCTTCATGGGAATATTGTAGTTGGAATTGTAAGGAACAATCTCAAAAATTATCCCAAATGGATACAAGTCAGTATGTTTGAACAGGCAGAAAAATGCTCCACATAACCCAGGATTTTGTGATCCTCTTCCCAGGCTAGTTCAATGGGAGGGAGATCTGCTTTAAGTATCACAAAAGAGGGAGATGGTTTTTTCCTCGTTTGGAGATGCTGTCATGAGGCTAGGTTCTGGGTAGAGTTGAGGCCTTTCAGCAAACTGTAACATTTCCTGGGGGCTAGTTTGTGAGAAACTCACAGAGTCCAGCCTGGAGCAACTCTCAGGGTTTATGTTTACTGAATTTCAATTGATTGTCAAGGCTGCTAAAGGGAGGGGCAGTCTTTGGCTCTGATTACACAGTGAAGAAAGCCACTACTGGGGCTGGTGCTCGAGCTGGGTGACTTTTCCCTGGGTGGAGCTGAGTCTGGCAGGTCAGCTTTGGTTCTTGTGACTTGCTAAATGACTCTAATTTTCTTCCAAGGCCTGAGTTGGAGCTAGTAGTTCAGCCAGGCCTTTGTCAGTATCCAAGATGGAAATCTGTGGTACGGGGGGTGGGGGCTTCCCTCCTCTGCTCCCTGATAAGGAGTGAGGACATTAGGCATCAACTCATGCAGAGTCTTGGTTCCTGGGTCCTCTCTGGTCTGCGAACTGCAGGATGAAGATGTCCGCTCCTAGTCAATTCTTGCTGGTGTTGAGTAGAATCCGCTCGCCTGCCACATTTGGCTCCTTTGTCCTGGACTCTCTGTGATTCAGGTATGGGGGGTTCGGCCACCTGTGGCGGTGGCAGTGGCTGCTGGCAAGAATTCAGATCTGCCTCCTTGAGGGAACTTAGTACTGTGCATTGTACCCTGAAATGCTTGGGTCTGTTAGTACTGGTGTATATGCTGATACACAAGATGATCTGGATACAGCTGCATACTGTTTAATCACGTGAATTTTTGCTAAGACAAACTACTGTCTGTAAAAATCGAAAGAAAACAAATAGCATAAATGAATAACAAATTTTCTGTTCTGCAAACCCAAAACATTTCCTCACATATGAGATTCTCATTACAAATCAATGAAGTCAAGGATTTTTTTCAGTTTCATTTAGACAATGAATCCCCTCAAAATGGAGTACTATAGAGCATTATCCTTGAGGAAACCAATGTTACTCGTAGAGCTCCAGTAGGCATGAAAGTCGGGGACAAACAAGCAAAAAATGCCATCAACACAGTATCAATAACAGAGAAAAGAAGCCTGATACAGGTCACTAAGAAACCTGTAGGAGGCTGAAATCTGAGGATCAGGTTTCATGGCAGCCCATCAGGAGACTCTAGGAGGCTGTCTTCACTAATTCATCACCTCAGAATTGTAAGTGGAATTGTTGCTCAATTGATATCTCATTAGCCTTGATGTGAAGAGCTCTGGGCTTGCAATCAAGCACAGAGTTCAAGCCCAATGAACAGCACCACCAAAAACCAAAGAAATATAAAGCAATATTAATCAATAATGTCCCATACTCATGATATTTCCAAAATCTCTGAATTATTTTCACCGAAAGAAAGGCGATTTTATTTTTATTCATTGGACCATTTTGCATTTTCTCTTTGAAACTCAGAGAGTAAGTTTTGATGCAGCAGTAATATTTCCCTAACTTCCTCAGTTGCTAGAAAACTTAATGTGACTCCATGGTTATATGAATCCTATTACCTTATGCTTATATGTCTTATGGAATCATATTTTTTGCTGGCTTCTAAAAAGAGAATTAGAGAACTAGAGAAATAGGAGACCATGTTAGTTGATGGTTTGTCTCAAAGTTTTAATCAACCCTATATTTGTCATTATACATATGTGAACAGATTTGTGTATGTAATGAGATATTTTTACCTGTAGATTTGTAGATGCAAATCTTTGTGTGTATGTGTGTGCACAAACTAGAAGGTTGTCTCAATTTTCCCTACTCTGTTTCAATACCCATAAAGTGAAGCATGACAAATTATTAGGAATTTTGTATTTAAAACTGAGGAGATTTTGCCTGCCTACAATTCTTGATTTTAGTTGATCATGATATACATTAATCATAGGTTGTCCAGGATAATTTTCTTATATTTCTTCTTTGTTAATGAAGATTGAAATTATGATTGCACCATGGGTTTCAACCTCTTACCCAGTCAAGTATTCCAAATGTTGGTGTACATCTGGATAGAATTGTCTAAGTCATACATATTTGAGATAATAATCTTAAAAAAGAAATGCTAACTAAAGTTAATCGGAAATCATTTAAATGTTTGTAATGAAGTCCATGTTCATACTGGCAGGTGGTATGCATATATCCCTTAAATACTAATATATTTCTGCCCTGGTGAACATATTTACCTGATAATATTTCACGATGTGATTGTGACTGTACACTGAAAATTGTTTTGTCTACAAGTTTTATATACTGTTATATATGTTACACAATGTAAAATATTTCCTAGCTAAAGATACATTTATTAAGATTCATAAACCACACACACATATTACCAAGCAAGTCCTTCATTCCTTGCTTCATAAATTTCATTGAGGAACATATTCTGCACTCAAGTCACCTTGTTTCAGTGGCTGAAATGTTACAATCAAGTTATTTGTGGGGGGAAGGGGAATTGGCTTGGAATATTTGTCGGAAAAAGAATAATTATTTACCTACCATATAGAAACCTTCGAAATAAGAGTGATGTAAAGCACTTCAATGTAGGCATAAACACTATGATAGTAGTTCACCTGATTTAGAGGTGAAGAAAACACTAAGGGCACCCTTCTATTGAAATATATCAGAATTCCATTGAATTTTATGATGAAACAGACAGTACTCAGAAATGGATTCTTCCCTTCTATTTTGGGGCCAGAAGGGAGCATTTCACTTGACATAGACTGGCTTGCTGATGAAAGATCTGAGATCAGGAAAAGGAAATTTATTATGTCAGTACAATAATAATTAGCAGCTCACATAGAGATGACAGTAGATGTGACCAGTGCAAATAATATGTTTATTTGATGGAAGGGCTTACTGCTATCTTTGTTGGGATTACTTATCTTTCAAACACATCTTAATGTGTCCATATCAATTATTAATCTTCCTAAGTGTACCCATTTATGTTATTCATTTTACTCTTGCATGTAAACAGTACACAATTTCACAGCTTTTCTGAACCTTAACTGTTGTCCCCTAGAAGTTCATTCTCACATCCTATTTACTATTTTTGATTGAAAAACCAGGCCATTATACTCTGAAGTGTAGTACTGATTCTATCATGGAATTATAGCAACATTAACTAAATTTCTATCCCGATTTTCTGTGAGCTCCCCAAATTTAAGCATTAATCTTTGTTAGGAAGCTCTTCAGAAATATTTTCCAGCCGTTATTTATAGTAGGCAGATAAATATCAAATTATAATTTGGAAAAATGATATTATCTGCACATGAGCTTTCCAATATCTGTAAATTTTCAGCAACTTCCTGAGAATTTTCAGGCATAATTATCACTGTAATCCATAATGTAGAAATATTCTACTAAATTTAGCAAAATATACAATTGAAACCAATTTTTATTAAAAATTGTTAAAGGTTATCTTCATATTTCTGTAATTTGTCTGCTTATCATTCATATGCTATGCACCAATAGCACTGGATTATTTGAGCAAATATGACTAAATTTTAAGGTCAAATGTATAGTGAAGAACTATTGGCAAATCTTCATATCCAAAACAGGATTTTGAAAAAATTAGTACCTATTTTTATTCATTATTTCCTGAATATTTCTATTTTCTTCATATCAACATAGTTTCTAAATATGGACCTTGAGGAGACTTAGAATGGCCTTTGATTTGAGGAAAACAGGAAAGCATTTAAATATCTTCTGCAATAATCACTCTTACTATGGTGAAAAAACTCTGGGAATAGGAGTACAGAAGGCAAACATATTTTCGGGCAATCATATGGGAAATCAAGTAGAAAGTAAAAACAAAAAAAAAGACCCGAAACCGTAATGAAGAACAAATCATTTAGGGTTGATGCTGACTGAGGATACTGACTGATACTGATATTTACAATAACCTAATTTGTGAAAAACTACGTTATGAGCAATAAGCAAAAAATCATTGGCAATTCTGAAAAATAAAGCATATTTTATGTATAAACATAATATGAGCAACAACTCCCCAAATAATCTTGTATTAATTAAATATTGGAATATGTGTAAGATTTTAAATTACCAGTACTATTTTTTGAATTGAGTTAGTTATTTGTTCAATTAATTTATTTCATAGGAATGGGTAATGATTAACTGAATGTCCTCCAATAGGATCAATATTTCATGCAGTTAATAGGAATTATACTCACATATTTTCTATTTAGGTATAGGTGTTATGTGCATCTGACCTAACAAGAACAAGAATATATGAGTTGATACAAAATCACCAGCTATTTTTAATTTCAGATGAAGGTAAATTTAATCATGAAAATTCATTCAAAATTCTAAGAGTTGGTAAATTTGCGTCAGCACTACATTTGCTGAATCTGAAATACACTCCCTTTTCTCTCTGAATTTCCTAGAGAGGAAGTCCCCAAAAGGAGATTGTTGGCGATCATGTGTGTGTGTGTGTGTAAAATAAAATTACCCAATGATAAACTTAGGCAACATTGCTTTATGCGACTCCATGATAGTTCAAATATTTTACCTGGTCCCGCATATAATTGGCAGTTTTTTTTTTTTTTTTGGGGTCCGGTCGTGGGGCCTGAACTCTGGGCGTGGGCGCTGTCCCTCAGCTCTTCAGCTCAAGGCTAGCGCTCTACCACTTGAGCCACAGCGCCACTTCCGGCTTTTTTCTTTTTGCTTAATGTGGTGCTGAGGAATCGAACCCAGGGCCTCAGGCATGCAAGGCAAGCACTCTACCACTGAGCCACCTTCCCAGCCCCATAATTGGCAGTTTAAAGTAAACATTTTTAGGGGTGAAGCATAACAATAATCTAGATATTTGTGTTGAGAGGACATGTAAAAATATAATTTCCAAATTAAGATTTTCTGTTTTAATATATTGTTAAAATAATTGATTTGATTCTTTTGATGATCTGTGTTAATGTGTACATATTCAACCTTTCTATATTTGTGTCAATTTCTTCATGTAATTCTCTTTTTTGCATATTTCTGAAGTATTCGGTTTGACATGGTACAATCTTCTTTCAATGTATCCCTCCTCAGTTTCAAAAACAAAGTCTGTGTTATATTAATTAGGCAAGCACCAATATTCCCTTTATTTTCATGTGATTAACCCAAACATACATATGTACAATTTGTCACATTGCAATTATATTTATTTATTTATTTATTTATTTTGGTTGGTCGTGGGGCTTGAACTCTGGGCCTGGGCGCTGTCCCTCAGCTCTTTAGCTCAAGGTGAGCGCTCTACCACTTGAGCTACAGCGCCACTTCCGGTTTTCTGGTGGTTTATTGGAGATAGGAGTCTCACGGTCTCTCCTGCCTGGGCTGGCTTTGAACTGCGATCCTCAGATCTCAGCCTCCTGAATAGCTAGGATTACAGGCGTGAGCCACCAGGGCCCGGCTGCAATTATATTTAAAATAAAGCAATTTTTGCATGACTCCTGCCTACACTACTCATTTCTTATCATGCAATTAGGATAAGTATTAATTTCTCTAACATATACAGAGTTGACAAATACTGATATTCTCTTTCACTAGAGTTCTGATGATATAGGTAAGTTAATATAGCATTTATCAAGAATCAGTCTTTAGAAACTCATAATATTGCACTGTTCAATTGCAATATTCACATCGAGAGATATTAATATGTTTATGAAAATACAACTAATTCTACATCATTCTATATTACTAAGTACTTTGACTGTTATTCCTTTACAAAAATTTCCATGTTTCACACTTGAAATGGAAACCAAGCGATTCTCTCATTAAATATAGGGGCAGCGTTTTGCATGACACACCTTTTGTAATTATGTTGAAGAATTTGGATCATATTACTTCAAATTTTTTGAATATTCATATACTTTTTGAATGAATTCCTCTTAGTCTTCTCATCCAAGAACACAGATCGCTTCACAGTGTGATCTGCAAGAGCTTAGGAAATGAACAAATGAGTACAGAAGTCAAATAAAATTATAAATAAAATACTTCCAAAGATAGTAAAGTTGTATTGTATTTCTTCATTCCATACTGATTTTTGAAAGTCTGTAATTCCTGATAGTACACTTTGTTTTATCAATGTGATGTAGTTCCAAGAGTTTTATAAAACTCTGTGGAGGCTTATGTGTTCACCATGACACAAAATGTGAGAAGTTAGATCTAAACCATAGAACTTATGACATGACTAGTGTGAAAATAATATTGTATGACAATGACAATGTAACATCAATACTCACAAGACAATATGTTGGATACTATCTGTACAACTTTGGGGTTAATGGATAATGGAAAAAAGAAAGAAAAATGAGGAAGAGGGTAACAATTTCAACAAGGATTGAACTCATAGCTTGTATAACTGTACCCCAATGTAGGTCACTATGACAATAAAATTTAAATAAGAAAGAAAATATTAGACATGAATAATAGAATTGATGGGAACACTTGTGTTACCTATCACATCTTCAACTCTTTTTCAAATATAATAATGACAATATCTATTAATTCTTTGAATTCTAATTTTGCAATTAGCTTCTTTTTGCATATACAAGACAAACACAACAGAAAATTAGGCTCATTAGACAATTGTTATTTTTAGAATTGTTGTATCTATAACAATCCTATGGATATCCTTGTTAATTATTTCCATATTACAGAAGGCATAGAAAGGTCTTTTGCACAGAACATATATTAGTATGGTTTTGTTAACAGTGAATAGTATTCTTCCATTTATTTACTATTTTTAGTACCAAATAAATCATTAAAAAGTTCATGTTCTACACAAATTTAATATGGATATGTATTCTACACTCAAGGATGCACACTGATAATGTAATGAGAACTTTCAACACATTTTTTAGATATGAATACACTACTGCCAGAGTTTTGACATAATCATTCTATTACAGGTGATCACTGAGTAAATGGGTAAAAATTGTATGATAGCTTTAGATTGCAGTAGTTACTCATAGCAAATTAAAAGCTACAAATACAGAGAACACGTCAAATGTTTAAAGTACGTGATTTGTTAGAAACTCAATTGAACCTAGCTATACATATCATTATACTATAGGGTGAAATTCATAAATTTTAGAAAATATTCTACACCTCAATACAACTGTGGTCAAGTGGCACTTCCACCTACCCACACCACACAAAACATGGTATACTAAGCAAAGTTCCTAAGCAGTTCTTTGCCCACTATGAATCCCAATTTTAACACTATCTCTAAATTACTTTTTATTTTCTTATCACTTGAATGAATTACTGCTTACATGTCAGTTGATAAGTTGCACCTACTTTTGCATGGACATTGAACTATAATAATAGTGGGTTTTTTTTCTTTTTATTGTCTTTTCTGTTTGCCTTAGGGCACTTTCGTTTCAAAACCACAATTTAATCTTCTCATTTCATAACCTTTTTTTTTATTTCAAATAAGAATGCATTTGCAAGAACTTTTGAGGGGATTAAGTCATCCTGAATATTAATAAATGTGAAGTTAACATTATAATTGACTTCAGTTTAATTGCTTTTCATTTTTCAGCCTTTGAGAATAGAAAAAAAAGATCATCATTCTTTAACAGTTTGGTCAACATCATTTAGTAATTATCACAGTTTAATGTCAAACAGTATATTTTTATATCAACTTTTTATATCCTGCTCATATTTTCAGTATTGATCAGGGAACACTAATTTCCTTGGAAAACTTAAAAAAGAACAAAAATCTCACAATGCAATGATAGTCACATGTGGTAAAGCTGCCTTTACTTCATACAGATTAATATGCATTT
Organism: Dipodomys merriami; assembly: GCF_024711535.1. Lineage (NCBI taxonomy): Eukaryota > Metazoa > Chordata > Mammalia > Rodentia > Heteromyidae > Dipodomys > Dipodomys merriami. The sequence continues at coordinate 28,824,334 of NW_027203159.1, read as the reverse complement.
GGATACCATAATCAGTTTTTTCTGTTGCTATTTTTGTCTCTTTTTAAAAATAATTTTCTTCAAAAGATGCTGTGAAGAGAAAATACAGTTTTGTTAGTAACGAGTTCATTTCTTGACAAGCACTATCCCTCCTTTGTATCTTTCCTTCTATCCTTTCCCTCCTCCATCTTCACTACTCTTTCTCCACTCCAAAGCTGTTAAGTTTATTTCCCACATATTGTCTTGCATCATTATTTCAATGGATCATCCTGTGTTCAAATATCAGGATTTTTTACACTCCTGTCTCCCCATTACAAAAATCGATATACAAAATGGAACTAAAATCAAATACTGTGACAACAGAAATATATAGGAAGAAGAATATAAAGAAACAATAAAATCATATGCTATATTAAAATGAAGTATAAGGGTAAACTCTTCTCAGCCGATCTTGAGTTTCATTTCCTGTAGTAATACATTACATCTATCTATCTATCTATCATCTAACTATCTAACTAGCTATCTAACTGTGTATATATCTTTCTACCTATACCAAAGAAAGGAGCTTTGGAGCTTTTCTACTCATTTGATAAGGTTATCATAGATATATGATATTATAGCAAATGATCAGTTTTCTATTGATTAGTTGGAAGGGACAATTCAAGTAAGTCTGAACACAAGGGACAAAAACAACATTTTAAAACTTACTATAGAAGTCACTCTAAGAAGAGATAAAAACTATCTCGAGAAATACATTCAGTAGATGCTGTTAAGGCTTAGTGACAAATAATTACCTGCTGAATTACAACTGACATAGAATTTGTTTGAAAATTGTAAAATCATAAACTTCAACTTATTTTCATGTATTTTGATATCATTTGTATTTTGATATTTTTTCCTGTCATTTTGGTATGATTAAAATAGGAGATATGAACATTTGTTCAAAACCAGTAAACTAAATACGATGCATGAACTGTGAAGAAGAAAGGGAGTCACAGGACGTTCTGTATATTTCAATCTCTTTCAGAAAAGGTCGAGAAAAATAAATAATAAATATCTGATATCTTCCTTCAGATCAATGCGATGTTGGTTTTTCAAAAGCATTTCTTGATGAGAATTTTAGAAAAATACTTTTGTTCATTTTTTTATTTGAGTTAAGGAAAAATAACAATCTCCTTGTGTACAATTTGGATGAATGCAAATAACTCAATTTCTGTGCATTTTGAAATAACTAAGGTGCAGTAAGCAAAAGCTACCCAAGGTCATATCAGTTTTAACAATTTTACACGTCTTTACTAATTATTACTTCTTTTCCACATAGAATCTTTCATTGTTCATACAAACTGGTGTTCTGCCTATCTTTCTTAATAAAAAATATAATTTGTTTTCAGACAGTATTGTACATGAATAAATAATACACTCAATAGAGTACTATTGCTAATTGGTCTGGTACATCAAGCATATTTACTGAAGCTCTACCATGTGAAAGAATGTTGGAACAGTGTAGTTTGGGTATAGCTTAGATATGTGAATTCAGAAGATGATTGGCCGACATGGTGGTTTGGAAAACAGGTTGTTTCTGATGATGTGCATATTTATACAGCAGCATTTTAACTATTGAATAATATCAATAATTGGTTACAATTTTAATAAGATTTTATTGTGAAAATACCGTACAGAGGGATTACAATTATATGAGCAAGGTAATAAGTCCATTTCTTAACAATCCTTGCTGGCTCCACCTTTGTTTTTCCCCTATCATCCCTGACGTCCATTATTTGAAGCAAACTTTGAACATGAATATAATTCTTTGAGTTAACACTAATACCTACATGAAATGCTGGAAAACATCCCTCTCCTTCTCCTGTTCCTCATCCTCCTCACGCTCCCATTCTTTTCTTGCTTCTCATCCTTTTAATCTTGTTCCTCCTCCTCTTGCTGTTCTTCCTCCTTTTCACCCTCCACCTCCTTTCCTCCTTCTTTCCTTAATTCTTCGCATTCTTGCCTTTCCTTCTTCTCTTCCTTTCGTCCTCTTTTCCTTCTCTCCCTCCCTCTCTACATTCCTTGCTCCTGTCCTACCTTCCTCCCTCCCTCTTTCCCTCCTTCCCTCTTTTCCTTCCTTCCTTCCTTTCTTCCTCCCTTCCTTCCTTGGTTCCTTCCTTCCTTCCTCCTTTCCTTCATTTATTGCCTTTTTCTTTTCTCCCTACCCTTCCTACTCTTATTTAAACTCTGTCTACTAGCATCCATTCACATATAACTTCCTTCTTTCCTTATGGCTTCCTCTCCCTGACCCACCAAGCATGAAGATCGGAACTTAAACTCCGGGACTGGGACTTGAAACTGGGCCTGGGATTGGAACTAATACACTGGGCCTTTAACTCAAAGGCCTGGTACTCTTGAGCTGGAATTTGAACTCCTCTTCTGGGTCTGAAACTCTGGGCCTGGGCCTTGAAGTCACAACGTGGGCTTTGAACTTAGGGCCTTCCCTTGATTTCAGGGCCTGGGATTAGAATTCACAGCCTGTTCCTAGAACTAGTGATTAGGACCTAGGCATTTAACTCATACCCAGGCATTGAAGTCAGGTGTAAGCCTTAAATTCACAGCCTTGGCCTTGAATTCTTGTGTTGACATGAACCTATGACCTGGCATTGAAACAGGGGCCTGGGACTGAACGGGGATCCTTGCCTTGAACACATGACGTGGGACTTAAACTCACAGGCTGGGCTTTGAAATTGTTTACTGAACTCACAGCCAGGGCCTTGAACTCCAAGTCAGTTCCTTGACCTAACTGTCTAATACTTGAATGTTAGGCTAGGTCCTTGAACTCATATCTGGGCCTTGATTTTGTGGCCTGGGCCCTGATTTAAACTCATATCCTGGGCCTCGAACTAAGTGCCTGGCCTTTCAACTGAGTTATGGGTCTTGAACGAGGGGCCTAGGCCTTAAATATCGGTCTTGGGCTTTGAATTTGTAGACTGGACAATGTTCCTTACCTTCTCTGTGTTCAAGGCTAGTGTTCAACCACTGGAGACTCAGCTGTTTTCTGTGTTTGTTCCGTAGCTGGAGAAGGATTTTTAGTTTTGAATCAAGAATCTACTTTTTGATACAAGAGAAGTCAATGCATCTGTCTCTGTATTTCTCACATTTTGTTTGTTTTTGCATCCTCTTTATATGTAAGATGTTCCCTTTATCTGAAAGTGGGCTGGAGGAAGGGAGTGCATAATGTGTGTGGGGGGAAGCTGTCTACACTTGTATGCTTTCTACAGAAAAGCAGGAGAGAGAATTATCAGGGTTTCCAGCCTATTGCGGCATAAGTAGGTGGACATGGTACAGAGACAGATGTGCACAAAAAAGGAATACTAGCAAGGCCAAAGTATGAACTACACACAGGCATAGAGTTGCACACATGTGCACCCACACAGGGCTGAGAGTAGTTTCTAGAACTAGGCCTGGCTTTGCATAAGGTTGTTTCCAATATGCCCTTTGCTTTTTTCTCCAGGTTAGGGTTAAGGAATTGAACTAGACCTGAGACCTTGTCCAAATACACCAACACCGTCCCCATGTCTACAGACAAGCCTGTCCTGCTGTGGGAAGATAAAACCATCCCAGAATTATGCCACAAGATTTGATATGTTGTTTTTGTTTTGTTGTTATCGTCTACTTGTTTTGTTCAATATCAAGAAAGACAATGGTTGCCTGAGACAGGCCCTTTGTGAAGTGGAAGGATCTCCTACTTGTTTTGCTTCTTTTGCTTCTTCCTCTTCCCCTCCTTCCCTCCTCTTCTTTGTCCTGCTAATCCCTTGGTGTTAAGATCTCTACAAGATTGTGTGTTTGTTTGTTGGAAATGTTCTCCTAAGGATTTCCTTCTTGCACGGAACATCCAGGTTTCTCCCTTAGTTGAAGTTGAGTGAATAGTGGAAGTTGATAGTGTAAGGGCAATTATATTTTTTAGGTACCCTTCTATGGCATGGGTCAGGCCTAGTATGGTTGTATCTCTCTTGCCTAGGGTAATGGGACCTAAGGGAAAGAAAAAGAAAAATCCAGTCAAGAGGAAGAAAGGAACTGAAGGAAGGAGAGGAAGGGAGAAAAGGAGGACAGAAGGGGAGAGGGATAAAGGCAGAAAGGATGGACGGTGTGGAAGGAAGGATGAAGGTAGGAAAGGAAGGGGAGGGAGTGCAATAAGGATGGTGGGGGAAAAGGAGGCCTGAAGGGAAAAGACAAGCAACAAAGGAGAGAAGGAAGAACAGAAGGGAAGGAGAAGGGAAAAATAGAAGATGAAAGGAAGGATGGACCAAGCTAGAAAGTGGAAGGGGCAAAGAGGTAGGGAAGAAGGGAGTAAGTATTAAGGGAATAGAGAAGGGCAAAGGAAGAAAGTTAGTAGGAGAGAGAGTGGAAGGAAAGAGGGAGCTTGGAAGAAAAAAGAAAGATAAAAAAGAAGGGCAGGTAGAAAAGAAGGAAGAAAAGAATGATGTAAGAAGGAAGGAGAGAAGGATGAGAGAAAGAAGTAAGAATGGACGTAAGAGAGGGAGAAAAGAGGGGATGAAGGGAAGGATGGAAAGAAATAGGCATGAAGGAAGAGAAGTAGAGAAAGGAGAACAGAATATAGGAAGGAAGAAGGGAAGAAGGAAAATAGAAATGAGGAAGGGAAAAGAGAAATGAAGGTAGTAAGGGAAGGAGGTAAGTGGGAAGGAAGGAGGGAATAAAAATAAGAGTGAGGGAGCAAAAAAGAAAGAAAGGAAGGGAGGAAGAAATGGAAAAAGAAGGGAAGCTGGAAGTAAGGAAAAAGGGAAAAAAGGTTGAGAGAGGAGGTGTGATCATGTTAGGCTGTGGAAGAAGGTCTTTGGTTCACAGTCTTCACACATCCCTCCGAGTTGGGGGGTCTGAACTAACTTGGCTTCCCTCCTGGGTCTTGCCGGACAAGTGGGATTTCCAGGGAACTGTATTCTGAACTTGGGGATGAGGGCCTAGTGCCTGGAAAATACATGTAATCCCAGACCTGTATTTGAGATAGGCTAATGAATCACAATTTCAACTCGAGGCTATTCTGTATTGCCAGTTTTAGGCTTGCCAGTGATTGATCCAGCCCAGACACTCTCTGGCCTGCAGGGTGGGCCAGGATATATTTAGATAAATGCCACGGAGAGGAAAGCCAAACAGGTTTCTACTGGCCAGCTTTTGTTGGTTATCTTCTCTACAGTGGGCTCAGCATCTCATTTGATTTATCCATGGTGCCCCAGGTAAACGTGGGGAGGGCAGGGAGGAGGTGATGAGAAGTAGCTGCCCTCCTTCTCCTTGTCATCCTCTTCCTCTTCCTCTTCCTTTACCTCCATCAACCCCAAGGATGGCATGGACAGCCATTGGATTACAATGGGGAAAGGCATAGCACCATGCTGCAGCCAGTTCAGCCACAGTAGACCACAGACACCAGGAAGCCTTAAGCCAGGAAAAGCAATCCCTGGGGAAGAGTGGTAGAGGGAGGTGCAGGAAGTAGAGTTTATGAAATACATGACATTCACAGAAATGCAACGAGATTTAGGGCTTTGGTTCCCATACCAGGAAAAATTGTGTTTGTGATGACCTCTGGCAAAGATCTGATGGTTTGCTCAACTGGTCAGAAGGTAGGTCATTTGGTTGTTTGTTGAGTTGGTTGAGTGGTTGGTGGCTGGCTTGATAGGTTGGTTAGTTAGTAGGAGCAACTCTTTTTTCTTATTTGAGACTCATATAAGAGTCTCTATGAAACTTGAGTCCAGGCTTGTTTCAAAAAATGATACTGGGAACATGTTTATAAGATGATTTCTTGCTTTGTATGTCCCTCCCCACGGAATATTTCCCTGCTTACATTGTATTTGAGGTTGGTATCCTCTGTGGAGGGTAAGAGATACAGGTGGACGCAGTGCTACCATGAGATGTAAACGTCCTTATGTCGAAAAATGAACTTTACATCGTTGGTGGGGGAGGAGAATTAGGGGGTGGGTTGATGGGAAGAGATGGGATAGGGAAACAAAGGAGGAGGCAACAATTCTTGATAAGAAATGTACTTATTACCTTGCCCATTTAATTGTAACCACTCTACGATATTTTCACAAAAAATAAAAATGAAAAGATACTAGTACTTCATTCTCCTTCACTGATAGGATTACATACATGAAGAACCAGTGCGGGGCTCCATCAAATTTTTTTATCATACTTTAGAAAAATTAATATATTCAGAATTTGGCCTCTGTTTATAAAAATATGGTTTGCTTATTTATATATTTCATGAATGTATGCAAATGGAGATAGAAAAGGATATTGAAAATATCCAAAATGGTGGGTCATCTCAGATGTTTTCTTTACAAAACACAACAGCAGCACCTGTCTCTCCTACAGTTCTATAACTTAATATAGCAATGTCAATTTAAGAAAAAAATAATTTCTAAACACAATTCTGTCAACCGTCCAATACTGTGAATTTTTTTTTATCGAATTAAGCAATTTTACAATCAATTGCCTATAGAAACAGACAAAAGGAATCTCTCAAATTGATCAGTTTATAACCATGGTCTGAACTCTAAAGGATTCAAGCCGAACTCAAGTCAAATAATAACAAAATGGACACCTTAACATATTAATACTTAACTTTTAATAATGTCAGTATTTTACATTTTTGCAATTAGGCAATTCTGAATAAAAGGAAACCACCTCCAAAATTAATGAATTCTGGCAAACACAGTTTAAAATAATTGTCCAATGCAAAATATTGCACATGCTCTTTTCTAGAAATGCACAAGTTGAACTTCCACTGTCATTGTTTCCATTACATTCTGCTGAGATTTCAGAAGACATACAAAAATCTGTCCATGACATTTCTTCCCACACACTCGCTCCCATAATTGACATACTATTCCAACATTTACCTGTAAAAAGATACCAAAATTTATCCATGAACTGAAGACCTGATGTGGTACCAACATGTTCCACTGTAACATTACCTTTCTGCATTATACCAGATGGCAGGCCCTAATTTTATTATTTTTATCATAGGGACATTTCAATAAAAATCTCATGATGAACAGATTCCTCTGAAAATGAAAAAAGACTGTATTGGACAAAAAGCAATCTATTGCAGAAAATATAAACCTTTGCTGTTATTCCCTTTAAGACCTATAGAGCACCTTATGAATCCATATTAGGAGAGTGAAGATTAAACTATTACAGTGTATTACTGTGGAAATTACCGTCTGATGTACTCTCACATGTTTAAAATTTAAGTGGATTAGGACTAAGGTAAACTAACTTGTACTGTCTGCTCCTGTGAATATAACTTCTGTGAATTAATAAATGAAGAACTCGACCAAGTAAATAAATTCTTAAAAGATGTGAAGCTCCTTCTATTGTGACAGGCAAGTAAATGTCAGCAAGTAGTGTGCTGAGCAAAATTCTCAAGAAAAATCATGATTACATATTTCAAAATTAGATATCTTAAATGTGAATTCTTTAATGAAATGATAAGCTAACAGGTAGAATATATAAATCTCAAAATTTTTGTAGCTAGACACATATGAACGGAAATACAATGGTTTCTATATTTCACGATTAGGATCAAAATAGCAAGCAACAGAAATTATAGCTTTTGTATGCAATAAGTTCCATAATTTTCAGGGTTTTTTCTTCATCATAGACAACCAGTAAAGGAATAACCAGTAAAAGGACGACTTTTGAGCGAATTTAGAAAAGGTTTTCTAAATTACAGGTGTCCGAATTAACCAATTTCATTAACCCATTAGACATATACATCTATTATAATGTACAGGCATCTGAAGAAGGATTTGCCATTCTTCTACATCTATCTTGATTCCTACTAGGGTTATAAGATCAGTAGGAAGAATCATTCAGATAAATGCGTCTTAGAGAAGATGTGTACCACAAAAAAAGGAATCATAGTGAATCATGAGCCTCCAAGTTTGGGAGTGGGGCTGTTGTTCAATAAGTAGTAAATTTCAGTAGAACAGTGTTTAGTTGGCCATGAAGCAGAGCCAGAAGACATTTAAACACAGGATCCACATAAAAGTGAAGGGAGTAGAAAAAAATATCAAGTTTACCAGAATGGAAATTGCTATTTTCTGAAGTGTGAGGAAGTAAAATATTTTGATTCTTTTATCCATTGAAAAATAGTGCCCACTTGGAGAAAATTTTAGTAAATACATCTTAGGATGTCCTATGTAAAAAAAATAGGCCATTAAGAGAGAAATGTGCCAGTGACGTTTAACAGCCAAAAGATAGCATATATATGTAAGATGTGGAGGAAGGAAATAAGGGGAAGTAACTGGGACTTCTTTCCTAAAGTTAATTGGATTCACTAAAAATGTTCACTATCCCTTCCTCCCCATGATGGAAGATATCCCAGGAGTAGGTTTCTAGAGATACTGAAACTTCTGTGTAGATTCTTCTATGGGTGGGGCCATAGTTACTGTGATGTAGCCAATAATCCTCACTTCTTTTTAACTAGCAGAGGAAAGTCAGCCCTACTTCCCTATACGAAAACAGAAATGGTAATTGCTGACCTGAACCTGGGAGACAACATCTCACTTTCTCTTATTATTCATTATTGGATTATATTTCTGTGGAAGAGAAATGAGTACTCAGAGTGGTCAAAAACTGTGACTTGATTTCCCACATTTTCGTGTGTGTGTGTGTGTGTGTGTGTGTGTGTGTGTGTGTGTGTGTGTGTGTGTGTGTGTGTGTGTGTGTTGTATAGATACTGTAGAGAGGGCTTGCAGTTACATGAGCAAGATAATGAATCAATTTCATATTAAGCATTGTTACACTTCCTTGAATTTCCCTTCCAACCCCTGTTCTCCCTACCTCCCCAACTCTTCCCTCCACCACCCAATGTTGTAAGGTTCGTTTTCAACATAGAATATTATACTAATTGCTAAAATGGGTCATCCAGCCTTTTGATATTTCCCTTTTCCTTCCCAAATTAGAAAAATGTATATTCAAAATGCAGGACACTAAAATCAAATACAATGACAACCGAGGTTTTTCCATGGGAAAGAACATACAAACAAACACCAAGTAAAATTACCTCATACATTAAAAAGAAGAGCAAGAAATTTAAAAACTTCTGCCTCTTTATGGGGTTCATTTCACTTAGCATCACCTTATATGTCCAAATATAAATAGCTTAAGAACTCTTTTGCTTGTCCTAGACATATACTAATTATTGTAGATAAGAGAAATCAGAGACCTAAGTTTTTTGGGGTCTGACTTATTTCACTTAATATAATTTGTCCAAATCTTTCCATTTTCTATCAAATAGCACCCTGTCATTATTTTAGATGGAGGCATTGACTTCATATATAATTTTTTGACCGTTTCATCTACTGAGCTATCTTTCATCTATCTTTCATCTATCTTTGCTATTGTGAATAATGCAGCAATAAAGATACTTGTCCTGGTAGCTTTAGTATGCCCTAATTTGTGATCATTTGGGTAAATGCCTAAAAGAGGGATTGCTGGGAAAGGGGAGCTCTATGTGTAGTTTTTGAGGAACCTCCATACTGCTTGCGAAGTTCTTGAACAAGCATACATTCCCAGGAAATATGTAGTAGTTTTCCCTTTTTGCCACATCCCCTCCAGTGTCTGTTGGTAGTATGTTTCTTTTTTTTTGGGGGGGGGGGGTCTGGTCGTGGGGCCTTGAACTCTGGGCCTGGGCGCTGTCCCTGAGCTCTTCAGCTCAAGGCTAGCGCTCTACCACTTGAGCCACAGCGCCACTTCCGGCTTTTTCTTTTTGCTTACGTGGTGCTGAGGAATCGAACCCAGGGCCTTGAGCATGCAAGGCAAGCGCTCTACCACTGAGCCACCTTCCCAGCCCCGGTAGTATGTTTCTTTATTATAGACATTTCCACAGGGCAAAGGTGGAATCTCAATCTTTTCGTTATGTTTTTGTATATTTCTTTATTTTAAATATATGCTTTTTATTGCAAAAAGACTGTATGGAAGTTTTATAGTTATATAAGCATGGTAAAAATTTCATTCCATATCAGTCCTTTTTACCCCTTCCCTTCCCCCCCTTTACTCTATACCTTCCCCAACTCCTCACTTATGATCCTCTGTAAATTTTAAAGTTCATTTTCAACATAATGTCTTATACATCTAGTTGTTACTATAAATAATTCTATTTTCTTATTTCAGCAGATTATTTCCCTTCTGCTCCTGAAATTACAAAATAAATGTATATACATGCTGCAGGACAATGGAATCATATATAGTGACCTAAGGGGTTGCAATTCTTTTATGGCTAGAGAACTTCAATTCTTATGTGTCCATTGGCCATTCTTATTTCCTCTTCAGAGAATTCTCTTTAAGTTTTTAGCATACTTATTAATCGGTGGTTATTTCTTTGAGGATTTGTTGTTGGGGATTTAACTTTGGAGTTCCAACTATAGTTTAGATATTTTAGATATGAGACTCTTGTCCGTTTAATGGCTAGAGAAGATCGCTCAGTCGGTTGGCTTTCTATAGATCTTGCTTGTTATGTCCTTTGCCATGAAGAAACGCTGCATTTTCAGGTAATCTCACTTGTCCAAACTTTCACTGATTTGTTGTCTTTTGAGTCATTCAATGCTTGATAAGAAATGTACTCATAATCTTGCTCATGTAACTGTAAACTGTCTGTACAATATTTTTCCACAATAAAAAACTTATTAAAGAAAGAAAAAGAAAAATTACCATTAAAACAATAAAATTTAGGCCTGGACTAAGTAGCCCTTGAGTTTCTGTTGTTCCTTTCTGTAATGGCTTCTTTGACTTCCAAGTTTTTTATCTATTTGGAGTTGATTCTGGTACAGGATGATATCTAAAAATCTAGCAGTAATTTTCAACCGGTTTAAGCAATTTTGCCTGCACCATATACTGAAGATACTGTTTTTCTTCCATTCTATTTTTTTTTGCTCCCTTATGAAGATTAGGTGGTTATATGTCTGTGGATTCATTTCTTTCTCTTCAGTTCTATGCTATTGGTCTTCAGATACATTTTGTGTCAGTACCAAGCTCTTTTGATTTTTAAGTCTTTGGAGTAAAGTTTGAAGTTTGGAATTGGCATTGTTCCAGTCCTCTTCTTTTGGCTAAGGGTGACTATTTTGGTTCTTTTATTGTTCCATATGAATTTCTGGATTACTACTTCTATTTTCCTGAAGAATGAGGTTGGGATCTTCATAGGTATCACATTGAATTTGTATATAGCCTTTGGCAGTATTGCCATTTTTGCAATATTATACCTCTGAATCTAAGGACATGGGAGTTTTTTCCACTTCCTTAGTCGGGATTTAATTTCCTTTTTCAGGTTTTTAAAGTTTTCATCATCGAGGTCCCTCACTTCTTTAGTTCACTCCTACTTATTTTTTTGTTTTTGTCGCACATTTTCACGTAGACATCAACTAGTTTTTTTTTTTCTAAGTTGTTCTGCCTGGATATAATCATTCTTTCTATGGTCCATGCAGCTACAATAAATGAATAAAGTATTATTTTCTTCATTTCCTTATTTTCCTTATTTCATATTCCATAGTGATAGCTAGGAAAAATTTGAAAATCGTTTCTTTGGGAAAGAAACAGGCTGCATTATTTGGGCTTACAGAAAATGCTTGTGCTTGTGAATGGTGCCTACTGAAAAATGATGCAAACATATCACATATGTAAATATTTCTAGTGAAAATTTTATACTTCAAATTGATTCGAGTTAAGTTTATATGCTGATTCTATATAAAACTTTCAGGCACATTCTCGATCACCATTCTGACATGAATTTTACAACAGTCTACTATGTACAGAATTTATGTGAGAATGGCAGTGGTTTTTTAATATGACTGTCAATTTTTATGTATATGTTTATTAGAGGGTAATTTCAAAACAAGACATTTTTAGAAGTTATTCAATTTCTGACAGATATGTTCCTTTGCCTTCCTTGTAGATCTGCTTTATCTTCGTATATATCTTTTTAATTCACAATCTGAATTCACCACCTAAATTCATATTGATTCAAAGTAACAGTACAACGGCTATATTTCTGAAAACAAGTACTAGCAACTGTGAAATAAAAAGTGCAAGAAAGAGAAAATTTCCCTGAAGGATTTTTAATATATATATATATCATATATTTTTATTGAGCAAATATTAATGTTACTACATAACGTAAAAAATAAACATGGAATATATAGAGACATATCAGTGAACCTCTGGGTTTATGTATATACATATAGGGTTTTGCATGGTGTTACATTTAATCGAAATTGTATAAATTACTAACAACTATCCTGCAACATTAATAAAAATTGAAAATTATTTTCAGTAAAGCCTCTATTGACAGGTTTAAGTAGAACACATGGAAGTCAATTAGGAATTCCTACATATTCGACATAATTATTCAACCTTTTAAAAGTGGGTAAAATGTGTACTGTCTTATAGAAGGTATTGTCTAGTATATGTCACTGTTCAGGTATTAGGAACATTGCCTATCATTACTTTTCATAAATACCAAGGAATTTTATACCAAAATCTCCTAATAAATATTTTGGGTTTCTACTGAGGAACTTTGGGAGAATGGAGAATTAAATATTAATATTGGAAGTATTATTCAGTGGCAAGTTCCTTCATTAACTATCTAGTGTATCTGAACAAAAAAATGGTAATAAAACTGTTTGGTGTTACAACAATAAAGACATCATATTGTTGGTTTCCAAATCTGCCTTTTGGAATTACTGTTTTTTGAATCCTGAGGAACTAAAGCGTTTCAATATTGTTATGCATATGGCTTGAGACGATTTCAACAAGACTGACATGGGAGAAAAGAATTAGATGCCTGTTAAGTCTTCAAATGGAGAATATGGCAATCTACATAACATGGACACAGGTACTGATTAAAGAAGGGATGGTATGGGAGTGCTTGATATCTCCTGAAATTAATCAGACACACCAAAGAAGAGAAGGAACCTTATCTGAAATACATAGAAAAGATTCCCATCAGAAAGCTTCTCAGAAGCAATTAGCAGATTTCCGAACTCTCTATTTTGGGAGTGTTTATCATTTTTATGAGCTCAGGTAAGAATCAGAATCTCAGAAATTTCAGTCCAACATGTACTTCACTCAATTGAGTCAATATATAACACAGTAACCAATTCCTTCTTATTATGGTGAAAAGATCTGAAATTCATTCAAATGCATTAAAATTCTGTACATTTGAGTACTAGAGGGAATTTTTCCCTGTTATTAACCAGCCTGTAATCTGATCCTCATTTTCATTCTTCCTTCTAATCCAGTGGCGTTTTTTCTCTTTTCTTAAGTGTTCCATTAGGCTACTATATACAAGTTACTTCAGTTAACACTATATTCCAAAAGAGTACGAGAGATAAATATAGAAACAATGTTTGAAAGAATTGAGCATACTGTACAGATGGAGTAGAATTTCACTGGTTTTCTTCATAGAAATTGCCTATGGATAGCGACAATTAGAAATAATTAGGGCATATTGTATGTGTTGGGAAAATATAACCATATGACAGTGTGACTCATGAAGAAACAGGAAAAATCACTGAAGTTGTATTCTCATCAGTGGCATTGATGTATTTATGAACATTTGGAATTTGTATGAAGAACATTCAGTCAAATGGTGCACACAGGCTGAGTAACAGGGAAAGTGATTTAATGAAAAATTTCCTTTGTGTCATTACTTGAGTCAGAATGACACACAACAATCTGAATAACTGTCACAAAATGAATACTAAAAAATCAAAGTTTTCTAAGGTAAACATCCATAAAGTGATTGGCAATAGGGAATATTTGTACCCTCTAAGGTCAATAATGTATCTCTTTCTCAACTATTATATAGGCTTTCCATTCCTCAAACAGGTGTTTTTTGCCTGGACAAAAGTCTAACACAGTGTCTGAAAATGAAATAATTAATAATTGCTCCACCCACCACAAATAGGCTTCCATTTCCTGCCAAAAACACTTATGGAAAAATGTAGAAATATATGAGAATATATGTGTTTCTTAGTTTGTTCACTGTGTGGAACTGCAGAAACAATCTCTTTATATTCTCATATTTTTCCATTTTAATGTGCCTTGTGAGAGGTTTCTACTTGTATTGATTCCTTGAGACATCTATAGTCTCCATACACTCCAATATGAATAGAAAATGCGACAGTTTACCTAGAAACTCTGGAGGATTTCATTAAATATTAGGAATGAATCAGTCACAAGAGTTGTAGTCAATTTCAACGGTTTCTGCAAATATTTCACCCAGTATTTCATAGTATTCAATAGGAAAAATAACACTGTCTGAATATGCACATTACTAGAAACAATGTGTTTTCAAAACTACTAACTATGGTGATCATCTTATGGACTGGCATATGCAACTTATATCCTAAATACAATATTCCAACATTCTTTCACACTGTAGATTTTCAAAAAATTTGCCTAAAGCACCAGTCTAATTAGCAGCAGACATGCTTTTAATGTATTATTTATTCATGTGTAATAATGTCTAAAACTAAATTGTAATTTTTAGAAAGAAAAATATGAATTACACCAGTTTATATGAACAGTGCAGGATTATATGTTCTACACAATTACTAATTAATAATTTTGAATTCCTGCCTTTTATTATAGTGTAAAATTCATTTTATCATACTACAGAGAATCAGTCAAACACTTTTCATGTCCATTTACTCAATTAGTTTTGATCTGTACTGATGTGAACAATTTTAATCGTCACCAAAGGACTGGAAACAAAAGAAATGAAAATGCATAAAAATATGATCTTGCAATCTTCACCCAACTTACATGATGGCTCTAATTGGGAATGTAATAATATTCTGAGAGGTAATTATGCCTGAACAGCATATACTGAATATATTTCTCAAGGGAGGTTTTAACTCTTCTTAGTGGACTGGTGAAGTAAGATGCAAAATACTTTGGGTGTCCCTTATGTTTATTTGGATTGTCACTTCTACATCAAGAAAATACTTATTATTTATTTTCAATAATTACTATATGTTTAAAGTAATCTTGTCAGATGAACGGAAAAGCTCAAAAACATACATATATACATAGACATATATATCTATATGTCTAGATATACACAGACATGCATGCACGTTCATATAAATACCTATAAATAGGATGGCAAGTAAAATTAACACAAAATATTAGCATCAAGAGGGTGTTTTATATTTGTTGTTCTTGTTTATACTGTACTATGTGTATTTTTGTTTCTATTTTATTTTCTTCCTCCTATTATAGATCCCTGTTGTCACTGTATTTGATGTTAATACCTAACAAACATATCCATAGGGATTGGTTTAAAAAACAGATTTTTAAAAATAGTACTTGGCTAATTTGTTTAAAAAATATTTTATATTCTTTCTCTTGTATATCAAAAAAGGTAGCTATTTGCAAACAGAATTAAAAGTATTATCAATAGATACTGAGAGTCTCATCACAATGAAACTGAGTTCTGTATGTGATAAGTACCACTAAGCTTTCCAGCAGTTCTATTATTTAGGTCTTCCTTTTGTTAAATTTCAATTTTATGCTCAAGTTGAGATCCAGAGGGCGTATCATTAAATCAGTAAGTAAATGAGTAAAATTCTTGTGATACATGTTATCACCTTCCTCATTGTTCTCTCTCTTTCCATGTCCAATATCCAATCACCCAATTGCAAAATTCATATCCAACATATTGCCTTTTGCATACTGCTATTACATATACTCTTAACATCTTTTTAAAACGCTAGAGATTGCATAAGTTCTATGGCTTAGGTCTACCTTTTCAAAGTTAACGTTATGGTGAACAAACAAGCTTCAGCAAAGGTATATGACACTTTTCTAATACATTTCCTTCATAAGCCAGAGTTTACTGTCAGGAATTACAGATTTTAAAATATTAGGTCAGAGTGTGATATAAAAATAGAATAGAATATTAATAAATTTGGAAGTACTTTATTCATGATTTTATATGACTACTCCTTTACATATTTCTTAAACTTTTGCATACAAACTGTGAAGAGATATGTATGCTTTTGATGAGAAGACCGACATGAATTGACTGATGAGTTATAAAACATATGTAAATTTTGAAGTGATATAATAGACAAATCATGCATATCGCATATAATAGACAAATCATGCCTATGTCATGCATATCACTGTCTCTATGTTTAATCAGAGAAACCTTTTTTTATTTTAGGATGTGTGACAAATGCAAATGTTTGTAAAGTAGCCCCAGTCATAATATTAATTGGTAATAGGGAAGATACACAATAATATACAATTATTTATATTTACATAAATGTATTAGTGTCACCTCTCCATGTGAATATATCAGTTCAACAGAGAAATATGAGGAGTGTCTGAAGACTGACTTCTGAAAGGGGACATCAATATTTGCAACCACTGCAGATATTAGAGAACAGAGTTGTTATGTTAATATATTAGAGGAAGCCAGTAGTGTAGGCAGGGGTTAGGTAAAGGTTTGGTTTCTTATAAATATTATTGCAAAGTGCCATATTTCACAGGTGTATGTTTGGTTTATTCCTATTACAATAATGGGAATATAAATGCTTCCCTATTTAATGTAAGAAAAACTCAGTTTTTGAGAGAAAGTAGGTATAGGTTGAAAAAAGTCTGCACCATGTACAAACAAATGCTTCAAAAACATGCGTAAGAAAGAGTTGCTCAAATAAACTGATATGAACATAGAAAGTCTTAAGCATACACATATTTTTAAATTTATTTTATTTGTGAACATACTGTACAGAGGGGTTACAATTACATGGGCAGGATAATGCGTGCATTTCTTACCGAGCATTGCAGCCTCCTCCTTTGTTTATAGTTCATCACAAAGAATTAAACAATGATTTAACAATATTTGAGACGAAATGAAAAGTGTCATTTTGGCTTCCATTTTTCACAGGTCATATCAACACAAATCTCTAGAATGTTTTTATTCTTACCTGCAAGTAGAATTATAATTTAAACAGGCAATTATCTTGGGTATGAGGTGTGAGGTTGTGATATTTCAATTATCATGGAGTCACTTTAAATGGTATTGCCAAAGATAATAATTGGCAAATATCATTTGCCAAGCAAATGGACTTTGGGAATATTTCTCTAGGAAATTCAGAGAGAAAATGGAGGGTATTCGTTGTTCAGAAATTGTAGTTGTGTCTAACATTGACCCACTGGTAGAAGTTTGGATAAAGTTTCCTAAGTCAATTTACCTTCAACTGGAAGGAAACTTAATTGGAGAATTCATATGCACTAGTACAGTGTTGTTCTTGTCAGGCGAGAAGCATATAACACGTCCACCTGAAGACAAAAAATGTGAGTAAAATTAATATCAACTACATGAAATCTAGATCTTACTGAATATCATTTGAAGAGCCTGTATAGTCTCTGAGGAGATTTGCATTGGAAGATTTCCAATTAATCACTTTATTCTATGCAAAATTTAATAAATAAGTAAATAAATCAAAAATGATACAGCTAAAGAAAAATATCACTAATTTTCGAATCGTTTTGGGAATTGCTTCTCAAAAATTTTTTCATGAAATGTGTGTTTCATTATTCAGAATTTTTAATGACTATTTGCTTATTGATGATTTAGCAGTCTGTACAAATTAGGCGATTGTAAATCCTTCATGATTACCAAAAGTAATTAATCATTTCTTCCTTACTGGATTCTGTATGCTAAGCTCTCATTGTCCACTTTATTTCCCATATGATTCTACATAAATAGGCTTACTTTATGGATTTCTATATTCAGAGATTTTCATGTGTAGTAGTACTGACTATTGCAGATGTTTTAAATACATTGCTTTTGTTTTCACAAATCAAGGGCATTGCAATGTCTAGTCTAGGTCCATGTTTAGAAACAATGTTCACATGACGAAAATAGAAATCCTGTATAAAGACATTGTACCTATGTATATCTACTAAATATATTTGAAGTCCTGTTTTAGGTAAGAATATTTCCCAAAATTTCTTCTATATACTTTTAGACCTAAAAAGGTATAAATTTTTTGTGGAGTTAATCCAGTGTTATTAATTGGTGCATATGAAGGAAAGGCATCCAAATTTACAAAACTGTTCAGATGAATTTTACAACCACCTTGTTAATACACATTTAATTTAATGTATATATTATGTTTACTGAATTGAAGATCAGAATTCAAAATTAGGCATGGAAATTTTCAGGAAGCTTCTGAAATTATAGTCGCCCTCTGAATTATATAATTTTTAAAATAATACATTTTTATTAACTTATTTCTATAAATAATTGCTATGAAATATTGCGAAAGAGCTTCCTCTAAACTTATACCTGTGGGGAGTTAACAGATAATCGTAATACACATTTAGATATTTTTTACTAAAATTCCATGATAGAAACAATACATTTATTTATTTATTTATTTATTTATTTATTTATTTTGAAAATAATGTACAGAGGGATTACAATTACATGGGCAAGATAATGAGTACATTTCTTATCAAGCATTGTAACCTCCTCTTTTTTTCCCCCTTGACATATCATCTTCCCCGCGCCCCGGCACCCAACCCACCTCCCCCCTCTCCCAACCAAAGTTGTAAAGTTCATTTTCGACATAACGACTTGTATGTCTCATTGTTGCAATGGGTCCACCTGCACCCCTATTTAAACGATTTGTTTTATCCCTTTCCCTACACAAATTATATAATAAAAGCAGAGATTATACCATGCGGGAGGGACATACAAATCAACAAAGAAATAATCTTATGAATGTGTTAGAAACAATTGTATGTAAGAAAAAAAAACATTTGAATATGAATCTTATGTTTCATTTCCATAACATCAACTAATCTGACCTTTTCTCTTGACTAAGACATATACTAATTATTGTAAATAAGGGAAACCATGGGAGCTATGTTTCTTTGGACTTGGCTTACTTCACTTAATATAATTTTTTCCAAGCCTTTCCATTTCCTAACAAATGGGCCAATGTCATTATTTCTGATGGAGGCATAGAATTCCATTGTGTATATATACCACATTTTCTAGATTCATTCATCTACTGAGGGGCATCTGGGTTGGTTCCATATCTTAGCTATGGTAAATAAGGCTGCAATAAACATAGAAATGCTGGTAGATTTAGTGTCGTCTTGTTTGTGAACATTTGGGTAAATTCCCAAAAATGGGATTACTGGGTCATAGGGGAGCTCTATGTGGAGTCTTTGAGGAACCTCCATACTACTTTCCAAAGTGGTTGAACAAGTTTACACTCCCACCAACAATGAAGTAGAGTTCCCTCGTGTCCACATCCCCTCCAGCATCTGTTGTTATTAGTGTTTTTGATTATAGCGATTCTAACTGGGGTGAAGTGGTATCTCAATGTTTTATGGCTACAGAGGTTGAGCATTTCTTCATGTGTCTAATGGTCATCCTTATTTCTTCTTTAGAGAAGTATCTCTTTAAGTCTTTAGCCCACTTACTTATTGGGCAGTTGTTTCTTTGAAGATTTGTTGCTAGGGGATTTAATTTTTTGAGTTCCAGAAATATTTTAGATATGAGACCCTTGTCTCTTGTATGGCTCGTGAATGTCTTCTCCCAATCTGTGGTCTTTTCTATTGATCTTGCTAGCTATGTCTTTTGCCATGCAGAAGCTCTGCAATTTCATGTAATCCCATTTGTCCAACCTTTTTTGATTTTTTTTTATTGTGAAAGTATGGTAGAGAGGGCTTATAATTACATAAGCAAGGCAATGAGTATATTTCTTATCAAGCATTGTTGCCTTCTCCTTTGTTTCCCCTTACCATCTCAGCCCTCCTATTGCCCCCCTTTACCACCCACTGCTAAAGTAGTAAAGTTCGTTTTCCACATAATGTCTTGTACATCTCATTCTTGCAATAGGTCCACCTCTGTCCCCATTTAAATAATTTGTTTTTTTTCCCCTTCCTTTCCCCAAATTTTACCAACCTCAAATACAGTAAAAACAGAGGTTATACCATGGGGAAGGAACATACAAAGCAACAAGCCTTATGATCTCAAAAAAGACCATACTAAAACTAGCAGCACAACTATGTTTAATGAAGCACTATGTACCATAGCAAAATATGGAATGAACGCAGAAGCCTCTCAGTAGATGAATGGATCAAGAATATGTGGGATATATACACAGTGGAATACTCTACCTCCATCAGAATGAATGACATTGCTCCATTTGTTATGTAATGGAAAGATTTGGAAAATATTATATTAAATGAAGTAAACCAGGCCCCCAAAACATATATTCCATGATTTCCTTTATTTCCTTGAGGCAAGCAGAAACCGACAAATAAGTTGATGTTAGACAAAAGGGACCCCAACATAAGACTCAGGTCCTTTTTCTTTCTTGCTATTGTTTCTAACAGACTTATAAGATGATTTCTTTGTCCTAGCATTTCAATGAAATCTATAAAATAAGATGTGATAAAGAACGTCTGGGGGGAAAACAGCTTATACTCAGAACAGCTCTGAATATGAGTAATGTTTAGACCCAAGAGTAAAATGAACCATACGGAGATATAAGGTATGTTAACTGGTTTGAGTTCATTAAGGTGTCTGCTGAGAATCAGAAGACTCACTGAGAACATTAGGAACCGCTACAATCAAATAGACATTTCATTTTCAGTTTGCATTTCCAGTGCCTCTTCCGTGTGTTACCCCAATTACTGTATTATTGATATAATCAATTTCCAGTTCATGATCTCAGGTGTTTCAAGGAAACTTATGTGAAGTGAAATTCTCTCTTCTAGCACAGAAACATCAGGGAATTTTCCATTTCTAAGTGCTATGATTTCTATCATAGAATTCACTGGAATTCAGTTGGATTTCATTAGAAGTTTGGTGCTTGTGACTTCTTAACATCTAACTATGATCCTACTATTTAAACATATATAGAATTGCTTTTTTCCCCCAATGGTCTGTATGTGCTAGAGAAATAGTTATCCTGTTTCCTAAAAATATTCACATTAAAACATGATAATGAAACAATCTGACTGGAGCACATTTTAATTTTCTCATTGTTGAAAGTTTTCCAACAAGAAGTGAAGTAATTGCTTGCAAATATCAATATCTTTAAAGATGTATCTTTAGTGTGTGTAAGGGATAAAAACAGTCTGCAAAGAGTGTGTCTTAGGATACGGGATGTAGGAAAATTATCCCAGACCTGTGGATATAAATCACTTAGAAGAAGAAATCCAAACATTCACATGGAACAAAAAAAGACCCCAGATAGCAAAACCGATCCTTAACAGAAAGAACATTGCTGGAGAAATATCAATGCCGATTTTCATTCGCTAGTACACGGACAGATTGTTACTGTCACAAGATCAGATCTCAGGACCAATGGGATAGAAGTGAAAACCCAAAAATGAACCCAAAGACCTAGAGCCACCTAATCTTCAACAAGGGAGCTAAAAAATAAAAAGGAAGAAAGACAGCCTCTTCAGTCAATGGTGCTGCCAAAATTGGTTAAACACCTGTAGAAGGTAAGGCTAGATCCTTATATATCACCCTGCACCATAATCAACTCCAAATGGATCAACGACCTCGGAGTCAAAGCAGAGACAATGAAAATATTAGAGAAAGGAATAGGAGAAACTCTATGTCTACTTTGCACCGGCTGAAAATTTCTTAATAGATATCCAGAAACACAGTAAAATCAAAGAAAGGTTAGACAAATGGGATTGCATCAAACAGCAAAGCTTCTGCATGGGAAAGGACATAGCTAGCAAGATCCATAGAAAGCCCATGGATAGGGAGAAGACTTCACTAGCCATAAAATGGACAAGGGTCTCATATCTAAAATACATTTAGACATCAAAAAATTAAATACCGCAACAACAAATCTCGTGTAAAAGTGCAAAGGAAGTTTCTCTGAAGAGGAAATATGAATGGCCAACAAACACCTCTCTAGTCATAAAAGAAAGGCAAATCAAAACAATATTGAGATCCTGGCTCGAATGGCTATAATCAAGAACTCTAATAACAAAAGACACTGGAGAAGATTTGGAAGGAAGGGAGCCCTACTGCATTGTTGGTGGGAGTGTAAACTTGTTCAACCACTTATCCAAGTAGCTTGGAGCTTCCTTAAACGACTCCAGTTAGAGCTCCCCTCTCACCAAGCAGCCCACTTTTGGGCATTTACTCAAGCAATCACAAACAAGGCCACACTAAGGCTACCAGCACAACTATGTTTATCACAGCATTATTTACCATAGCTAAGATATGGAACCAACCCAGGTGCTCCTCAGTAAATGAATGGATCAAAAAATGTAATATATATATATATATATATATATATATATAATATCTATGCCCCATTTCGTAGGAAATGGAAAAACTTTAAAAAAAAAGTGATGTAAGGTAGGCCCAAAGAAACATAGGTCGTATAGTTTCCCTTATTTGAAAAAACTAGTAAATGTGTAGGGCAAGAAGAATATGTGAGATTGCTGGATCATAGGGGAGATCTATGTGAAGTCTTTTGAGGAACCTCCATACTGCTTTCCAAAGTGGTTGAACAAGTTTACATTCCCACCAACAATGAAGTATGTATACAAACAAGACCACACTAAAGCTACCAGCACAACTATGTTTATTGCAGCATTATTTACCATAGCTAAGATATGGAACCAACCCAGAAGTCCCTCAGTAGATGAATGGATCAAGAAAATGTGGTATATATACACAATGGAATTCTATGCCTCCATCAGAAAGAATGACATCTCCCCATTTGTTAGGAAATGGAAAGGCTTGGAAAAAATTATATTAAGTGAAGTAAGCCAGGCCCAAAGAAACATAGGTCCCATGGTTTCCCTTATTTGCAATATCTAGTATAGGTATGAGTCAAGCGGAAAAGATCAGGTAATGTGATGTTAGGAAAACGAACACTTAAATATGTATTTTAATGTTTTCGTTTCTTTCATGCATGTGTTTCTAACGCATTTATAAGATTATTTCTTTGTTGCTTTGTATGTCCCTCCCCCACAGTGTAACCCCCGCTTTCACTTTATTTGATGTCAGTATAACATGTGGAGGAGAGGGGGACAAACAAGTCGTTTAAGGATTCAGGTGGACCTGTTGTAACAAGGAGAATTACAAAATGTCATGTCAAAGCAAGCTTTACAATGTCGGAGTGGGGGGGGAGGGGGGTATGAATGGTTGGGGGGGAGGGGGGAGGCTGGGAAGGGAGGTGAAGGGTAAACAAAGGAGGAGGCTGCAATGCTTGGTAAGAAATGTATGCATTATCCTGCCAATGTAATTGTAACCCCTCTGTACAGTATGTTCTCAAATAAAATAAAATTTTAAAAAAAAGTAATTCAACTCTATGTAGTGCATAAAATCAAAAATATTCATATAACTTTCCTATGTATAACTTTTAATTTTTTACCTTCAATTTTACAAAAGTACCTAAAAGTCTTTTAATGCTTAATAAATTCCCTAATTGAAATTCCATAGTAAAAAAAAAAAAAAAGAATATGTGAAAAGCTATGTGTATATGAGCATATAAGATCATGTTAAGCAAAATGAACCCAAAGAGAGATACACAAATATCTTTGCCTTGCCTGCTATTGTTTCTAACATATTTATAATTTGTTATGTGAGGTTTTTGTTTCTTTGTATGTTTCTCCCCCATCGTATAACCCATTTTCACTGTATTTGATATTGGTGCGCTGCATGTTGTATATACAATTCTCTAATTCTGGGAAGGGAAGGGAAAAAACAAAGTGCTTAAGTAAGGATACAGGTTGACACATTGTAACCATGAGATATACAAAACACGAAGTTGAAAAGGAACTTTACAATTTTGGCAGTAGAGAGAGTTAATCTTGAATGTGGGAAGGAAGGGATGGTAGGGGAAAAAACGAAATGAGGAGGCAACAATGCTCCATAGGAAATGGACTCATTACCTTGCTCTTCTAACTATAACACTTCTGTACAGCAATTTTTAACCATAAAATGTACGAACACAATAAAAAAAAAAACTCGTATCAGATAGTAAAGGAATTAATGGTAAGGCAAAATGATGTTAATTTCTGATATATCGCTAACCCCCCTTCTGCCTCCAGGGATATTCTCTAAGCTACTCCTGAGTAAATGTATTTAAAAAGAGCAAGACACAGTAAAGTACTCAATATAGGTTTTTATAATATAGTAAATCAAAGAAAAAATGGATATGAACTGGGAGTTATTCTTTATACAACCTAGCCACTGGAGGCCATGCCATGTGTGTGTCGGTAATCCTGTCCTGTATCCTGTCTGCTGCCTCCTCTCAGTCATCATGGTGTCCCAATTCATCTCTCCATTGGAGCTGTATTGGCTTGTTGGTATTGTTTTTGTTATTTCTTTCCTCTATAGCATGTTTCCTAGCTGTGTAATGTGTATTTGCTTGCTGCATGCCTTTGTAACCACTCACAGCCTGAAGTTTGTTAGGTGTATAATAAAGTCTCCAGCATTCGGATGATTCTTCTTACAACAAAAACATATGGCAGAAGGAAACAATTCAAAATATTTCAAAATCTCTGAAATACTCTGTGAAATGTTTAGTGATGAGTAATAGCCAATGGATGTAATGTTACCCTTTCAGTATTACCTTTTTGTAACTGGCATCTTTTGTTACATACCAGACAGGATGTCCCATAGGTCATTTGTCTTGAACTCAGGGTCCTTGTTATATATTTCTAAAGCGTTTTTTTCAAGGCCACACTCTCCTATATTGTGCCAATGTGATGTTTCCGGTGTTCTTGTATTAATTAGAGATAAAATTCTAATGTGCTTTCCTTCCCCTGGTGGCTTTTACCAACCATCCAAAATTCTCAGCCTCCTGACTACCTAAGTGTGGAGATGTTAGCCATCAGGCTTCAACTAGGAAATCTTATGTATGACTATGTTAAGGAACTTTCTTTAATAAACCAAAAGATATCTTTGGGAATATTGATACTTCAATTTGTTCTTTGAACTCTCTTTTCAATGGTACAAAATGTCCTGTTACAAATGTGCAGTGATTTTGAAACACAAGAGAAAAAATATGAATATCTTCATGTTTCCAAAAGTATAACACGATTATCAGTAATTAATGCATTTACACTGGTTTGATAATAGTTTTTTAACTGATAGGAAGAGAAGCATCCTCCTGCTGTTGTATATAGGAAGAAAGCAACAATTTTGAGACAATACAATGAAAAAGTCATTGTAATTTGAAAATAATAGGATAATATTTGGTCATGATAGAATAATCTAGAAACATCAAGAACCAAATTACATAAATAGTTTTTGGATGGGGAAATTTTGCTTTTTAGTTAATAAAACTGCATTCAGTAAACAAAACCGGATTCCATTCCTAAGAAAGAAGAAACCATCCTCATTACTTATTTTTTTCACAAAGAGTTGTCATCTTTTAGACCGTCTCTCTTGAGATTTGTCTTTCTTATTATGATATGGCAAACAATGCTTAGTTTCAGTTTATGATCTCAGAATCTCAAATCAACTTTTGATTTTGAAACATATAATAATGGCAGGAACTACCCGACAATTTGCACAACCTGTCACTTTTCTTTATATACTAAATTTTATGACAACTATGTTAAAATTGAGACAAGAATTTTCTGTAATTTGCACAATTCTCCAAATGGAGTGTATATCTTTCTTCTGAGTATTCATTGCTTCTGCTATCTAACATTAATTTATTTTCTTCCATTTTTTGTCTAGTAATTAAATCAGAAGACATTGTTCAGTATGTTAGCTTTTCTTAGAGCAAGAAATATAAAATAAATTTCAACTTTATATGTTCCACATATAAAGTTGTGGGTGGCGCTAGACAATCAGTAGCTGGGTCTCTTTATGAAAAGTGCCAACTGACAGTAACAAAAACCAAATGAGCCTAAAGTCTTATATACTTTGAATGCTATTTGAAGTCATGCAATTCTCTAATTTGCGTGGAAAAGAAAGGAAAAATATAAAAACAGTGTCTTCAATTCTTCCAGGTTATAAATGTCACCAGCCAGGTGGACAATTTGTCAACCATATAATATTGCTTAAATATGTCATACTGCACATATTTCATTCTTCTTGCCAAAAGCAAACATAATTATTGTAGAGGTAACATAGAGTATACTCCTTGTATTCCAGAAATACATTCGCAGGCATTTGTTCTCATTAACTATATATCATTTTAATGCTCATCTTAATTTATATCATTGAATTATATGCTGGAGAGAGTAATGATCAATATTTTGTTATACAAAAGCATCATTTTTTCAGTGAAAGCGTGCTACATTTAAGGGTAATGAAGGCAGATCATTTCCTGAGACTTTTATTCCGAAGTCATTGTGAAATATAATAATAGTAATAATAATAATACTAAGTGGACTCAATAATTTCACACAATAATTTATATAAGAGATATATGGTATTCCATGTGCAGTTTGATAAAAGTATATAAGTTATGGAAACATAGCAGGCTTATAATCTTGTGAGTATAATATGTAATTATGTGAGCAAGTTTAGAGTGTTACCAAATTTAAAATTTTCCAATAACATCGAAATCCTAATGAAATGGAATACTTATAACTAGGATGCATTGTCACTTTGATGCCACCCTTCCAGCTATCTTTATTTCTTCCCACAGTTCAGTAAGGAATTACAAGGAATTATATATATATATATATATATATAATATTCTTGCACATATTTTTCAACCAAATAATTTGAGCTCATTGAATTCAATTGTTGACAATATAACTCAATTTCAATTTGCAGAAATCTTCATGGTAATGTGTAAAAGAAGTAACTGAATCCTTTATAGAGTAGAAATATAAGTGCCTGTGCTCAATTAAGAAAGCATTCACCTCAGGAAATTTTAGAAACAAACAATTTTGAAATTTTACATCGTGATTTTGGAAAAATCAAATTTAGACAATTTGATTATTGTACTCACAGCTGGACCTTTCAGAAGTCATGGTAAAAGAAATAAGACTGTTTTGGAAGGCAAAAAGCTCTGCTTTAGAAGGTTAGCCTACAATATGTAAGAGCAAAATGTAATAAAGATTAGTGACAAGTCAACAATCAGAAACTTAGAAGGATCTTTTTATATCTACTTAAATTCACTGGTCTATACTCAACACATGTTAATCCCTTCATTCTGAAGGGAGAAATACCACCTTCAATAAGTCATGACCTTCACAACTGTTACTTTTCTATACTTTAATATGTGCATGGCAACTCAGTTTTCTCTGAAGGTTCATTTAAAGCTCTCTAGCAGTTCACAATGTTAGAGCACTCTGCCCTACTCCTGTTTATGCCATCTGAAAGCTTCCTTCAACCTGAAAGTGAAAGAGAGTGTTCTACTACACACGTAATATTTTCAATTTGGAAGTCATTAACACAGTGTGATGAATCAATGGACTATTACCATGGGTAGATATTTTCACCTTCCAAAGTGAATAGCTAAGTAATTACAACGCTAGTGACTTCATCCCTAAGCCTATTCATCACTATACTTATATTGCCATAAATTTCCAGTATTTAAATATATACAAGAAGTATTGCTACCTAAAGACTGCAACTTATCC
The DNA here is from genome assembly GCF_024711535.1 of Dipodomys merriami. NCBI lineage: Eukaryota > Metazoa > Chordata > Mammalia > Rodentia > Heteromyidae > Dipodomys > Dipodomys merriami. Next base: position 28,796,728 of record NW_027203159.1, on the reverse strand, counting down.
TGTCAATGAATGAATAATAATTTTTTATTATAATCTGGAACAATACAACCAGGATACACCAGCATTAAACAACCAATTTAGGAGAATTGCCCACAGAACATAGAAAGTAATTTTTTCATAATTATATCTTTCCCAATGAGAACATCAGCTATCAAATATTTCACGATAAATTATATTTCTCTTGCATTACAGAATTTCATACATGGAATATATCTGTATTCTGAAATAGATTTAAACCTAAGCAATTAAACATTTCAATGTGCAGCCATAATTATTATCAACATTAATGAATGAACTGTCACAGCATTATCTGCCAATTATGCCAAAAGCATCATTCCTAACAAAACTATAAGACACATAAACAATGATAATTAAATTAATGTGAACCTACATTTGATATAGTAAACTGCATACATAGAGTTGACATTCTATTTCTTCATTTAGAATGTGTTTTGCTTATTACTTCTTTTCACTGTTGATTTTTTGCCATTTCAAACCACGAACTATCAACTCTTTATATATACTATTGCTATTTCAAAGCACAAGGCCTGAAATATGTGAGGTCAAGTATTCATATATGAAGTTTAAGCATCCAAAATTAGAACATGAAGTAATTAAACACTACAACTGATTAATTTTTTTTCCAATTTGGATTTTAATTCCTTACATAATTATAATTTGTTTTTGGTTTTTAGTTGGTATAAAGAGATTACACTATCAACAAAACTTGCTTGGAGATCAATACCTATCTATATATGTATATATAATAAACACACACATACACATATATATATATATTATGCTTTCTCCACTTCACCTCTTACCCCAGGAAATATAGAAAAAATTTGGAACAGGAAATCAGTACACCATGGCAGGAATTGGATTCAAGTAATTATATTTGTTACAATGAAAATATGATAGTCATAAAAACGGTAAGGAGGCTTGAGTAAACAAACAGTAGGTTATGTAAAAAAATTAACAAAGTTGATAGACCTTTAGCAAAACTGAGTTTGGAAATAGAGAGGCATGTATGAGAGACAAGGAGAGAGAGACAGAGAGACAGAAAACCCAAATAAGTGAAACCAAAGAACTGGAACCTCATGGTAGTGTCAAGATTCATTATAGTCTAAAGGATTTCTTGGAAAATCCTTCAAAATAAAGCCCATGATCAAAAGGATTATCAGGGGATTCCTCAAAATTAAAGCCCGAGTAATAACTAATGATAATACTCCTAAAAATCTAATGAAACAAACAAGGAAAGTTCACTACACAGTCGTTGTATGAGTCGACCATAATGCTTAAACAAAAACCAGATATGGCCTCATCAATGATAAAACTCAGGACATATTTATTTTTTGTCGTTCGTCAGGGCTGAACTCTGGCTTGGGTGCTATTCCTCACCTCTTTATCTCAACGACAGCGTTGTACTGCTTCTGCCACAGCACCACTTCCGGTTTTCTAGTGGTTTATAGGAAATAAGAGTCTCACAAACTTTTCTGCCTGGGCTGGCTTTAAACTGTGATCCTCAAATCTCAGCCTCCTGAGTAGCTAGGATTACGGACATGAGCCACCGATGCCCGCCCTCAAGACATATTTCTTGTTATTAAAATGTTTGATTTTAGCCATTCTAGCTGGCTTTTGATTTGCATTTATTTTATGGCTACGGAGAGTTGAGCATTTATTCATGTGTCTATTGGTCATCCTTCTTTCCACTTCAGAGAAGTTTCTCTTTAAGATTAGCACACTTATTTTTTGGGCAGTTGTTTCTTTGAGGATTTGTTTTTGGGGGATTTAATTTTTTGAGTTCCAAATATATTTTAGATATGAGACCTCATCCATCGCATGGCTAGTGAAGATCTTCTCCCAATCCATGGGCTTTCTATTGATCTTGCTAGCTATATCCTTTGCCATGCACAAGCTCTGCAGCTTCATACAATCCCTTTTGTCCAACCTTTCTTTGATTTGTTGTATTTCTGAATCTGTATTGAGAAAATTTCTGCCTGTGTCTAGTAGACCTAGGATTTCTCCTATTCATACTAAAGCTCCCAGCACAACTATGTCAATAGATGCCTCTCAGTACATGAATGGACCAAAAAATATTGTGTGTGTGTGTGTGTGTGTGTGTGTGTGTGTGTAATAGAATTCTATACCTCCATCAGAAACAATAATGATATTGCCCCATTTGTTAGGAAATGGAAGAACATGGAAAAAATTATTTTCATTGAAATGAGCCAGGATCAACGAACATAGACCCTATGGTTTCCCTTATATGCAATAAGTAGTATGTGTCTCAGACAAACAGAAAAGGTTAAAAGCTATGTGCATATGACCACATAAGATGATGTTAATCTAAATGAATCCCAACATAGGTACACAAGTGCAGTTTTTCTTTCTTGCTATTGTTCCTAAAGGATTTGTAATGTACCATGTGATTTTTTTTTTGTTTCTCTGTATGTTCCACCTTCACGATATAACCCCTGTTTTCATTGTATTTGATGTTGCCCATTATCTTGTAGACACACTTCTCTAATTGGGGAGGAGAAGAGAAAAAAAAAACAACAAAATGCTTAGAGTGGATGCAGGTGGACCCATTGTAAAAATGAAATGTACAAAACACTGTGGAAAAACAAATTTTACAAATTTGGTTGTGAGGAGAGAGGTTGGATTGTAGTTTTGGAGGTAGGAGGGAAGGGAGGCTAGGATAAAAACAAAGGAGGAGATTAAGCTTGATAGGAAATATACTCATGACCTTGCTCATGTAACTGTAACCCCTCTGTACAGTATTATTTTTTATTTTTATTTTTATTTTTTTAAATTTAATTTTATTTTATTTGTGAACATACTGTACAGAGGAGTTACAATTACATGGGCAGGATAATGTGTACATTTCTTACCAAGCATTGCAGCCTCCTCCTTTGTTTACCCTTCACATCCCTTCCCAGCCTCCCCCTCCCCCCCAGTCCCAATCCTTCTCCTTCCCCCCCTTCCCCCCCCACCGACGTTGTAATTCTCGTTTTGGACATGACAACTTGTACTTCTCATTGTTGCAACAGGTCCACCTGTATCCTTAAACAACTGGTTTTTCCCCATCAAGTGTTTAAAAATAGAATAAGTAAGTTAACTTTTGAAGAGTTGTATGGGTACTATAGAGCTTATGAAGACAGAAAGTTGAAGAGCATAGAAATCAGGTCGTAAAATATCCTTACCAGTTCTATTACCATTGAGAATTGAAATTCCATTTCAATTTGAACCTCAAAACGAAACTTTGAAATCATGGTAATATTTTCAAGCGAAAAATTTTTAAATATTGGCCATAGTGTGGAGAAAAGGAACTCTTACACTTTTGGCAGGATTGTGAATGGATTAAGAAACCACAGTAGAAAAGAGTATGATTATCTTAAGGAAATTAATGTGAGAACTACCCTCAGCAAATCATATATATTGGGACAAAAATACTCATTGAGGGTGCCAGTGGCTCACATCTGTAATCCTAGCTACTCAGTGTGCTGATATTTGAGGATATTGGTTTGAAATAGGCCCAGGCAAGTAAGTTCATGAGACTCCTATCTCCAATAAACTACAAAGAAAAACCCAGAAGTGGTTCTCTGACTCAAGTTATATATTGCTAGTCTTGAGCCCAAAGAAACTCAGGGACAGTGGCCTAAGTTCGAGCCTCAGGACGGGCAAAAAAAAATAGTAGAGGTATGATTGGAGAAACAGCTATTTTTTTAATGCACATTCTAAGATCTGGGATCTTAAATGTAAATCAGTGATTGGAATATCTGTAGTTTTTGAAAGAGTCTATAGTTAAATCTAAACCTTACCCTTAAGTGCTGAAAGTTTTTCAAGAGATTTGCTCTAGGCACTTTCATTCATTTGGCTTTCATATTGCTATCCTGAGTCATACAAGCAGAAATGAGAACAAGAATAGCTATCACACACACACACACACAATCCATTATGCTTTTCCACAATAAATATTTAACAAATATAGAGGTAGCACTATAGAGATGAGAATAGAACTGGAATAATGACCTAACAAGTTATTTGCCAATTAGACCAATGGCCAAAATTCATAGCTTTAACATTTCATTACATTTTCTGTGTGATTCCTTGGTAGGAAGATTTAGCTCTTTGTTATTGGTGGTGACTTTACTCTTTAATTACCCTAATTTCTTTTATAAAATTCTATAGTAAAAGCATCCAGTTCATAAAAATCTTAGCTTGACAAATATGTTATGAATTCTTTCCTTAAATACTGATGTTACATGTCAAAATTTAATGCAGATGAGCTCCTGAAAGCCTTTACCACTTTAAAATTTAACAAACTATGTAGTGACCGTCTACTCGACCAGCGAGGAAAAACGACCACCACACCAGGAGTCTTCTCAGATCATGCTTTATTGGAGAGCCTTTTAGTTGTAGGAGAGCTTGGGCGCGAGAGAGCGTGCACCCGAAACACAGCCGCTTATATATGAGAATCGGAACGCGGGTCTTTCTATTGTTGGTCGCCTGCCTTTCACCGTCACCAGGTGTCATGGGATTGGCTGGGAACTCTACCTGGCTCGTGCACGCGCACAGCCCAGGCGTCCCGCCAAGCACCAAGTGGGCGGAGTCTCGCCTCGGCTCCCTACAGTTCCCCCTTCTTTGTTTTATGGCAACAGGTAAGAGTAGAGGTTGGGCCTCTGTCTAAGACATTAATGAGAGGACCTTGCACTGGCCTTCGCCTGAGGGGCGCGCCTTCCCCAGTGATGACCAGGCCCGTCCGATGCCTTTTTTGCAGAGGTGGGATCTTGGGCATCAACCCACTTGCTACCCAGCATGCTCTTCTTGAGGAGATGGTACCCTCAAGTGCAGTGCACTTGCCTGGCACCCTGTCCCAAATTGCAAATTGCATACCTGTCCCGGTGCAATGGGATCCCCTGATCCCTCGGGGTGCTAAGGCTATGCAGAATGGTAAGGCTTAACTGCCTCTTAGGGCCGACAGCCAAATCTGGGGTGAGGATCCACTCTCCAAAGTGGCTAATGCTTGTGAGATAACAACCTTGTCCCTTCCGGTTTGGGCTCGAAGGCGACAGACCAACCATAGGCAGACCACGCATCCTCCCAAGCAGCAGGCTAAAAACATTCCGACTCCCACCCGCTCTTTGGAAAAGGACACCACAGAGGCAATCCAGTCAGTAAATTGTAACAGCCCACAGCATCATCGGTTTAGCTATCACAGGGATTGCTATTAGCACTGTTGCTAACAGTAGGAAGATCAGCTGAGTGGATGGCATCTTCAAGATGGGGTTCTTCTGCAGTCTCCACCGGCCTGGTCAATCTCATTGGCACCCAGTGAGGTACTTCTTGACTCTGTGGAAAAACACAAACAGCTCCCCTGGATCTCGTTATTACCGGATCCGGTCCATACCATTTATTATTAATAACATCCTTCCACATAACCATGTCTTTAGTATCCATGGAGTCTCTTGTCATATGCCGATCTGCGGCAGACTGATCATTGTCATTTAGAATTAAAAAATTAAGGGTAAAGAACGCAAGAGAAAGTCTTTCCCTGGGGGACGCAGATTCAGCAACTCCCCCTTTTTGTTTTTGAAGCATTTCTTTTATGCTTCGATTAGCTCTTTCCACTATACCTTGTCCTTGAGGATTGTAGGGCAATCCGGTGGTGTGGGCAACCTGCATTTGTGCGCAAAAGGCGCGAAAACCATGGGAAGTATAAGCAGGGCCATTATCCGTCTTAAGTCTAAGGGGCTTTCCCCAAGCTGCCCAAGCTTCTAAGCAGTGTATTCTGACGTGAGACACCTTTTCTCCTGCCAGAGGTGTGGCATGAATGACACCAGAAAAGGTGTCCACAGACACATGTAAATATTTCAACTTACCAAATTCCATCAGATGAGTAACATCCATTTGCCATAAGGCGTTTGGTCTCAACCCCCTGGGGTTTACCCCCACATGGGGAGGATGAAGAAAGGTAACACAAGATTTATAGGCTTTAACAATATCTCTTGCCACATGCCTGGACAAATTATATCTTTTCCTAAGGGTATTAGCAGGTACATGATACAATCTATGAAAGTCTTTTGCCAATTCTACAGGATCAGCAGCAACCAGAGCCATAGCCCGAGTTGCCTGGTCCACCAAATCATTACACCTTGCCATCGGGCCCGGCAACATAGAGTGGGCACGAATATGTCCAATATAAAAAGGATGTTTTCTGTTTAAGATAAGGGATTGAATCTGTAACAAAACATTAGAAATTGTACTGGCCTGCTTAACTGAAGCAGCAACTTCAAGAGAAGCAATGGCATTTACAACATATAATGAATCAGAAAATAAGTTAAAAGGTTGATCAAATCTTTTAAAAACTTCAAGCACAATTAAACATTCAACAGCCTGTGGGGCATTCGGCCGAAAATTAAAAACTACCGGCTGTTTGTGTCCTTGAACAAAAAAGGCACCTTGTCCAGATTTTGATCCATCCGTAAAGATGGTTAGAGCATCAACCAAGGGCTCCTTTGAAGTGACAACAGGAAAATACACTAAATTTTTGTTAACTATGGCAAGCAGAGGATGCTTAGGATAATGATTATCAATTACATTTGGAAATGAGCAAACAAGAATTGCCCACATATCCACTGTGGCTGCTAAAATTTCAACTTGTTCACGGGTGTATGGAATAATTAATTTATCTGGAATTTTTGCAAAGTGCATCAAACAATACTTTATACCAAAAATTGCCTGTTTAGCCACTAATTCAGGAAAATATTGAACAGTTTTTGCTCCCACAGAATTGCCGTGGAGCCACAATAAGGGGCCATTTTGCCAAAGAACCCCCGTGGGATAATTTTTTGTTTTTAATATACATAAATCAATAGGTAATTTTAAATCAACCCGTGAAAGTTGAGCCCTAGACAAAGCTGCCTCAACCTTTTGTAGGGAATTTAGTGCTAAAGGTGTCAGGGATCTAGAGGAGGTGACTTCAGGGTCGCCCTCCAAAATAGCAAATAAAGGTAACAACTCTGACCGAGGGAGATTAAGAAACCCCCTTATCCAATTAATATCTCCTGCCAATTGCTGAAAATCATTAAGTGTTTTAAGATGACCAGTTCGAATGGAAAGTTTTTGTGGTTTAATCTCAGTAGGAGAAACAATGGTTCCCAGAAATTGAACAACACTAGTCTGCTGAACCTTCTCAGGGGCAATAATTAATCCTTTATTAGCTAAGGTCTCCGTTACCTGCCCAAACTCCTTATGAAGAGTCTCTACCGAGGGAGCAGCCAACAAGATATCATCCATATAATGGACAATCCGTACTTTTGGAAATCTTTCCCTAACAGGGGTTAATGCAGCCCCCACGAACAATTGACAAATTGTTGGGCTATTAGCCATCCCTTGGGGGAGAACTTTCCACTGATAGCGAGCATCCGGAGTTTCATGATTAACCGAGGGCAAAGTAAAGGCAAAGCGCTCCCTATCCTTTTCATAAAGAGGTATGGAAAAAAAGCAATCCTTAATGTCTAAAGCCAAAATAGGCCACTCTCTAGGTAAAGCAGAGAGCAGTGGAAATCCCCTTTGGATGGGTCCCATAATTTGCATCTGGGCATTTACTGCTCTAAGGTCATGTAATAATCTCCATTTTCCGGAGGCCTTTTTGATAACAAAAATTGGGGTATTCCAAGATGACACTGAAGGCTCAACATGCCCCAGCTGCAGCTGTTCCTGGACAAGAGTTTGAGCCGCTTCCAATTTTTCTCGAGAGAGGGGCAACTGAGGAACCCACACCGCCTTTTGCGTTAACCAAGGTATGGGTACCACACCTTCAGTGGAAGCTTTGTTTTCAGAGGCCCCTAAGAAAAACCCAAACCCTTCCTGTCCTGTTTAGGAAGTGGCTCTATCGGCTCCTTACGTCCTTGGAGACACCGACCAAGCCCCAAGGCTGGCACAAATCCTTGCTGTTTCATCATATTCTGACTGGCCTCAGAATAATCATTAGTTAAAGTTAGCTTCAGCTGTTGCTGCACATCTCTTCCCCAAAGATTGACAGGGACGTCTACCACAAATGGCTGCATTTTTCCAACCTGGCCTTCGTCTGTTCTCCAAGTCAATTCTTTTGCACTTAACTGTGGGGCATCGGCATAGCCCAGCCCTTGTAAGGTCTGGGAGGATTTCTGAGTTGGCCATTGCTTTGGCCACTCCCCTCTTTGGATGATGCTTCGATCTGCCCCTGTATCCACCAATCCCTCAAATCTTCTCCCTTCCACTTGGAGAGTTAGCATGGGTCTTTGGTCTAAAGTTATGGACAGGCATGTAAGGTCGACTCCAGTGGAGCCTAGCCATTTATCTCCTCTCTCTATCTCCTTAGCAGGGAAGTTGCCATGAAGAGAAGGCAAAAGCAGAAGCTGTGCAATTCTATCCCCGGGAGAAATGGACACCACTCCATGTGGGACATGACAGAGGACCTTGATAGTCCCCGTATAGTCAGGGTCAATCACTCCTGGGAAAATTATTAATCCTCTCATTGTGGAGGAGGAGCGTCCTAAAACTATTCCTACAGTGCCTTCATCTAGGGGTCCTGTCATGTCTGTCTCCACAATCTGGACTCCCATCTGCTTTGTTAATACCCGTCCGGAGGTGGCACAGAGGTCCAACCCTGCGGAGCCTGAGGTTGCTCTTCTTGGCTGGGGAGTTGTTGCGGGTGCTGTCTGGGAGCCAGAGTCTGAAATGCCCCATAAACTTTCGGGCCCTGGGGACGAGGGCCCTTCTCTCCGTTTTTTGGCTCCTGTTCCGAATTAGTGTTTGGAGTAATTTGGGGGATAAAATGTCCATTGATGTCTCTAACTGACCTGCATTCGTTGACCCAATGCTTTCCCTTTTTACAACGAGGACACACTCCTGGAGTCCTTGGCGGCCTGGGTATATTTTGTACAGGACCACCATTTTGTGGGCATTGCTGTCTAAAATGTTCCAACTGACCACACCGGAAACACCCTTTTCCTTTACTATCTTTTGCGGCCCCGGCAGCCGACAAGACAGCAGCTGCCAGCCCCACATTGGTCAGGGGGCCACCTACTTCTCTTCAGGCTTTTAACCAAGCTTCTAGGCTTTGGGTTCTTACTGGGGTAATTGCCCTCTGACATTCCTTGGTGCTTTGTTCAAAAATGATTTGTTGTACAAATGGCATGGCTGTTTCCAGATTTCCTAACACCCGCTCGGCTGTCTCTAGCATACGGGCAACAAAATCAGAAAATGGCTCATTAGGGGCCTGCATGATTTTTGTTAGATTGCCAGCCACCTCTCCCTTGTTTGGGAGGACTCACCAGGACCTGTAAAAAACCTCATTTACCTGGCGGTATACTTCAAAGGGATATCCTGTCTGGTCTACCGAGTAGATTCCCTGCCGGAGAAGAATGTCTACGGTCCAGTCCGGGTGCCCGTCATGGACATTTTGTCTGTATTGGGCTTGAGCCTTGTCTTGTACAATTGACCGAAAATCAAGGAACTCCCCGTGATTAAGGCAAGTACGGGCCACTTCAAACCAATCCATAGGTGTCATAGCATTAATAGTTAGCCTTCAAAGCAAGGCAGTGGTATAATTGGCCGTCACTCCATAAGTCCTGACTGCCTCAACTAAATCTTTTAACTGGGAGTAGGAAACCGGCTCAAAATTTCTTTCAGCAGTAATGGGATTCTCAAAGACTGGGAAAGCGGCTGCTAATCGCGACCAGGTGTTTTCTTTTATAAAGTGACTCTTCCCTGCCGGCGGGCATGGCGGGGGGGCCAACGGGTGAGGGGCAGCTCCGTTTCCTCTCCCTGGCTGCTGCGGTACTCCCACCCCTAGGGGGCGCCACCCTCCATATCTGTCTGCCACGTGCTCCGCCTCAGCCTCTTCTAACTCTTCACTATCAGCTGGATCGAGCTGCTCTCCCTCCTCCTCTAACATTTCTTCCTCTGAGTCACTCACAAGATTACTATATTCTTGGTCCCGCCCTTCCACATGTAGGGCTGAGAACCGGTTTGCTTTTAAAGAAGGGCACGGGGGTCTCCTTGAGACCCCCTCCTCTCTGAAACCCTTCTCCTTTTGTGAGGGCTGCAGCCCCTCTTGCTTTAATTCTTTAGGATCCTTTTGTCTTTTTTCCCTTTTTCTTTTAGGCCTATTTTCCTCCCCCTTACTGTATGCTGACTCTGATAGACTATCCTGATGCTGCGTTAGTACTTTGCGTCCTTCCTGGATTAAATCAAACCCTCCCTCCTCGAGGCAAGTGCGCACCATCAAAAAGACAAGCCACAAGGGAAGAAGCAATGCAAGCAACCAATAAATATCTAAATCTACAGTGAACAGCATACCAGGGGATATTTACCGATGTCTCCTCTCCGCGTGTTGAGTTCTGGCTCCAATTCGGCCTCTCGCGCCGGTCCCGTCCCAGGTTCGTTCCCGGGTTTCAGCACCAGTTGTAGTGACCGTCTACTCGACCAGCGAGGAAAAACGACCACCACACCAGGAGTCTTCTCAGATCACGCTTTATTGGAGAGCCTTTTAGTTGTAGGAGAGCTTGGGCGCGAGAGAGCGTGCACCCGAAACACAGCCCCTTATATATGAGAATCGGAACACGGGTCTTTTCTATTGTTGGTCGCCTGCCTTTCACCATCACCAGGTGTCATGGGATTGGCTGGGAACTCTACCTGGCTCGTGCATGCGCACAGCCCAGGCGTCCCGCCAAGCACCAAGTGGGCGGAGTCTCGCCTCGGCTCCCTACAAAACTATACATTTTATGACTCTTCAATGAGTCATAAAAAATTACATCTGTAAGTCATTTTACTTAATCCATTAGCCACAGTCATTGAATCCAACAGAAGAACAGCAATAATAAAATGTATATGCCCAACTCATTAAACATAATTTATAACACCAGAGCTTAGCTGAGGATTGGAGCATAAGTTTTAGGTTATATGAGGTAGCTTTATCTGTTTCTAACATTTCCTCTTGTTATATTATTCTAAATAAGTAGCAGGCAAATTCTGGTTAAAGGCACAGAAAGACTTTCACCAACCATTTAAGATGACAGTTCAAAGCAAAACATAATATCTGGTAAGGTAAATTGCAGAATCAAAGGCAAATTAATAAAAATATGGTTTATTTTTGTCCTGTTTATTTTATATTTGTTCAAAAATTATAGAAGTCACTTTACTCGTGTAACTGTAACCTCTCTGTACAGCGTCTTTATAATAAAATAAAATTTAAAATAATTACAGATATGTCTTATATGCAAAAGCTAGATCTAAGATACATTGGGGCATAATAAATTATACATTTCTCTAGGCATTCATACACAGTGAGACCAAAACAGAGGAACACAATGGCAAAATTCGTATGTGCATCTGATCACACAAAATAATATTTATCAATCAATCCTCCGGCAAATAGAAGAATTTTTTTCTTTTGTTCTGCTGTATTTTTTAAAAATTTCTTTTATTTTTGTCTTCCTACTTAGTCTATATAATCTGTGGGTTGGGTGAGAGAGAAAATTTTGTAGCAAACAAGGGAAGGGGCAATATTGTCCAAAAAGAATTGTGCAATTTGTCCAAATAATTTTAGCCTTTGTTTATGATATTATTAATAAACAATACAAAATCCATTATACTCCCAAGAACATATCCAGAATAATAAATGTGTCTTACAGAGGTCATCACTATCTTCCTTCTGCAAAAATGAAATGCATACTGGCAGGTCAGAGAAAAGTAGAATGATAAATTTTTAATTTTTAACTATATAACATACAAACTTCATTGTTATTTATAAGATTTCTGAATCAACTTTTTTTTTCTGGTCATGCTGCTAGAACTATGGGCCTGGGTGCTTTCACTGTGCTTTTCAGCTCAAGGCGAATGGTCTACTGCTTGAGCGACAGCACCGCTTCATGTTTGCTAGTGGCTTGTTGGAGATCACAGTCTAATCGGTTTTCCTGCCTGGGCTGGCTTTGAACTGTGATCCTCAGATCTCAACCTCGTGAGAAGATAGGATTACAGGTGTGAACCACCTGTAATTCTTGAGAATTCTGAATTATTTCTGTGAAGGGTGATGGAAAGTAAATAAGATTTCAAATAAAAGAGCAGGGTAAATAACTTAAATGAATGTATGTCAATTTATAATAAAAATTTAGGAATATTAGAGAAATTAATGTAAGAAAAGACTTCCTGAGCTTTCGCTGGGGTTCTCTGATGCAGAAATAACCAACCAAAACAGACAAAATCAATAGCTGAAGAGTAATGCAGTGAGAATGAACCAAATCCCCATTAAAGGTCAGACACTTAGGAAAAGCACCTTCTGAGGATTATTACCCACAGTAAGAAATATTTATTTGTGTATGTGTGAGATCGTAGTGGATTGAAAGGATGGTTTCAATTTATCAATTCAAAATAATTATTAAGATACTCTAATAGTCTTAATTTATTGATAACTACTTTATCTTAGCATAGGTAGGCCACATATATCTTAGTAAGTTTAATACTTTTATTTTTATTCTTACTCTGCAATGGGAATTTTTTTTATATTTCTTTTCTTTTATTAATTTTCTTTATTGTGAATATACTGTACAGAGGGTTTACAATTATCTGGGCAAGATAATGAGTACATTTCTTATCAAGCATTGCAGCCTCCACCTTTGTTTACCATTCAGATCCCTTCCCAGCCTCCCCCCACCCCCCAACACAATCCTCCCCCCCGCAAAATTGTAAAATTCGTTTTCTACATGACAACTTGTACTTCTCATTGTTGTAACAGGTTCACCTGTATCCTTAAACGACTTGTTTTCTGCAATGGGAATTTTTTTAAAGCTTCTTCCATGCTTCAGTGAAACAAACATTAACTTTCCTACAATGCTGATGATAATGAAAAAATACTACAGGATAAGGATTCAAATGGTTTTTCTTTCTTGCTATTGTTTCTAACATATATAAAAGATGATTTTTTTGTTGCTTTGTACGTCCCTCCACTCATGGTATAACCACTGTTTGCACTGTATTTGGTGTTGGTGTATTTTGTGGCGGGAAAGGAAAAAAGCAAATTGTTTAAATAGGGCTACAGATGGACCCATTGCAAAAATGAAATATACAAAATATTATGTCAAAAAACAAACTTTGCAACTTTGGTGGGTGGGAAGAGGAGGAAGGAGGGCAGGGATTGTAATGAAAACAAAGGAAGAGGCATAAATACTTGATAAATGTACTCATTTTCTTGCTCATGTAATTGTAACTCCTCTGTACAGTATTTTCACAACAAAAATTAATAAATGGAACAAAAAATAAAAAACAAAAAGAAAGAAAAATACTAAAGATATTAAAAAACTATTTTATCACAAAAGTAAATCTGTGATTTTCAACCCAAGAATTTCACAGATGGGCTGGGAAGGTGGCTCAGTGGTAGAGCGCTTGCCTTGCATGCCTGAGGCCCTGGGTTTGATTCTCCCCAGCACCACATAAGCAAAAAGGAAAAAAGCCGGAAGTGGCACTGTGGCTCAAGTGGTACAGCGCTAGCCTTGAGCTGAAGAGCTAAGGGACAGCGCCCAGGCCCAGAGTTCAGGCCCCACGACCGGACCAAAAAAAAATAAATAAATAAAAAAAAAAAGAATTTCACAGATTCTCACAGAGATAATTACTACAAAATTTGTAGATAGGTATATGTTAGTGCATAGTTGTATTCTCAGAATTTGTAAGACTGATAAAAAATTTAACATGAACATGAGCAGACCCTCTCTCAAAAAAAACACCAAAAATAGCAACAATTAATTAATAGAAACAAAGGAACCCTCTAATACAGGCTAAGATTGTTTGGTTCATAATATTCCAACTTAAAACATACCCAATGTCTACACCTAGTAGTGATTGAATAAATATTTTGTGACACAACCGTACAATGGAATATCACTCTATAAAAAAGATAACAAACTAATAATATATACAGAACTCTAAACAAATTTAGGGAATCACGCTTAAAAGTCTACAACCACTATGATTCCATTTTGATGTCATTCAGTCAAAATTGAAGAACAAATGTTAATGAACAGTTTCTCGATTATTAGGTGCAGAGAGAGTCATTAGGACATTTGCAAACTTTATTGAGATGAGAATGTTCTATTTCGCAAAAGTTTGGTACAATAGTAAACGGCTTGCTTGCTTGATTTCATTAATGAACTTTAACTCTGGTTGCTGTCCCTGAGCTCTTCAGCTCAAGGCCAGTGCTCTACCATTTGAGCCATAGCACCACTTCAATTTTTCCAGTTGTTTCTTAGTGAAAAATTCTCACAGACTTTCTTGCCTGGGCTGGCTTTGTAATGTGATCTTAGCTACTCCAGAAGAAGTGCTTGCAGCACCTGGTAAAGGTGTAATCTATTACAGATGAATTTTAACCCAACTTGAATTTTATTTTTATTTATTTTAAATTTTTAATCAAATTAAACATTTTAATTATTAAATTAAATATCAAATTAATAAAACTAATATTAAACTAAATATTGATTTATCAATGTGATGTACAGAGGGGTTAGAATTACAGTTAAGTTTCCTGAGTACATTCAACATGAATTTTATAAGGAAAAATATATAGAAGAAACTGTAATCACTTATTTTTTGGACATTCAGAGATATTTGCTATCAAAATTACTTCTAGCCATTACTTTAGTGTTTTATATATATCAAGATAACTTTTTAATAAAGGTTAAGTCACACGGTATGTTTTATTTTATAATTGTCTTCTTTTAAGTAAGTTTCATGCAGATGAATGGCTAAATCAAAAAGCCCATTGAAAGTAGATGCACTATATTTATTTAAATACCATGTTTAAATTGCTTTTAGGTTTTCTAATCATGAAGGAATATTCTTATGTACATATATAAATTTTGATATCTACAACCCAAACACTGTTGTCAATTGATTATTTTAGAATAAAGTCTTGCATTTTAACTTTCAGAATTTAGATATGGAATATTTATTTTTTTTAACCAGTACATCTTAGATGTATAATTGGGGGAATCATAGGGACATTTCAATTTTTATATGCAATTCACTCTAATAAAGTTTTGTATTTTCTTGTTTTATTTATTTATTTTTTTTGCATGCATAGAAAGCATTTCAAACAAATTCACACTTACTTTTTTCTTTCCATTTATGGTCCCTTCTTCTACTGATATCCACCACTCCACAAAGCTTGCATTACTTTCTTGTAATTATTTTTTGAATTTTGTTCATACTAATTTTATAAATAATTCTTATGTCCATATTATTTAGTCAGATTTGTGGCATCAGGAATCATTGTTATTATCCAATATTATACAAGACCATACTTCCACTAACATTTTCAATAATACTAGAAAATTATTATTTTCATTCTTACCCAATAATAAAACCTTTATGTATCTTTGAATGTAGCAAGTTTCAGCCATTAATCCTAGTCATTGAGATGGGTCAGTTGTCGGGTATATTTAGTGACTGCATATATCCCACAAAAGCATTTGGTTCATGACAGGACAGGCACATATGCTTTTTGTTGGCTGCCTTGGACTTGTCTGTCTGTGAGGGTAATTTTGGGAGGTTGTATAATGATGTTGAAAATATCCAAAAGGAACTTGATAGTTGGAAAAATTTCCCAATTTACATCACTCAATAGTTATGATATATTTGACATATTCAATTAGATATTTATTTTTAATTTATTTCTGTGACTAATTAGGATAGGTTTAATATATACATATTTTCTTATTTACTGATAATTAGGGGTATATTCTTCAGGTTCATTTTCGACCCTCTATGAGATCCTCCTTGAACTGCATCACCTAGGATTTCATGTCTTTTGAGTCCACATAGTATTTTCGCTAGTACTTAGGGAACAAGTCTGTTGTTCTCTCTCTGTTTTCTCTTACAAGCATTGATGGGACAGAAGACACTTTCCTACTCTAATGACCATCTCATTTGGTGACTTCTCTTTGCATCTCTATGGACTCTGCACCATTTTGTTGAGGCAGAGCAATATTAATAACTACAAATTATTTCTATTTCCTGTCTCCTAACCCTAGGTAACTTAAATAAGTTTTTAAATATCTTTTATATTTAAAAATGTAATTATCCATATTATAAAAAATTAAAAATAAGGCAACAAAAGGCAATAAGAGACGACCAAAATTAAGTATATTACTAATGAGACTTGAACCAGGTTCTACAGTGTGGGTTCATCAACAAAAGATGAAGAGTTATTATTCTGCTGCTGTTCCTAGGAAGGAATCCTAGGAATTGAGTCTGATAGTCATAAATTGGACTGGATAAAATATGAATTAAGGAAGAATGATGAAAAATAATAAAAGGTGATTAACTGAAGTACCAAATTCTTGATAAATAAATATAGAAGGTTGAAGTTTTAGCAAAAACAAAACAAAACAAACCCCCAAGATATCCAGTTGAATTTGCATTACAGGTAAACAATGAATAATTTTTAGTAGAAAAATGTTTATCTGAAATGCGAATTCAACTTGTTATTCCATATTTCACCTAACAACTCAGTCCTTATGCATAATTCATTAATTGAGTCTATCACTTTTCAAAATCTCTTGTGATTTGTCTACTGAAAAATCAACAGGACACAAGGAACCCAGTGAAAGATCAAGGTTCTTGGATCAACAAACTGTCAGCAAACCAGTGTTTAGAAGAAAAGACAGATACGACAAGTTAATCAAATACCAAGTTAGAATCTGAGTCATCCACTGAGAGAAAATGAAAGATGAGAGGGAAGTTGAAAGTCTGAACATAGAGTTAGCATATAGAGTTACTAATATGAATAAATTTGGAAAATAAGTTGAGCAAGGGTGGTTTTACAGCAACATTAGTAAACAAGAAAATGTTACAGTTAAATCAATGGGCTGAAGATTGTTATCAGTAAATGCTGTCCAGCATATGTCTGATAGGAGAATACTTAAACATGTGAAAGCTACCAGAACAACTATATTTATCACCGTTATTATTGACTATAGCTAAGGGAACCAACTCAGATATCCCTCAGTAGATCAATGGATTAAGAAAATGTGATACAAGCACTCAAACACACACACACACACTCACACACACACACACATGCGCACGCGCACACACACACACACAAACACACACACCACATACAATGGAATTCTATGCTTCCATCAGATAGAATGACTGCCCCCTTCATAAGGAAATGGAAAGACTTGAAAAAATGATTGATGAAGTAAGCCAGACCCAAAGAAACATAGGACCCGTGGTTCCCCTTATTTGCAATAATCAATATATTTCGAGGATAATCTTACCATGTGAGCAGAGTGGCTCAATAGCTATGTACATAGGACCATATCAGATGATCCAAAGATGAATTTCTTTGTTGTTGTTGGTGGTGGTGGTTTTAAATGTACTTTGCAATTTTTTGTTTCTGTTGTATGTTCTTCCCCCAATGGTATAACTTCTGCTGTTATTGTTTTGGATTTTAGTACCCTGGTATTATAAATATGTTTATTTGAATTAGGGAAAGAAAGGAGAGCAAAGAAAGGACAAGGAGGCAACAAATCTAACAGCAGGATACACAAGAAAATATGTTGGAAGTGATATGTACAGCTGGGGTGGGGGGTTGTTGGGAGGAGGAAAAATAGGAGCAAATTGAGTTAAGGGATAACAAGGTTGACAAAAAATGTATTCTTTACTGTAATTATGTAACTGAATGAAACCCCTCTGTACAATGAAAACATACCCTTTTGCTATAAAAAGTTAATAAATTAAAAATAAATGATTTAGTTCAGTCAGGAAGGTATGTATCAACAGAAATAGTTCTAAACACATGGGGAGCAATTAAAAATGCATCAGAAGAATACTTCCTGTGAGTCTGAAAAAATGGCTTGTATTCTTAGTTTGGCCCCAAGTAAGGTTCAGTCTTTGAAGAGTCAAGTAACGCAACTAAAAGATGAATATTAACATATGTATCATATGGATACATATATATAAATATATATATGTATATATATACATGTATATATACATGTATATATATATATATATATATATATATATACATGTGTGTGTTTGTTTGTATATTGTGTTTGTGTATTCGACCTAAGCATTCTTTCCTTTGTAATCTAAGATACAAAGTGGAATTGAGCTCATTGAAAAATATCGGAAGTTTTGAAGACAAAATCCTTACCATTAATTTATATCAGATATAGAAGAAATATAATGCACACTATTGCAGATGAAATTTGTAAGCAAATCCTTGGGTGAGAATCTGAGCTTTCTGCCCTTGATTTCTGATCAGAATATTCTCATGTAGGCAATCAACCAGAGAAAGGTTTTACATCTTTTTCTATAAGATAGAATTCTAACACAGAGCAGTGCCACTTTTCATAACATAAGTAGACACGTAAACCAGTTGAATAATATGTATTAATTTTAACTAAGGGAAAAAGAGACAAAAATGCAAACACAAACTTTAATTATGAAGAGAGTAAAACGTTCTACAATAGAAGGCATTGAAAACTGGATTAGAAAGAAAAGGAAAGCTGATTGTCTTATTGTCCCTCAGTGTTCATATACCAGCATATTTTGTTTCCGTTTTGAAAAGGAAAAAGAAGCAAAGTTTAGTTTATCAAAATCCATTGAAAAATGGATTATCTGGTTATTTTGAGACACAGGTGCATTTTAAGGGTAGAACCAAACAACAAATCAATTTAATAAGTGGTCATTTCTCCAAAGGAGTACAAATAGTTGACAAATATATTAAAAAAAACTATTTGACATCCTTTCCTGTACAGAAAATTGCAAATAAAAAGACACTGAGATTCTGTGTAATTGTCCTCAGAATAACTATCCTAAAAGGAATAAAACAAAACAAAACAAAAAACCCAAACTAGTTTTAGTGAAGATGTTGGGAAAATAGTAATCCCTATGCTATGGCAATGTAAATTGTTAAAGCCACTATTGAAAGAAATATGGAGATATCTCATTAAACTAAAAATAGTACATATCATTTAGTAATTCCTCTCTTGAACATGCATCCAAAACAAAGGAAATCAAAATACAATAGAGACAGTTGCAAAGTAATAGTTATTGAAGCATTAATCACATAATCAATGCAATCAAGCTAGGTGATCCATTCAAACAATGAATTAATCAAGAAAATATAGTGTATTTACACATTCCAATATTATTCATCCATCAAGAATTATGTCATTTTTAGGAAAATGGAGAAAATTGAAAGTCACCGTGTCATGATCTAAATTCACCAGAAAGACTAATGTTATCACATAGATATTTATATGTGCATTTGGAACCTTAAAAAATAAATAAAATATACTAAATAAAGTGAATTTTGGAGTGAGGATTACAGAAAAGGAGTGGGAAAATGGAATAGATTGAAATGCGCTAATAATATATACAGTTTTATGGAATCATAATGATGTAACACAAGATGTTTTTAATCAAACAACATTATATAAATGCAGGTAAATACTAAAATGAAATCTCTTTCTATAAATATATGGGTTAATGTAAAAGAGTCCCAAACCAAACATTACTATAAGATACATCTCAATTCCTTGGTAGATATAAATAAAGAAAATTATTCATTCTAACTAAAATTGTATATCAATGAAAAAATACAGAATATTAATATAATAAATCAAGTGGAAAAATAAGCTCAAAATAAACTATATAATTTGGGGGGGAGGGAAGTCCGGTGGGAGAGAATGAGAAAGAGAATGGTACCGTTCAAAGGGAAATGTATTTCGTACCTGACTTACATATCTGTAATCACATTGTATCACATTTACAATAAAAAAAATTTATTTTTTTCTTTCTCTTTTTTTGCTTATGTGGTGCTGACGAATCGAACCGAGGGCCTCAGGCATGCAAGCCAAGCGCTCCACCACTGAGCCACCTTCCCAACCCCTACAATAAATTTTCAAAAAGGAATTACTAACAGTAACCAGAAATTTTGAAACATGTATTCCAGAATTGTAAGTCAACTTAAAATATAAACCCAAAGTCCAAAAATGTAAAACATATTTCAATATGATTACTAGGAAAGCATCAAAAGGAAGAAAGTAGGAAATTTTTTTCTCTTCATTTTGGTGGTACTAGGGGTAAACTCAGGACTTACCTACTCACTCTGCTTGCTTTATTGGCGAATGCTCAGCTCAGGGAACTATATCTCCAGCCCTGGTTTTGTTGGTAAATTGGAGGTGGTGTCTATCAGACTCTTCCTCCTGAACTGGCTTGGAAATGTGATCCTCTGATTCCACCCTCCTGAATAACTAGAAATACTGGTGTAATGTTTTTTTAATAATAAGTTTTTATTGTGAAAATACTGTAGAGAAAGGTTGCAGTTATAAGAGCAAGTTAATGAGTACATTTCCTATGGAGCATTGTTGCATCCTCCTTTTTCCCCCCTACCATCCCTTCCCTCCCACCTATACAACTACAGACTCTCACTGCCTCCTCCCGCCTACATTGTAAATTCCGTTTTTCAATATAGTATCTTCTACATCTCATTATTACAATGTTTCAAAATGTATCCCTATTTTTTTCTTTCCCTTCTCCTCCCCAAGATATTCCAACATTAAATACATTGAAAACAGGGTTATACCGTGAGGGGAGGGATATATAAGACAACAAAAAAATCACATAGTACCTTATAAATACCTTAGTAACAATAGTAACAACAATAAAAATAGGTTCAATTCACTGGTAAGAACTAGTTTACGAATCTCACCTCACTCAACAGTTTGGAGTAGGAGATGGTTTCACCATTTGCCCAGGGAAGAGACTTCTAAACCATTTCCCCAAAATATTTGTATGTATTCTAGGGGCTCGGGTACTTTATTTTTCTTGTATTTAGTTGCAATAAAATCTAGAGAATGATAAATTGAACAGTAGCAAATATAGCTTCTTATAATATGAGTAATTTTTAAAGCTAAGAATAAAAAATTATGAGAGCAACTTTCTTTTATAAGAATTTGTTCAAGAAAAAATGTCTATTTATCTTGATCCCATTAAGAGAAAACCATTTCACTAGGTTAATCGAGCTGGAGTTACTGTTTGTTCTCCATAGATTACAGAAAGAGATACAAATGGTAAATCACAAGAGAAATCACAATCTGCCATAAGGAAACCATATGTAGGAAATTTAAATTAGTGTATATCTTCAAAATAATAAATCATAGAATAATAGTTAAATGTAAATGTGTAAAGGAAGAGATGAATGGTTTGTGACAGCATCAGAAGACAGAATCTGTTTCAGAGAATTTTTCTTTTTATTTCTGTGCTCTCGAACAAAGAAGGGTTTGCTTGTACATGTATAGGCAGACACAGAAGTTAATATCTTTGGAGAAAACGGACAAGCCTACTGAGCTCTACCCTTAGTCTCTAGATTTCCAAAGTTCTGCTGGTAAATAGGAGAGAGTGGGGTAATATTGTCAATGGCAATATGATTTTGAAGTTTGCAGTACAGTGGCTTTCTATGTTAATCTTTAAATTTATGGTGTTCACAAAACTTCTAGAGTTCTCCAAAGATTTCACCTACTGCAACAGATGGACCTAGCTATTTTGATTGAGTAAAATCCAATACCTTATTTTCAAATTCTATCTTATGAGTCACCAGTTATATTAGCTGAAGGTAAAATGAAATGAAATGTTTGTTGGTATATCATGCATGGAGCTCTTGCTACCCTTTTACAATAGCAAACTATTGAATGGCAAAAAATGGAGAGATGATTTACAAAGTTGTTAGGATTATTATGTAAAACAAGATGAGGAAAGGAAATCCCAATCAATCCAGAAATTTTCATTCAGTGATTATATATATATATATATATATATATATATATATATATATATAGTGAGAGAGGGAGAGAGACAGAGACAGAGACAGAGAGAGAGACAGAGAGAAACAAAGAGAGACAGAGATACAGACAGAGAGGCACAGAGAGAGACACACAGAGAGAGTGTGTCTCAGATTAAAACAAAAACTGAAGGCATTTGTTACCAATAATCTTGCTGTGCAGATAATGTTGAATCTTATTTAGAAAAAGGAATTGGGACATCTAAAATTCGTTTTTACACTCAAAAATAAAGCTAATTTGAGGTATTTTAAATATATCAATATATTCTTTTGTTAGTTATAGTCTGTCTATATAATATGTTATTAAAAATAATAGCAACAAATCATAAAGTGAATAGAGGTATGATTCAGGGAAATGAATGACCAATTTTTTAGGGACATGAGAGAATAGTTGGGAATACTCTCTTATGAATTAGAAATACCAACTTTGAAGAGTACCTTGCTATTTTTAGAGGGATTTACCATATGTTTAGAGGGATTTACCATATGTTATTCTGTATTTGGAATATTAGAGTAACCATAAAAATAGCAAAATTTGGAGCTCAGAAGGTGGCTTAGTGGAAGAGTGTTTGCCTTGCATTCATTAGGTCCTGGTTTCAATTCCTCAGCACCATATTAGCAGAAAAAAAGCTGGAAATGGCTCTGTGGCTCAAGTGGGAAAGCACTATCCTTGAATTGAAGAGATGAAGGACAGCACCCAAGCCCAGAGTTTAGGCCCATGACTGAAAATAAAAAATAATAAAAACAGCACAATTCATGTTCTAAGAAATTAGTATCAGACAAACCCTTACACTAAATTAACAGAAACAATACTGGAAGGAAAGAGCACAAGAAAGAAAAGAAAAAAAAAAGACATCCAAAGAAAATGCTTACAAAAATTATAAACTTCCACTGAAACACTGAAACTCTTCTATATGAATTCTCATAGTCTGTATATTTATAATAGTCAAAAAGTGGAAAATATATACCAAAAGAAAAATGCAAAACAATAGGCTATGCTCATAAATTAGATTAGTACATACTAAATTAATTCAACTGCTAACTGATGCAATGGCATGGATGAATCCAATAAATTATTTTGACATCAAAAAATAAAAACTTTTATTATGTATGGTTCAATTATATGAAAATTTAAAATTAGCAAAATTAAACTAGAGTAGAAAAAATGCAAATTTTTTCTTTGCTGATGATGGTTGAGAAAGTTTTATTTTAATGACGTGAAATAATCATATTATTACTGTGGAATAAACAGTTACTAAAATGTATGTAATAATACTAAATATTCTAACATAAGCTTAAATGAAGAGAGAAAGCAACAGGAAATAAACATTAATTTTAGTTATGACTTTCTAATAATTCAGAGATTTAACATGTCATTGAGTGTACCTTTTGTAAAACTTATTTAAGGAAATGTTTGATACAACAACAGAAATAGTCTTTCCGATTCCTAACAAATGGAGCAATGTCATTCTTTCTGATTGAGGCATAGATTTCCATTTTGTATATATACCACATTTTCTTGATCCATTTATCTATTAGGGGCATCAGGGCTTGTTACATATCTAGTTATGGTAAATATTGCTGCAATAAACATTGTTGTGCTGGTGTCTTTAGTATGGTCTTACTTGGGTAAATGCCCAAAAGTGAGATTGCTGGGTCATAGGGAAGCTCTATATGGAGTCTTTTCAGGAACTGCCATACTACTTTGTAAAGTGGCTGAACAAGTTTACAATCCCACCAACAATGCATTAGGGTTTACTTCCGTCCACATCCCCTCCAGCATCTCTTGTTATTAGAGTTCTTGATTCTAACTGTGGTGAGGTGTGATCTCAGTGTTGTTTTGACTTGTATTTCTTTTATTGCAAGAGATGTTGAGCATTTCTTCATTTTTCCATTGGCCATTCTTATTTCCTATTCAGAGAAGTTTCTCTTTAACATTAGCCCACTTACTTATTGGGCAGTTGTTTCTTTGAGCATTTGTTGTTGTGGTATTTAATATTTTGAGTGCCAGGTAGATTGTAGATATGAGACCCTGGTCAGTTGTATGGCTAATGAAGTCTTCTCCCAATCCGTGGGCTTTTTATTGATCTTGTTAGCTATGTCCTTTGCTATACAGAAGCTCTTCATGCAATCCCATTTGTCCAAACATTCTTTGATTTGTTTTGTTTCTGGGTATCTATTAAGAAATTTTCTGCTTGGAAAAATATATTAAGTGAAGTAATCCAGGTCCAAAGAAACATTGGTCCCATGGTTTCTCTTGTTGGCAATAACTGGTATAGGTCTGAGACAAGCAGAAAAGGTCAGATAAGATGATGTTAAGTGAAATGAATCCTGAGAGGAGGACACAGGTGTTTTTTCTTTTCCATTTTTTTAAAAAAAAATCTTTCTTGCTATTGTTTCTATTTATATGGTACCACATGATTTTTTTTTTATTGCTTTGTATGTCCCTTCCCTACGGACTAAACCTTATTTTCACTGTTTTTGATGTTGGTATAATTTTGGGACGGGAAGGGAAAAAAAAAAAAAAACAAATTGTTTAAATAGGGATACACTTTGACACATTGCAACAAGGAGATATACAAGATGCTGGGTAGAAAAACGAATTTTACAATTTAGGCACTGGTAGGAGGATTGGGGGGAGTGTAGTTGTGGAAATGGGAGGGAAGTGTTGGTAGGGAAAAACAAAGGGGGAGGCAACAATGCTTGATAACAAATGTACTCATTCATTTGCTCATGTAATTTTAACCCTTCTGTACACTATTTTCACAATAAATACTCATTAAAAGAAACACAAATAGTTACAAAAAAGCCTATTTCTCTTATAATACTCTCGGTTGTGAGTATCATTTTCAAGTTTCATGAGGTGTTCACTGTAGTAATAAATTCTATTTTCTTTGTAAATCAAAATAATTTCGCTTGCTTGAGACACTTTTCATGTTATCATACTTGAAGAAAAATGAACCTCTTTTAGGATGAGCCTTAGAAAACAGCACCTATATTTTATTTAATTCCCAATGAATATTCGTGCGTGAATCATTAGTTTTTCACTGTTGGACTTAACCTTAAACCATGGAGATAGGGCCAAGGACATTAAATACAAAAAAAAGTGAAAATAAGAAATCTTTTGAAAGTCTCTACCCTAATATTGAAAGGAAGGAATGCAATTATTGAAAGCCATAAGTGAATAATTTTTAATGTTTAAACAGAATATTGGATTTTAAATTTTAGCAAGTGTTGCATGTTAACTTGCATATGAGTTATAACTAAGATCTTATTTAATATTCACATAACTGTGATTGACCTAAATAATAAATATTAGACTTTTATTAAATATTAACAAAGCTGATAGATAGCAAAGAAGAAACTATTACTTTTTCTTAATTGCTCTATATGTTGGCAGTGGGTGAATAATATGATTATCAGGTCAGTTCAGACTAATTTTCCATTTTCCAAAGGTGGTACAATATAATCCTTAGATTAATTGGAAAGATTAATAAAATCAGAGACAAAATAATAAAAAAGGTATATTTTTGATTCATTTTCATGGCGACATGAGACTTATGTGAAATCCTGCAATGATTATATTGTCAATCATTTTCTGTAAATTCAGATAGCATCTATATAAACCAAGTTTTTCTTTAATAAAAATAAGTTCAATCAATATTATTCATCTTATGACTTGCTCCATTATTTCAAATATATCTTTGCAACTTTTCATAAGAAAATAAAGGGATAGTCTTGAAATTATTTCATTTTCATCGTTATGCTAAAAAAGAATTTGAAATAGCAGATGCCAGTCAGGATTTCTTGTGAAAGATTCTATAGCGTTTTGCACTATCACAGAACCTCTACATCAAATGATGAGAAAATAGTAGACTTAAAAACTGGAAGAAGCAGAAAAGTAATTATAAAGTTTATTGGCAAGCTCATATATATATATATATATATATATATATATATATATATATATATATATATATATGCTAGAAATGAAACTGACCCCCTTTTGTACCTTTCTTATTGTAAAAATACTTTACAGAGGGTTTCAGTTATATGAGTAAGGTAATGAATATATTTCCTATTGAGCATTGTTACCTCCTTTGGTTTTCCCCTAGAACATCTTCCCACCCAACTCCACAACTACCCTTCCCCACTCAAGTTGTAAAGTTTGTTTCCAACATAGTGTCTTGAACATCTCATTTTTACAATGGGTCAAACTGTTCTGTAAACACACACACACACACACACACACACACACACACACACACATTAACCATTTTGAATGAAGCAATTAGTTTATAAAACCTGTTCTTAAAAAAACATAACAATTTTGAATCAAGCAATTAGTATATAAAACCTACACAAGATGACTATAAATTATTTGAAACTTCCTGTCATCCATTATTCTAATTAAAGTTGAATATAACTCAATATTTTGGAGAATGCCTTTTAATCATTAAATTCCATTTGGATCTCTGTACAGTTTCATAGTTCCTCTGAGGGGAAATAAACAAAAGGCAGTAACAGTTATCTTTGACGCTTTGTCCAAAATTTCCTTATTCTACATTTCTGTCCTTGCTGTGATTTTTTTTTTACAATATCTACAAACGAGAAGGGGGTATACAACAGACAATCGTGTGTGTGTGTGTGTGTGTGTGTGTGTGTGTGTGTGAGTGTATATATATCAGCTTATGCCTTTATCATCCATTTCCTGCTTTGCTCTCCTTACAAGTTATCCACTTTTTCAAACCTCCTGCCAGCCACAATGCACATCAAGAAAGCATACAACAATGGAGCTGAGCTATGCATTTTTGACTCCAGGTGTGTACCTGTTATAAAGGCATTGCAAACTTAATCAATATTGGATAGGGAAATTCTGCACGTTTCTGACAGATTATGTGGAATTCAAAGAAACAATTCTGAAGACAGTAATATCCTTAAATTTTAAAAGAAGAGAACACTAAGTCTTGGATTCCTCTGTTGTTAGGTAAATACTAGCATGAACTTCAACTGACATCTGTGCTGTTGGAGATCAAAATAAGCCCCGTTGGCTGATGTATTTGACTTTCTCAAATTGGGTCAGACGTTTGGTACTTGTAAGTAAATTAAACAGATACGTATATTTTCTAATATGTTTTATCATTTCATAAATCATTTTCATCTGTTCTAAACATGGTCAAAATGCCTGCTAAAGAAGACTTGTCACTCTCTGAAATTTACTAAATTAGAAAAGAGACCTGTCTTCAGCAAGCGCTTTGTCTATTTCAAAGTGTAAAGTATTGTAAGAAGCTGATGAGTCCTGTTATTAAATTTCATATGTACCCGGGTGCCAGTGGCACAGGCCTTTAATACTAACTACTCAGGAGGCTGAGATGTGAGGATCATGGTTCAAAGCCAGCCAAGCAGGAAAGTCTGTGAGATTCTTACCTCCAATAAAACCAGAAGTGGTGCTGTGGCTCAAGCAGTAGAGCACTCCTCTGGAGCTGAAGAGCCCAGGGACAATGCCCAAGCCCAGAGCTCAAGCACCACAACCAACCCTAAAAAAAAAAGTACATAACTGTGCTGCTCATCTTCACTTTCTCTTTATTCCTCACAAACAATATAAAGTATACAACTGTAAGCTATCAATTTAGTGGAGTTTCTGTTCTTTTTTTCTATTTTCGTTGTTTTTTTTCTTTTTTTTGTCTAGAATTTTGAATCATCCTGACTTGATTTCTGTTTTGCCTTTTGAATCTTTCTCTAATTGTTACTATCACTAATTTTCTATACCATCTAGGTCTATAGATCCTCATTAATGCGTGAGCTGCCACATTTTGATTATGATCTAAGGAAATTCTAATCAAGTTTTTAAGTCTGGACACAGAATCACTCTCCTATTTATATTACCCTTCTGCCAGACATCTACCTGCCTCTTTCTCCAACTTCATCTCAGACAATTACTTGCTAATTTTAATATTTTGTCAATATTTGAGACAATACATGACCTTGATTGCTTATGTTTATTTATTATCTATATTCAAATTAATAACGTGACCCTAGTCCTCTCTCAAACCCCTTAACTTTCCAACTTTAGGTTACATATTCAGGGCTAGCCTTGAGCCTCTTGGCTACTTCTTAAAGAAATAATTTACTAATGTTTTATTATTTATTCACAAATTGTTCCAAAACAAAAGTATTATTATATTAACTTTGCATAAAATACATTTCAGATATATTGAACATTCCTTATATTTCCCAAGACTATCTCATTTCTCACAAAGTAACAATTTTGTTAGTAATCTGGGATGGGATGAGCATAAAGTCTGGTATATGTAAGAAATTCAAAAAGATGATATTTTAATGTACTCCAACATATTTTTACTTAATATCTAAGAAGTATTTATGACTTTTAGATTTCTATTACTTAAAATTTCTCCACTTACAGGGTAATATATTTATTTTAGTCACTTGCAGTTCTTTTTCTAAAATATTCTAATAAAATTTAAGTCAGTTGAAACAAAGAAGAAAATTTTATTACATAGTAGTTAAATGACAATTTTCTGCCCTAAAAGCTTGAGGGTTCTGGAAAACAGCTCTGAGTTAAAATGGGAAGCACACAGTTGTGCATAATTTTCAAGGTTTTTTTCTTTGTTTGTTTTTGTTTTTTTGCCAATCAAGAGATTTCAATTCAGGGCCTGAGCGCAGTCACTGAGCCTCTTTTCGTTCAAGGCTCGTGTTCTGCCACTTGATGTGTAGCAACACTGGCTTTTTCTGAGTAGTTTATTGGAGATAAGAGTCTCATTGACTTTTCTACCAAGGCTGGCTTCAAACCCTCAACTCTCAGATTCCTGAGTAGCTAGGATTATGGTTTTGAGCCACTGGCACCTGGATATATTTCAATGATTTTTTTAAAGGAAGAACAACAAATAAGTTAAAATACAAAATATTTAACAATAATAGCAGTATATGTAATTTGCCTTTTGAAAACTGTTTTTGAGTTTAAAGAATAGTTATGTTTAACTTTGAAGGAAAAGGAGAGTATATCTCATGCTGTTGCCATTTTAAGAGACAGTATAAACTTTTCCCAACATAAATATTTATCCATTTAATTAGTTTTCCAAATATATTATCTGTTTAGATTCACTACACATGATTTTACTACATAATCTTCTTTTTATAGATCTACAATTAAAAATATGTGTCTGTTCATAGAACATAAATGTAAAATTTTGCCAAAGAACAATAAAACCTCCAGGGATTAAATATAATTACTTCCTTTATTGGATACCAAACCTCTAGAATCGGAAATTATCTATTTCTTTGTGCCCTTTTCAAGAGTATACATCTACATTTTCATCTCTTGCCTTGGTTCCTTCTTAAAATTCAGTTTCTAAAATAGCTAACTAAAATGTTAGGAAAACCTCATTGTAGAAGGCAGTATTTCTGTAGTAAATATTTTGGTGTTTCACGTAAATAAGCATGTTCACCTGCAGTAAGTTGGTATAAGACAGAAAGGTTGGAACAGAGTTAGAATTATATCCCTCAAAAGAAAAATTATTAGTAAGATGACTGATGTATTCCATATGTGGGAGAAAAATTTAAAGCAATAAAAGCTGAAATGTTCTGAAGAAAGATACTTGTACTTTACAACAGTGACAAAAAGAAGAGTGAAGGTGATTAAATATAAAAAGCACAGATATCCCTGCAGTCAGAAACAGTTGAAAAGAAACAAGCAATCCCAGAGAAAGGAATTCAAAACAATTTTCAAAATAATAGCATTATTATTCAGCATTGTTGAATGGTCTGTGTTTGTGAAGAGAAATGCATCATTGTTTACAATATTCTTCATTGTAACATAGTGACATGGGAAGAGTCTTGTTATAGGGTCACAGATAAGAAATACCCTCATGTACCGTAAGATGAACAAATACAAAGTAAAAATAGTAACAGGACTAAGATCTTTTTAGACAAATTTGTTCTTACTGATCTGAGTGATGATTTTTAGCATTATGTGAACAATATTTGTGGTTCCCTTACCCCTCCCCAAATTAGACAAATGTATATACAAAGTGAAGTTCAGTAAAGAGAGGGGGTAGAACATACAAAAGAAATTTTAAAAAATCACAGTATATTAAAAATAACAACAAAGAAACAAGGACACAAGATGACCCATTGCAACAATGATTGCCACAAGACACTTTATTGAAAATGAACTTTACCAATTCGGAGTGGTGGGAGAGGGGGAGTGAGGCAGGGAAGGCATATTGGGAGTACAACAAAGGAGCAGGTAACAATGCTCCCCAAGAAATGTACTTACACATATAACTGTAAATCCTCTGTACAGCAACTTTACAATAAAACAAATTTAAAAATGAAAAATGAAAAAACATTGTGGTTGTTATAATCACATTTAATTAGGTCTTTGAGTATTTTTTTTTGTGAGAGGGAGTGATTCGTTGGATTTCAACTTAGAGCCTTGAACTTCCTAAGTAGGGGCTCTAATACTTCACACACCTCAATCCACCTTTTTTTGTTTTGTTTTCGTTAGTTTTCATATAAGGCTCAGATTTTACTTATGGTGGGCCTCAGGTCTCAAAACTCCATCTTTGCCTGTCAGGCATGACTCCTTTCCAGGACTGTTGGTTGAGATGTAGTCTTAATAATTCCTTACCATTATTGGCCTCAAATTTCAATCCTTCCTATGTCAACTCCTTAGATAACTGAGAATATTGGTTTACAACATCAGGCCAAGTGCTAATATATACTTAATTACCACATTATCAGTGAGATAACAATACACTTAGAAAAGATGATGTTTAGTCTGCTATTCACTAGTGTATGTGTATATACATACATATATATATATATATATAACTGTGGTATCTATTTTTAAGATAGATGTTGAAATAGACAAACTAAAAAGAGAAGTATATAATCTTAGGTTAATACAATTAAGAGTCTTGGCACAAGCTCCTGATCCTGTTGTGAGCTAACATCTTAAACCATACTGCAATATAAAACTAACTCACTTAACCTTCATAGATACCATTCATGATCTATTAGAATTTCTCTTGGCACCTTCACATTGATGAAGGTGGTAATAATTACAAAAGGATATCATTTATTTACTTGTGTTTCTCCATTAGTGCACCTCTTTTGAGAAAAGAGTCCAAAAACACAATCATATAAGCAATAAAATGTATGGTAGAAGAATGTCAACAAAAAATTGAGAAAAACAAACAACTGACAGTTTTTATGTATTTTTGTCAGTGGTGGAGCTTGAATTCTGGTCCTAGGTGCTTTCCCTCAGCTTTTCAGCTCAAGACAAGCACTCTTCCACTTAAGCCATTTGCGGTTTTGTGGGCTGGGACGTTAATTAGAGATAAGAGTCTTACAGACTTTTCTTCCCAGGCCGGCTTTGAACCGCAGATCTCAGATCTCAGTCTCCTGAGTAGGTAAGATTACAGTAAATTTTGGTTTGGGTAAATTTTGGTTTTATTAATTACATTCTATGTGCCAACCACTTGTTTGGACCCATGTATTAACCACCCGATGCTGTTATTTTTTTAAATTCATCTCTGTACTTTTACTTTCACTTTTCCCTAAATTGGATGTAAAAGCATGGAGGGCAAATACATATTTATATTTGTTGCCATTAAACTTCTCAAGGAGTATTAACATACTTTTTAAACAATGTATAGCTAAATTCATATATATATATATATATATATATATATTATAAATGACTTTGAAGGGTAATAATATTTTTCATTATTCTAACAAGGGAGTAGGGAATTGATGGGGAGTACAGAAACGATGTTACTTTGTATTCAAGGTACATAATGAAAATAAGGATCAGTGTTCTCTGATTGTGCAGCTTATTTCAGGAATGAGAAAATACGAAATGATGCCTACAATATACATGGCAGGGCACAAAATGAAATTTTGCAACCAAAAGTATGAAAGTAAAATAAATTAGGACAATTATGGAGCAATCATATTATCTATGAGAACCCTGAAAGAGCGAGAGAGAGAGGGAGATGTGCAATGACCTACCTAGCTACAAAATCCATGCCTCTGATGAATTTTTAGGGCAAACAGAATTTTCTTAATAAAATGGAAATAGAATTTATGAATTTACTTGAAATTAGTAAATCAATTTTCGTATTCTACATAAAGAGAACAAAGTACAGAGAAGAATGTAAGTCCTTGATAATTCTAGTAACTGATCTGATTGAAATCAGTTGAATTATAGTTTTCCTGTACAATGAAGGAATAGCTTCAGGCTAGGAAAGCAACTGGAGAAGGCAGGCTAATTATATTAGTGACAAGATTGTGGAAAATGGTATCAAGGAGTATTTACTAGTGATCCACTCACACTGGAAGCATCATTCTGAACTATTGCTTGCTCACATTTCTCCCTTTGATCATTATAGTCTCCAAGAAGGAAAAGTGAGATTTAATTGATAGCAAAGCACTACTACTACATTCTGACTTCTTTCTAAGCACCTTCAACCATCAAAATCACATAAAAACCATAGAGAAGAGTAACTGTTTTTAGGTGAAAGGAAGCATCTTAAAAAAATCAGTTTATTTATTATTTATATATTTAAAAGATTTGTTTTTCCCCTCCCCCTCCACAAATTATACCGACATCAAATACAGTGAAAGCAGGTGTTATACTGTGGGGAAGGGACATGCAAAGCAACAAAGAAATTATCTTAAAAATGTGTTAGAAACAATCGCATGAAAGAAAAAAATATTTGAATACATATGTTAGGGTTCATTTCCCTAGCATCACATTATCTGACCTTTTCTGCTTGACACATACATATACTAGATATTGCAGATAAGGGAAACCGTGGGACTATGTTTCTTTGGGCCTGGCTTACTTCACTTAATATAATTTTTCCCAAACCTTTCCATTTCCTAACAAATGGGGAAATGTCATTCTTTCTGATGGAGGCATAGAATTCCATTGTCCATATATACCATATTTTCTTGATCCATTCATCTACTGAGGGACATCTGGCTTGTTCCATCTCTTAGCTAAAGTAAATAGTATTGCAATAAACATAGTCGTGCTGGTAGCTTTAGTGTGTTCTTCTTTGTAAACGTTTTGGTAAATGCCCAAAAGTGGGATTGCTGGGTCATAGGGGAACTCTATGTGGAGTATTTTGAGGAACCTCCATACTACTTTCCAAAGTGGTTGAACAAGTTTACACTTCCATCAACAATACAGTAAGGTTCGCTTCTGTCCACATTCCCTCCAGCATCTGTTGTTTTTAGAGTTCTTGAATTAAGCCATTCTAACGGGAGTTAGGTGGTATCTCCATGTCATTTTGATTTGCATTTATTTTATGGCTAAGGAGGTTGATAATTTCTTCATGTGTCTATTGGCCATCCCTTCCTCTTCAGAGAAATTTCTCTTTAAGTCTTTAACCCACTTATTTATTGGGAAGTTGTTTCTTTGAAGATTTGTTGTTGGGGGATTTAATTTTTTGAATTCCAGGTATATTTTAGATATGAGACCCTTGTCTGTTGTATGGCTGTGAAGATATTCTTCTCCCATTCCGTGGGCTTTCTATTGATCTTGCTAGCTACGTCCTTTCCCATGCAGAAGCTCTGCAACTTCATGCAATCGAATTTGTCCAAACTTTTTTTGATTTTTGTGCTTCTGGGTATCTACTAAGAAAATTTCGTCCTGTGCAAAGGAGACCTAGGTTTCTCCTAATCCATCCTGTAAAGGTTTCAGAGTGTCTGCATTGACTCCGAGGTCTTTGATCCATTTGGAGTTGATTCTGGTGCAGGGTAACATATAAGGGTCTAGCTTTAGTTTTCTACAAGTAGTTTACCAATTTTGCCAGCACCAATGACTGAAGAGGCTGTCTTTCTTCCATTCTATTTTTTTTTAGCTCCCTTATCGAAGATTAGATGTCTATGGGTCTGTAGGTTCGTTTCTGGGTTTTCAATTCTATTTCATTGGTCCTGAGATCTGTTCTTTTGCCAGTACCAAGCTGTTTTGATTACTATTGCTTTATAGTAGAGTGTGAAATTTGGTATTGATATTCCTCCAGCACTGTTCTCTCTGTTGAGGATCGTTTTTGCTATTCGGGGTCTTTTATTGTCCCATGTGAATTTTTGGATTGCCTCTTCTATTTCCTTGAAAAATGAGGTGGGAATTTTGATAGGTATCGCATTGAATTTGTAGATAGCCCTAGGAAGTATTGTCATTTTCACTATGTTGATCTTTTCAATCCAGGAGCAGGGGAGTTTTGCCACTTTCTAAGTTCAGGTTTGATTTCCTTTTTTAAGTTTTGAAAGTTTTCATCATAGAGGTCCTTCTTTGCAACAAGGAGATCTGCAAGTCATTAGGTCAAACAATGAATTTTACAACTTTGTTGTGGGGGGTGGGAAGCGGGTAGGATTGGGTGGCTGTGCGGGGGGAGGATGGGCAGGGATGGGAAGGGGAAACAAACGAGGAGGCTACAATGCTTGATAAGAAATGTACTCATTATCTTGCACATGTAATTGTAACCCCTTTGTACAGTATTTTCACAATAAAAAACATAATAAAAAGTCAGTTTAAACAGTTATACAAAGGACTTTTTTCTAGTACCGCATTTTACATCCTTTTTGTAATGTTGCATAATAGTAAATAATGGATCTATTATAAAGCTCTTAAAGCTAATATTTTCAATAGTGAGTTCTTTTATAACGTCGGTATTTTTCTGTTTTTAGACTTGAGAAGACATTTAAATTATTAACTTACATGTCTGACAGGACAATATCATCGTTGTTCATTGTACTTCTATAGTCAGTTTTAAATTACTATCGAAGTATGTATGTTAGAAAAATCTAGAATAAAAAGTAGAAGCCACACTGATGGTTCAGACCTTAGTCCTAGCTAATCAGAAAAATGAAATCTAAGGATTGTGGTTTGAAACCAGTCCAGGCAAAAAAGTCCATTAGATTTTGACTTGAAAGTAACCAGCAAAAGCTAAAACGAGCTCTGGTGCAAGCAGTAAAATGCTAGCCTTGAGAAAAGCAAAACAAATACATAATCAAAATAAACTAAGAATGCAGCCAGGCCCTGAGTTCCAGCCCTAGTTTTAGCAGCAAATAAAAGAATGAATGCAATACATTTCCAAAATAAATATTAAGATCTGAAAATGTTAGCCTTTTCATGCATCGTTTTTTGAAAATACACTTTTTATGAAGCTAAATTGAATAGAATAAGTGAATGCAAGTGAATTTGTTAGGCTAATTATTAGTATACCTTTTTTTTCTATTAACATAATCCTTGGAATATAGGGGAAGCATTTGAGTTGTTTCCTTCGTGTCTCTGTATTTCAGTAATTTTTAGAATCCTTGTAGTTATGGGAGTAAATTTGTAGCACAAATTGTGTTCTTTTAAAATGATTAGGAACCTCAAATTTATGATTGAATTTGTAATATAAATAAAGGTCTTTAAAAAGATTAGAATTAATCTTGTTTTTTGTGCCCTATTCCTAAGATTAGAATTAATCTTGTTTTCTGTGCCCTATTCCTAAGGAAATGAATTATTTTCAAGTGTTTGTAGTTTATAATTGAATCTTCAGTATCATTGGAAATTTTAAAAAATCAGTAATCGTGATGTCTTCTTAAAATAACTGCATTCACAATTTGGATAATCCTTAATTCATGCTTTGGTCTTGGTGTCTGATTTTTAAGCTCTCCTTCCTAAAATTTTTGATAGGTTAGACTGCATTATTGGGGGAAAGATAAAATATTTATCTAGGTGAGTTTTTTTACATCAATCTTGCTTTAATATCATTTCAAAGTAGTACATTTCTGTCAAAATATTGGGTATTAAGGGGCAGGTTCTGGGACGATGGTGGAGGAGAAACTGGAGGCTAAACAAGCTCTCACATAAAAAGCATTTTTAGTGTTCCAGTGAACAGACCTAGGCCAGAGAATTACACCAAGTGTGCCATCACAGTACATAGAGTTTGGCCAGAGAGGGAAAATCCAGGAAAGGAGACAGATCTGAGCATTTGCCAGTAGCCATGGCTGCAGCAGCAGTGGCTGTACCACCATACCTACAACACAGTGAGTCTGGGACACAGGTGTGAGACACAGCGGGTGAACGGATTCTACTCAACACCAGCAAGAACTGACAAGAAGCAAATATATTCATCCTGCAGATCGCAGACCAGAGAAAACCCAGGAACCAACACTCCATCATGAATAGAACATTGACATCCTCACACCTTTCAGGGAGCAGAGGAGGGAAGGCCATCCACCACCGCCACCAGAGATATCCATCTTTGATACTGAGAAAGGTAAGTCTGAGCAGCTAGCCCTAACTCAGGCCTTGGAAGAAAACAAAAGAGTCATTTAGCAGGTCACAGGTACCTGACCTGGATACCAGGTTCAGTACCACAAAGAGGAAAGTCAACCCACCCAGGCAGAGGAACTCCCCCCACTTGGGAGTGACTTTCTTCACTTGGTAAATAGGCAGAGACTGCCAATCCCAACAGCAGCCCAGACAATCAATTGAAATTCAGTGAAAACATAAACGCTGAGAATGGCTTCAGGCTGGGCTCTGTGAGTGTAAGCTAGCCCCTCAGGTAAAAGCTACTGTTTGCTGAAAGGCTTCAAACCTACCCAGAACTCAGCCTCATCACATCTCCAAATTACAGGAAACAGCCATCTCCCTCTTTTCTGATACTCAAAGCAGATATGCCTCCCACTGAGCTAGCCTGGGAGGAGGATCACAAAATCCTGAGTAAAGCAACATTTTTCTGCCTGTTAAACTGATTTAAGAAATCAATCAAGCCACAGGAAAATCAAGCACCACAAGCAGACCAGAGTCTCTACAAAGAGACTGGTTATAGACACAAGTGAAATATAGGATCTTCCGATCCAACCCCCTCAAAAAATCAAACAACTTTTTTTGTAGCTTTTCTCTTAATTTTTAATTTTTTGATAAAATTGTTTTCCATTAATCTTTTTTTCTTCTTATAATTTCTACTTTAGGCATATATGTGTATATGTGCTTTTTTTTTAAAGTCTCTACTAACTTTTGGGTCCTTTGCTTTTTTCTTTCTTATTCTTTTCATTTTTCTACTCTTTCGTTCTTTTTTGTGTGACTTAATTGCTTTTCTGTTAATCTTCAGAGATACACTTAATGGATTAGACCCCCATTGTGTACACACGTAATCAAGTAATTTATTACTCAAGTCAAAACCTGTCAGGCTTAAATTTATTAATAATTTCTTTATACCTATATAATTTTTAAAGAATTTTTTATCTTTTAGTTTTTCATGTCTCTTTTGTATCCCTCCCCTCCTCTCATCCTATCCCCATTCTTCTTTCAATTTCACCTTGAAAATTAGATAATTTTTAAGTTTCACTTTTTAAATTTAAATTCTTGTTTTTCTATTTTTTCTTGTCTCTTTTTCTCTCTCTCCCATCTTTCTGTCCAATCCATTTCCCTCATTGAGATTAGGACTTGGTTAATTTCACTCTCCTTTTATCTTTCCACCTCCCTCTAATCCTATTTTTCCCACATTTCTCTATAAAACTAATAATTCCTGGTTTTCCAAGTTTTACTTTGCTGTTCATAGCCCACAAATACATAGTTGTTTGATGTTGAACAGATTGTACAGATTGTATCTGTTGAACTAGATTGTATCTGCAGCATTTTGACTGTGCAACTACATGAGTTTGGTTGATGCTTGCCTTAAAATAGTGTTGTAGCCAAAATTGGTGTTACTTTCATACCAAATGAGCACAACAAGCCGGAAAAACATGAGAAAAATGGCAAGTCTGGGTACCTCAAATCCCACTCATGTTAAACAGGTGACAGAACTGTTAATGAATAATGAAGAGAGAGTTCCCAAAAAGCTCTGCAAACACTGCTGGTAAACATGCTGAATGAAAAGACTGAAAACCTGCAAAGGACTCAGTATGAATGTGATAAGGAGAGAGAAGAGGCAAACCAAAGATCAATACAGGAATCTCATGAGCGTGAAGAAGCTACTCAAAGATTGATACAGGAATTGAGTAAGCAGATTGAGTACTCTCAAAGAGAAATAAAGGAATTGCATGAGCACACTGAAAGCCGTGAATGTCGTGAGCACGCTGTGAACAGAAAAAGAGTACTACAGAAATTTCATGAATTTGAGGAAGCTAATCAACGAGTAACACAAGAATTGTGAGAGCAAGATGAGAATAGACAAAGATCAAAAGAGGCATTCAGGGAATAAATAAATAGCTAAAAGAATTCAGGGAGACCACAAAGGGAATGCTGAATGGAGCCCAACAGAAGGAATGGATGTCCAAGTAAGCCATAACCAATAAACTAAATGATTTGAGAATAAACGTGGAACACCAACTTAAGGAAGTATAGAAATTCTTACAAAATCTAAAACAAAGTTCCAACAAAGAATTGGAAGCTATCAAACCTACAATTAGAAGAAAAGAAATGAAAAACAAAGTAGAAAGTCTTGACAGAGGTTAGACTAGGCAATAGATCAAATCTCAGGGATTTAAGACAGCCTAGATATTATAGAGAAATAGCGTACTATCATCCAAGAAAAATGCAAGAAATAAGATAGATCTATTCAACATTTGGAAGACACCATCAGACGGCCTAATCTGAGGATAATGGGTATAGAGGAGAACCTAAATACAGAAGTTAAAGGTCTAGGACATTTGTTTAACTGGATCCTAGCAAAGAACTTCCCAAACATGTAAAAATTTAGGCCTATTCAGATACAAGAAGCTTTTAGAACCCCAAATAGACCAAACCAGAATAAGACTTCCAACCGTAACATTATAATCCTCACAGGTCTATTTAGACCAACGAAAAGAACCTTAAAACTGTCAAGGAGAAAATATCAATCACCTATACAGGAAAACCAATTAGAATTACCTCATATTTATTAGCAGAGGCAACTAAAACAAGAACAGCTGGAATGATTTACACCATGCCCAAAAGACAAAAAACTATCAACCAAGAATTCTTTATCCAGCTAAACTCTACTTTATAATCAAACAGCATTTAAAAAGCTTAAATAACAAAGAAAAACTGAAACAATATATCTCAACCAAACCAGCCCTACAAAAGACATATAAATATATCCTACACATAGAAAACCAACAAGATCACAAGAAAGGGTAAGAAATCACACCCAATCTGAGGATCCAAGAACCATAGGAAGAATCCAATTGCTGCAGCCCCCAAGAAGGTAGATAAAATGGCAGGAACTCCCAAACACCTCTCAGTCCTATCTCTCAATATCAAAGGACTTAACTCTCCAATTGAGTGACATAGATTGTCTAGTTGTATTAAAAAGCAAGATTCTTCTATCTACAGCCTTCAGAAGTCACTCCTTACACATAAAAAAAAACACAGTTTGAAAGCAAAAGGCTGGAACAAAATCTACCAAACAAATAGCTCCTGAACAGGCAGGAGTGGCAATCCTAATATCGGATAAAATAGAGTTTAACTTAAAATTAGTGAGAAGAGATTAAAGAAGGTCTCTACATACTAATTAAGGGATTGCTCCTTCAGGACGATATTACAACTCTAAATATCTATTTACCAAATTTACCCAAGAAACACTACTTTCCCTCAAGATGCACAGAGATCCAAAGATATTAATTGTTGGGGACTTTAAAACACCACTCTCCCCACTAGATAGATCAACTCAGCAAAAACTCAAAAAAGAAATAGCAGATCTAAACAACTGCATAGATCAAGTAGATTTAACAGACATCTACCGAATATTGCACCCAGCAGCATCAGAATACAATTTTCTAAGCAGCACATGGAGCATTTTCCAAAATAGACCACATTTTATGTCACAAAACAAATTGTCCAAATGCAGAAACATTGAAGTTATACCTTGCATTCTAACACAAGGGAATAAAATTAGAACTCAACACTAAAACCCACCAAAAAAGTCCAGTAACGCTTGAAAAACACACTATTGATTCACGAGTGGACAATTGAAGAGATTAGAAAGGAAACTCAAATGTTCATGATAATCAACAAAAATGAGCACACAAATTACCAGCTCCTCTGGGACACAGCAAATGCATTACTCAGAGGTAAGTTTACAGTTCTGTATTCCTACATCAACAGCTTGGATAGATCTGAAACCAAAAATTTAATAAAACATCTCAGCCTCCTTCAAAAAGCAGCAAGATAAAATCCAATCCAGTAGACTGAAAGAAATAATTAAAATTAAATCTGAATTAAAGAATTATAATTTAAAAAATAGAATCAACAAAATGAAGTGTTGGTTTTTTGAAAAAATTAACAAAATTGACAAACCCTTAGCAAATCTTATCAGAAAAAGAAGAGAACACACCCAAATAAACTCAGAGATGAGAACTGAAACATCAGCACAGAAACAACCAAGATTTACAATATTATAATGGAATACTTCTCAAACCTTTATTCTAATAAGTTTGAGACATGGACTTTTTCCTAGCAAATATTGATATGCTGAAACTGAACCAAGTTGAGTTAACCATATTAACAGACCCATGTCAAGCATTGAAATACAAATAGCAAGGAGAGACCGTCCATCTAAGAAAAGCCAAGGACCATATGGTTTTACAGCAGAATTCTAGAAGGCCTTCAAAGCAGAGCTCACACAACTCTTCAATGAAACTGAAAGAGAATGTTCACTACCTAACTCACTCTATGAAGCCATCATAACCCTCATTACAAAACCAGGCAGGGACTCATCAAAGAAAGAGAATTATAGACCCATTTTTTATGAACATTGATGCAAAACTTCTCAACAAAATTTTGGCCAATAGATTTTAACAATTCATCCAAAATATCATACACCATGATCAAACAGCATTAATTTCAGGAATGCAAAGCTGTTTCAATATACCCAAATCAATTAATATAATTCATCACATAAACAAGAGCAAGGATAAGAAGTACATAGTTATCTCAATAGATGCAGAAAAAGCATTTGACAAGATCCAACACCCTTTATGATGAAGGTTTTGGAAAAATTAGGAATCCAGGGAACATTTCTCAATACAATAAAGGCTGTATAGGACAAATGTACAGCCAGTATTACACTTAATGCTGAAAAACTGAAGCCATTGTCTCTTAACTCAGGAATGAGACAAGGATGCCCATTCTCTCCATTTCTCTTCAATCTATTATTAGAATGCCTAGCTACAGCAATAAGACAAGATGCAAACATAAAGGGGATCCAAATAGAGAAAGACAAAGTAAATCTCTCCCTCTTTGCAGATGACCCGATCTTGTATTTAAAGAATCCCACGGACTCCAATCCCAAATTGGTCAAGCTGATTCAAAACTTTGGCAAAGTAGCAGGGTATAAAATTAACCCCCCCAAATCAGTGGCTTTTCTATAGGCCAAGAATGAGAAAAGCATGGCTGAAATCAGGAAAGCAACTCATTCGTAATAGCCGAACAAAAAATTAAAATACTTAAGAATTAACTTAACCAAAGAAGGGAAGCATCTCTATGATGAAAACTTTAAAAAACCTAAAAAAAGAAACCAAAAAAGAACTTAGAAATGAAAAAGACCTCCCATGCTCCTGGATTACAATGTTCAACATCGTGAAAATGGCAATACTTCCTAAGACTATCTACAAATTCAATGTCATACTAATCAATATTACAACCTCATTCTTTCAGTAAATAGAAGAGGCATTCCAAAAATTCATATGGAACAATAAAAGACCCTGAATAGCAAAAGAGTTACTTAACAGAAAGAACAGTGCTGGAGGAATATCAATACCAAATTTCAAACTCCACTACAAAGCCATAGTAATCCAAACAACTTGGTAGTGGCACAAGAACAGACCTCAGGACCACTGGGATAGAACTGAAAACCCAGAAATGAACCTACAGACCTATAGCCATCTAATCTTTGATAAAGGAGCTTAAAAATGTAGAATGGAAGAAAGACAGCCTCTTCAGTCAATGGTGCTGGTCAACTTGGTTAACTACTTGTAGAAAACTAAAGTTAGGTCCTTGTTTATCACCCTGCACATAATCAACTTCAAATGGATCAAAGACCTCAAAGTCAAAGCAGACACTTTGAAAGCATTACTGGACGGAATAGAAGCCTTATGTCCCATGGCACAGGCCGAAATGTTCTTAATAGAGACCCAGAAACACAACAAATCAAAGAAAGGTTGGATAAATGGGATTGCAAGAAATTGAAGAGCTATTGCATAGCAAAGGAAATAGGTAGCAAGATCAATAGAAAGCCCGCAGATTGGGAGATCACTAGCCAAACAGACCAAGGTCTCATATCTAAAATATACCTGGAACGCAAAATTTTAAATCCCACAACAACAAATCCTCAAAGAAAGAAATGTCTAATATATAAGTGAGCTAAAGACTTAAAGAGAAACTTCTCTGCAGAGGAAAGAAATATGGCCAATAGACACATGAAGAAAGGCTCAACCTCCCTAGCCATAAAAGAAATACAAATCAAATCAACATTAAGATACCACCTCACCTCAGTTAGAACGGCTATCATCAAGAACTCTAATAATAACAGATGCTGGAGGGGATGTTGACAGAAAGAACTTTACTGCATTGTTTGTGGGAGTGTAAACTTTTTCAACCACTTTGAAAAGCAGAATGGACGTTCTTGAAAAGACTCCACATAGAGCTCGCCTATGATCCAGCAATCCCACTTTTGGGCATTTACCCAAATGATCACAAACAAGACCATACTAAAACTGCCAGCTCAATTATGTTTATTGTAGCATTATTTATCATATCTAAAATCTGGAACCAACCCATATCTCCCTCAGTAGATGAATGGATCAAGAAAATATGGTATATATACACAGTGGAATTCTATGCCTCCTTCAGAGCGAATGACATTGTCCCTTTTGTTAGGAAATGGAAAGATTTGGAAAAAAAAAAGTATATTAAGAGAAGTAAGCCAGGCCCAAAGAAACATAGGCCCCATGGTTTCTCTTATTTGCAATAACTAGTATATGTCTGAGACAAGCAGAAACCATCAGATAAGTTGATGATAGGTGAAATGAACCCCAAGATAAGTTTTAAATTTTTTTCTTTCATGTTATTGTTTGTATCATATTTATAAGATGATTTCTTTGTTGGTTTGTATGTCTCTCCCCCATGATATAACCCCTGCTTTCACTATATTTGATGTGGGGGAGAAGGGAAAAACTAATCGTTCATATTGGATACAGGTGGACCCACTGCAAGAACAAGATGTACAAGTCGTTATGTCGAAAAACGAACTTTATAACTTTGGTGGGGAAGTGGCATAGAGGGGTGAGTTTGGGGGATGGGGCATGTCAGAGATGTGAACGGATGGGAAGGGGAAACAAAGGAGTAGGCAACAATACTTGATAAGACGTGTACTCATTATCTTGTCCATGTAATCATAACGGTGTTTTCACAATTAAAAAAATTGTGTATTAAAAGCCATCAATATAATTTAATGATAAACCACTTAAGTAAGCTACATTGTGGAAATGAGTGGTCCATGAGTCCAGCAGTCCGTTTTCTCCAGAAATTTGGCAGGTCATTCTTTAAGTAAGACTTTGTTAAATAGAGATGTGGTCCCCAGGCAATGCAGTATTGAGTCATGGAATATGACTTCTACTATTTTGAGCTAGAAATAAAGAACGTTATAATTTAGCCGTTTCTTTCACCAGGGAGGTATAAAGTGATTATGAACTTGGAGTTTTCATATAGTTACTTATTTTCTAACAGATAAAGTGAAATACTATTAGAGTCTACATAATAATTTGGGGAAATTTTTCCTAGAATCAGTAGACTAATTGCTGATATTTTGGACATAAAATAGACTGAAGTTTTCTGATACAGTGGGAGATGGGCCTCAGCCTACCATTTACCATCTGTGCAAGGTTACACTAGTAATTCCCACCCTGAATACGTCAATATCATCATCTGAGAATTAAAAATGGACGTAGTTCCACTTTATGGGACTATTGTGAAGATTAAATAACAGATAATCAGCATTTGATAATTCTACCTGTTATTTTATCATATA
This sequence comes from Dipodomys merriami, assembly GCF_024711535.1. NCBI lineage: Eukaryota > Metazoa > Chordata > Mammalia > Rodentia > Heteromyidae > Dipodomys > Dipodomys merriami. Next base: position 28,752,793 of record NW_027203159.1, on the reverse strand, counting down.
CTGAATTCTAACATTTTTACTGTGATTTGATGTATGATAACGCATAAATATAATATATAATGTGATTCTGATAAAAAAATAAAAATGACTCAGAAGAAATTATAAGTGCAAAAACAATCTTCATAAGTCTGACTCTTAAAGTCAGGCTTTCAAAGAGGAAACGTGAATTTAATGTAAACAATAAAAAATACTTTATCAATGTTTTACATACCTTGACTAGGACTTCTCATATTGGAGAAAAGGAAAGGCATGGAAAAGTTCAAGATTGACTATGCCCCAAGATTATTCTTATTTATTATCTATAGCAACAGAGGTAACCATGGTTACTCTTCATATCATACCTATTTACATTTAGAAGGCTTATTTGTTGCTGGAGTATAGGGTGCAAACCCTTACATATTAATAGTAATTTCCTAAGAAAAGAAAGTTGCTGTCTAAACAAACCTAAAATACCAAAGATTTAGCATAGTGAAAACTATGTTCTAACTATATCAGTCTGTAGATGTAGATTTTGTTTTTCATTGTTTCAGGGAACCCATTTTTTTAATCTTCTTTGTCTCCATCTAGTGATCCTATAACATCCTACAACAATCTGGGATTGCTGTATCTTTACTGTATTCAGAAAGGTCAGAAGGATAGAAAATTGAGTTCCTGTTTATGTTTTACTTCATTTTGTATTATTTTAGAAACTGTAATTCCAAATGACATAACTTATCTTTCTAATATTAGGAGACAGTTTAATTTCCATATTCTTACTCTACCCTTTTACATGACTTTGGTACTTAGTGGTCCCCAAATGTGAAAATAAAGATAGGGAATTGCTTATTTAGATATTATTTAGAATTTCAAGACTTTGTTAACTTAGTAGTATGTACATTGTATATGTGTACGAATCTGGTAACAACTTTTACTTATTCTCAGAAACTAGGACATGTGTTTTCCCTGTAGTTTCATCAGTTAAAGGCTGCACTTGACTTGAGTTTACTAAACTAAGACTATTGTAACACATTTCTACAAGTTTAGTGGCTTGAATTTATAATTTTACAGTTCTAAACGGCAGAAATCTAAAAGAAGTCTCACTAAAGTGTAACCAGGGACACAGCTGAAATATTTTCAAATGACTCTAGTGGAAAAGGCATTTACTTTCTGTTTGGATTTCCAGAAAATTCAGAATCTGGGTTGTCTTTTCCGTTATCTTCTAATGAACCATCTTTACACTTTTCTGATGGTTCATCCCTAATCATTTCCCTTTCTAACTAAATCCGGAAATTTTAAGTACTATTTGAATATAGTTCCTCCATCTGATAATTATTCAAATGTACATTCCTTGGGTAATGAAAGGTGATTATTTTACCAACTTATACAAATAACATAAATCTATTTTTGAGTGATTAGATATTTGGGGAAGATGGATTTTTTAGGGAAGGTATTCTGCCTTCCACAATGAATGTGTAATATTCTTTCTACTATATCCTGTTATCTTTTCATTAGATTTGAAATGCACATTTCTTCAATGAAATCTAGCTAAAAAAATTAGTACTCGAAAGTAATTAATCCTGATTTAAACATTGTCACATCTTAGAATCCTTAAATCCCAGCAGCAGCTCCTGAAACAGTTCTGGCACTGTCACTTTTTATACACTCTCCTTAAAAAGTTTCTCTTTTCAAGAGCATTTGACTGCTATTTTTTGGAAATATGGTTAATATTTATTTGACTGCTATTTTTAAAGTATGCATCACTCCATATTGGTTCTCTTTTTCTACCTTTCCTTTGTCTAATCTATTTCTGAAAGAAACAGCTATTTGATTTACATGAACTGTTAATTGAATCAGTGTTGTGAGGATAAGAAGAAAAAAGATGTCTCTGTGTATATGTTACGTTAAAAATGTACCTACATGCTATCTTAACATCATCTATTTTTCATTATGTTTAGATTCTGATAAAATTGAGACTCTCAACACACAATGTTAGTGCAGTCAAGCAAAAAAAAATTACTACTGAATTCATCTTTTAAAAATTAGCTAAGGCAAATGGTGTATTAGATCTGTAGATTTATATTCAGACACTATTAAGGAAGGCAGAGAGGGGGGAAATCATGTTTTTATTCTTCCATGAGCCACTCTGATTTATTTCAGCTTTTTCTGAAAAAATGACATTCTTACTTGGATGCCTTTTGCTTGATATCCACAGTGAGTCGTATTTCCTTTTCAATAAGAGAATTAGGAGTAAGGATGAGAATTCACACTCTAGAAAAAGGAGAAGAAGAAAATAGAAGGAGAAATCTACACATTTTGTTCTTCCTTGTCTCAATCACAATGTCTGGATAATGATTGTGGATATTAGATACAGTGTTCTAGAGTGATTAAACACATCTATAGAAAAAGAAAATCCTACATGCAACTGATCACATGGAGAATGGTTATTTATAAAAATGTAATAACATCAAATGTCATCTATTTGTTTAGTTCTTGTTTAGTATTTGTTACATTCTGGTGTGGTATAATCAACTATCATAAAGGTATACAAGGATTGTAAGAAACTAACATCTTACTATCATGTTGTAATATTAGCTTAGTTTTTGCTGTGTTATATGTATGTGGCTGTATTTGAATTTTTCATCTCTTTAAGATGCCATATTCTTCCAGAACATAAATTGAAGGAAGATTCTCTCCGGAAATATACTATTTTTATAGGTAAGGGAAAACAATCAGCTGTTAGGCACAGACAATGGGATAGAAATCTTCTTCTAGAAATAGTCTTTCACCACTTTTGATTCATTTTTGTAATCTGAAATAAATCTCACCTCCAAGAAGCTGATGCTGGTCATACAGCAATGTGCTAAGATATGCAACTAGAGAAAGAGAGAAAAAAGAAGAGAACTATATTACAATCAATAATACTTGCCATGCAGGAAGGAAGCTATTATATACCTTTGTTTCTGAAACTACTGAGAAATTCAAATCATATCTTAGATGCCTTGGATGTTACAGGTTAGTGAATATTTCATACTGAGACTGCATAAAATCTCAAAGAATGCTGGAGTTATCTTTTCAACACTACATTTTGTTCTGCTAGGAGAAGAATTCCTTTTATAGAGAATACTTTGTAATGTAGTATATTTTCTTTCTCTAGAAATGTATTTTCTTAACTATATGTGACTATTCACCAGAATAAATGTGTTGTTCTTGTGCAGACAGCATAATCAATTAGACGTAAATGGGAGTTAATCAGTAGCAGTTTTTAAAAATGCAAAAAAAGTGGAGAGGGAGCTAATATACATATTTTTCCGCCACCACCTTCCACATTCCCTTCTTCCTTCTTAGAAAACATACCCAATTAAGAAAAAGGCTCAGATATTTGGCTCTTGACTTTGAAATTGGAAGCAGAATGGTATGGATTTTGGAGCTGACTGTTAATGGTGTTTTACATAGTGTCCCATGCAACAGCTCTATGAGTCATGCAATTCTAAACACTGTACTTCCTTAGTAATATGATAGGAATGTCTGTCTTACTGGACTCAGTGTTGTTTTCTACTTCCCTTTTCTAGCACCTGGCAGAAATTATGATACGTAGAAATGGAAGAAAAATTTAATACCGTCTTAAGAAAATCGTTTAAGGCGCTGAAATGTGGCTTCATGGTACAGTGATTGCTTAGTATATATGAAATTCTGGGTTCAATTGTTCAGTACTACATAAACAGAAAAAGGAACACTGGAAGTGCTGCTGTAACTCAAGTGGTGGAGTGCAAGCCTTGAGGCAAAAAATAGCTCAGGAACTGTTCCTTGGCCTAGAATTCAAGCCCCAGGATTGTCAAAAAAGTCATTTAGTTAGTAAATGCAAAATAAAAAGCCCATACTTAGAATATATAATTGCTCCATGCATAATGATTCCTGACACAGTCCCTAATTCATCTACTTTACCAATATAAGGATCCTGTGTTGAAAAAGAAATTGTTCATTAGGTCATGGTAATTAATGCCAGAAATGTGCTTAGATAACAGGTGAAGATTAATCCTGGAAGTTAAAAGATTCCTGACTTTTGAGTGGTCACTGCTAATCTCAATGATAAATGAAGTCTAAGGGAGATTTGGAAATCTTTTGGTCAGTCATGGCACCACGAAGGCAGAGGCTAATTAATAATTATTACAAAAGAGAAGGAAGAACTCCAGATGGAAGGAATAAATAATAGTAAGTTATAGCAGAAACTGTTTCACACAACCATTTTGGGGAACTGAAGGATTAGTTATAATCTAGGCTTATTCTTCTTGCATTTAGCATTCTAAATTTCTTAGGCTAGTTCTTAACCTCTGTATGCTAAATTATACCTTCCTCTATGCTGTTCTTTCATACCTGAAATCCTTTGCTTTCTAAAAATCTCAGTCTTTCTCTATTTTTCTATGAACATTTTCTGATAAAAATTCCATCTATCCAGTAGCCAGAGAATGATAATCTAAGGGTCCCATAGTTCATGAGTCACAAATGTAACAACATGGATGAGGAGAACATATTTATTGCTACCTCAATTATTCTGAAAACTACAATGTCATTATTTGATTCAAATTTCCATTGTTTGTCTACCTAGTGCACATAAATTAAGTGCATTAAGTGCACATAAATGCAAATATGAGCTGGGTGCCAGAGGCTCACACCTGTATTCCTAGTTACTCAGGAGGCTGAGACCATAGGATTGAGGTACAAAGCCAACCTGAGCAGGAAAGTCCATGAGACTCTTATCTTCAATTAAGCACCAGAAAAGCAAAAGGTGTGTTGTACCTCAAGTGTTAGAGTGCTCACCTTGAGCTGAAGAGGTGAGGGACAGCACCCGGGACCAGAGTTCAAGCCCATGATAAAAAAAATGCATATATGACTTTAGGTTTCCCCAAGAGAAACTATGAAGTGAACAGTAATCTCCTCAAGCAGAAAAAAAATAATTCCAAAATAATCCAGTGTACCTATTTTTGCTGAGTTGTTATGGCGTCTTTGCTGAACATATTCTCTTTTAAAAATGGTCAAATATAAGCTTTATAATAAATTTCATTTAATATCTATGGGTTCAGTACTGAAGTCTTTATACAGTTGATGTCACTTGGCTTTCTTATTATTATTTTATTATTATTATTATTATCATTATTATTATCATTATTATTATCTTAGTATCTTATTCTTATTATCAAAATCTTACCTGTAATTAAAGCCAAAAAGCCAGAAGAGGAGTTTTGGCTCAAGCTATAAAGTATTAGCCTTGGGGGCAGGTGGGCAGTGAAGGCCAGTCAGCATCTGCGTTCAAGCCACAGAACCAGCACAAACTAAACAAACAATAACAAAAAACCCCACAAGATATCTTTTATACCCTCCTTAAAGCAGCGCTCGTCTGAGAAGAGTCTCTTTTTGCTAATCAAACTCGCTGGATCCTAATTTTTTGAATCCATATTGCTATGGAAAACCTAGAACCAGACTAAAGGAATTAATAACTGACTCTTGCAACAAGAGAATCATTTCAGGAGTGAAATATATGTCCATAAGGCACTTTGAAACCTCCATGTTTTTCTCTGCAGTAGAACACTTTGAAAACACAGTTATTTCCTCTACTGGACTTCAATTGCACAATATTTCCTTTTGTAATACTCTCAAGTAAATGTTTACAGACAAGTTTTATATGAGTAAATAACATAGTCAAACAAGTCAGTAAAAGAGTTTCTTTCAAGCCTTGGAATCTTTTCTTGTACAGTAAAACAGAAAAAACAAATTACCGTGAACTTTGTCATCCTCTATGTTCAATTCCTCTTCTTGATGTTTCCACCTCCAGTAACAGTTCCTTCCAGTAACAAACTATGGTGCAACTTTAATAAAGGTGATGAAATACAATGAATGTTTTCTACAGCTTTCTACATAAGGTAAGTCGTGTTTCAGAGACAACTTAGTAAAGAAAAAATATGGAATTTAAATGGCTCATAAAACATTATTCAGGAGCACAATGAGTCCAAACTTTGAAAGTGCTCTGTAAATTAAAGCCAATTTTAAGTGGGATGAAGGTTCTCAGAAACTGTATGTGTGTGTGTGTGTGTGTGTGTGTGTGTGTGTGTGTGTTATTGTATGTTTTGTGCATTATTCCCCAAGTGTACATGAGTTAACAGTAGGGAAATCAATAGGAATAATAGGAGAAAGAGAAAATCTGTGTTTAAGTATACTAGTTCTATATAATATAGAAGATTCTACAAATAAGACAACATTGAAGCAATAATACCATGGCCAGTATGTAAATGTAGAGGAGTGATTTAGTGAAAGCATTACTGAGTGGAATGTGAAGGATAAGACCATTCTCTTTCATCTAAAGTCTCTAAGTCAAGGTTGCTAATCACACAAATTGGTAAAAAGTAGGAAAAAAGAAGGAAAGAATAATTGGTAAAAAGAAGGAAAGAATAATTATGGTTCCAATATATAAGAGCATGGACTTAACTGGAAAAAAGGCCAGGTTGAGAGAGCAGTGATTATACTAACAATGAACTGATGACTAAGAACATATTTTCTTTTTTTTTCTTTTCCTTTTTTGTTAGGTCTGGGGCTTGAATCCTGGGCTTGGACATTGTCCCTCAGCTCTGCAGCTCAAGGCTACCACCTTAACACTTGAGCCACGGTGCAACTTCCAGTTTTCTGGTGGCTAATTGGAGATAAGAATCTCTCGGACTTTAGTATCCAGGCTTGCTTTGAACCACAATCCTTGAATCTCAGCTTCCTGTGTAGCTTGGATTACAGGCATGAGTCACCGGCACCCAGCATAAGATCACATCTCTAACAGGTTATACTTAGGATATGTAATGGTATATTCATCTATATTTATAGGAATTCTTGAGTTAAAAATCTGGGGCTACAGCTTAGACTTCACACTCAAAAAAAAAGTTTCCAGTTTAAAAGTTGATATTCCTGGAAAATAAAATCTGAGTATGTAAAGGTGGATGGGAAGTGCAGTTTGCAGCCAGCCTGGGCAGAACAGTCTTTGAGACACTATCTATAATTAACCAGCCAAAAGCTGGATTGGAAGAATGGCTGAAGTGGTAGAATACTAGTCACGAGCAAGATTGCTGAGTAAGAGCTTGAGGCTTTTGCTTATGTACATACAAATATAATCATACCCAGCGGAACTTTAGAAATTCAAACACACATACACAAATGAAAGAATTCTCAAAATGTGTAGAAAAGTTAGAAAACAAAAGAAACTATGTCCAAGACTAGAATCAAATGATAATTTTTAATATTAGAAAGTCCTCAAGTGAACTCCCTCCCCCAAAATATGAGAATATTACATAGGTAGGGACCAGACGTAGTAAGAAATTCAAGTAATGATTATTAAAGAAACTAGATCCATGGAGGAATAAAATCAGAGACCACTGCAGGTGCTTCAGAAAATGTTCATATACTGTGTCAAATGTTAGAACATCTTTGAAAATAGTACAAAAACAGCCTGAGCAGTCAGTCTAGTGGATAGCATTATTAGATAAGTTCAGAATTGCTAGTCTGTATCTAGATTAAATAAACCAACAAACGATGGCAGGGCAATGTTATACAAGCCTGGAATTCTAGCAGTCAGCCTAAAACAGGAGATTAAAGATAGGAATTACATAGTGATACGTTCTCTGGATCAGGTAGTATAATTTTGTAAATACACCAAACAATAAGAAAGGGATACAGACTTGGAAGTTTGGGCTAATTGTGTCATTATGTTTGAGAAGTCAAGTTTCTTAATATATATATATATATATATATATATATATATATATATATATATATATATATATACATATATAATCCTCATTTGTGTTTCAAATACTCTCTTTTTAGCAAATATTTCTAGAGGCAAAATGGCTGATTCCCCACCAAAATTTGGAAAACCTAAACACCATTTTGTTGGATTCCAAAGAAATGAAGGATTACAAAAGCATAAGCATGGAGAAATTGCAAATTTCATCTAATGTAGGATTTTGTAGGCCTTACTAATTTAGAATGTACATTTAAAATAAATATTTTGGTTTTATTTGTAATTGCAATCTCTATAGGATACTACGAAATTCTTTTTAAGTAGAGGATTCAATTTACAATTCACAAATGATTCTGCCACTCCATTTGCCTAAAATACTCTTTCAATAGAGGGAAAATTAGAACTCAGTTAATAGATAATTCAACAGTTAATGTATAAAATGATAATGTGAGTATTCAAGACTGAATTGCTAACAAATGGATGATATTAATTTATAAATTTAGAAAAAAAGCAATTTTTGAGGGTTTGCTGGAACATGCTAGGAAGAGAATAACTGTGTCAAATCTTAGTTCTGATACGTATATATAACGCACGAAAAAATTTCTTTAATTGTGTACCTCTGTATACAATGATGAATTTGCTAGAATGGGGTTTGTTTTTATTTTATTTTATTTTTTATATATTTTATTGTGAAAATACTTTACAGAGGGGTTACAATTACATGGGCAAGATAATGAGTACATTTCTTATCAAGCATTGTAGCCTCCTCTTTTGTTTACCCTTCCCATCCCTTCCCAACCTCCCCCCTGCACCCCCACCCAATCCCCCTCTCACCAAAGTTGTAAAGTTCGTTTTCGACATGACAACGTGTACTTCTCATTGTTGCAAAGGGTCCACCTGTATCCGTATTTAAAGGACTTGTTTTTCCCCTTCCACTCCACAAATTATACCAACATCAAATACAGTGAAAGCAGGGGTTATACTGTGGGGGAGGGACATACAAAGCAACAAAGAAATAATCTTATAAATGTGTTAGAAACAAATTCCTGAAAGAATTAAAAACATTTAAATACATATCTAAGGGTCCATTTTCCTAAGATCACCTTATCTGACCCTTTCTGCTTGACTCATACATGTACTAACTATTGCAAATGAGGGAAACCATGGGACCTATGTTTATTTGGGCTTGGCTTACTTCACTTAATATAATTTTTTCCAAGCCTTTCCATTTCCTAACAAAATGGGGAAATGTCATTCTTTCTGATGGAGACATAGATTTCCATTGTGTATATATAGCACATTTTCTTGATCCATTCATGTACTGACAGGCATCTGGGTTGGTTCCATGTCTTAGCTATGTTAAATAATGCTGCAATTAACATAGTTGTGCTTTGTATGGTCTAGTTTGTAAACATTTGGGTGAATGCCCAAAAGTTGGATAGCTGTGTCATAGCGGAACTCTATGTGGAGTCTTTTGAGGAACCTCCATACGATTTGCAAATATGTTGAACAAGTTTACACTCCCACCAACAATGAAGTAAGAGTCATTTCTGTCCACATCCCCTCCAGCATCTGGTATTAGAGTTCTTGATATTTGCCATTCTAACTGGAGTGAGGTGGTATCTCAATGTTGTTTTGATTTGCATTTCTTTTATGGTTATGGAGGTTGAGCATTTCTTCATATGTCTATTGGCCATCCTTTCTTCTTCAGAGAAGTTTCTTTATAAATCTTTAGCCCACTTATTTATTGGGCAATTGTTTCTTTGAGGATTTGTTGTGGGGGGATTTAATTTTTTGAGTTCCAAGTATATTTTAGATATGAGACCATTGTCCGTTGTATGGCTAGTGAAGATCTTCTCCCAATCCTTGGGGTTTCTATTGATCTTGCTAGCTATGTCCTTTGCCATGCAGAAGCTCTGCAACTTCATGCAATCTCATTGGTCCAACCTTTCTTTGATTTGTTGTGTTTCCGGGTCTCTATTAAGAAAATTTCGGCCTGCTCCAAGGAGACTTAGGGTATCTTCTATTCCATCCTTTAATGTTTTCAGAGTGTGTGCTTTGACTCCGAGGTCTTTGATCAGTTTGGAGTTGATTCTGGTGCAGGGTGATATATAAGGATCTAGCTTTAGTTTTCTACAAGTAGTTAACCAATTTGCCAGCACCATTTACAGAAGAGGCTGTCCTTCTTCCATTCTATATTTTTATCTCTCTTATCGAAGATCAGATGTCTATAAGTCTGTAGGTTCATTTCTGGGTTTTCAATTCTATTCCATTTGTCCTGAGGTCTGTTCTTGTGCCACTACCAAGCTATTTGAATTAGTATGGCTTTATAGTAGAATTTGAAATTTGGTATTGATATTCCTCCAGCACTGTTCTTTCTGTTGAGGAGCGTTTTTCCTATTTGGTGTCTTATATTGTTTCATATGAGTTTTTGGATTGCCTCTTCTATTTCCTTGAAGAATGAGGTTGGAATTTTGATAGGTATCGCATTGAATTTGTAGTTAGCCTTGGGTAGTATTGCCATTTTCACGATGTTAACCTTTCCAATCCAGGAACATTGGAATTTTTGCCATTTTCTAATTTCTGTTTTGATTTCCTGTTTCAAGTTTTTAAAATATTCCTCATAGAGGTCCTTCACTTCTTTGGTTAAGTTAATTCCTAGGTTTTTTATTTTTTGTGGGGCTATTACAAATGGAGTTGCTTTCCTAATTTTAGCCACACTTTTCTCATTGTTGGCATACAGAAAAGCCATTGATTTTTGAGGGTTTATTTTATACACTGCTACTTTGCCAAAGTTGAATTAGCTTGAGTAATTTGGGAGTGGAGTCTACGGGATTCTTTAAATACAAGATGGTGTCATCTGCAAAGAGGGAGGGTTTTATTTCTTCTTTCCCTATTTGGATCCCCTTTATGTCTGCATCTTGTCTTATTGCTGGAGCTAGTCTTTCTAATACTACATTGAAGAGCTGTGGAGAGAGTGGACATTCTTGTTTGTTCCTGAGTTAAGAGGAAATGGCTTTATTTTGTTACCATTAAGTATAATGCTGGCTGTAGGTTTGTCATATACAGCCTTTATTGTATTGAGGATTGTTCCATGCATTCCTAATTTTTCCAAAACCTTCATCATAAAGAGGTGTTGGACCTTGTCGAATGCTTTTTCTGCATCTATTGAGATAACCATGGGTTCTTATCCTTGCTCCTATTGATGTGATGAATCATATTAGTTGGTTTGTGTATATTGAATCAGCTTTGCATCCCTGAAATGAATCCTGTTTGATCGTGGTGTATAATTTTTTGGATGAATTGTTGAAGTCGATTGGCCAAAATTTTGTTGAGAAGTTTTGCATCAATGTTCATCAAAGAAATGGGTCTAGAGTTTTCTTTCTTTGATGAGTCCTTGCGTGCGTTTGGGATGAGGGTTATGGTGTCTTCATAGAATATGTTCGGTAGTGAGCTTTCTCTTTCAATTTCATTGAAGAGTTGGAGGGGAATTGGTGTGAGCTCTGCTTTAACGGCCTTGAAGAATTCCGCTGTAAAACCATTTGGTTCTGGACTTTTCTTAGCTGGAATGTCTCTTATTGCTGTTTCTATTTCAGTGCTTGATTTGGGCCTGTTAAGAAGGTTTAACTCATCTTGGTTTAGTTTTGGCATGTCAATATTTACTAGGAAAAAGTCCATTTCTGCCAAGATCTCAAATATATTAGCATAAAGTATTCCTTTATTATGTTCTGAATCTTGGTTGTTTCCATGATGATTTTTCCATTCTCATCGATGAGTTTGTTTATTTGGGTGTGTACTCTTCTTTTCCTGATAAGATTTGCTAAGGGTCTGTCAATTTTGTTAATTTTTTCGAAGAACCAACTCTTTGTTTTGTTGGTTCTTTCTATAGTTTTTTTGGATTATAATTTTGTTAATTCTGATTTAATTCTAATTATTTTTTTCTGACTAGTGGATTGGGGTTTATCTTGCCGCTCTTTTTCCAGGAATTTCAGATGTCTTATTAAGTTGTTGGTTTCAGATCTCTCCAATTTGTTGATGTAGGAGCTCAGAGCTATAAACTTGCCTCTGAGTACTGCCTTTCAGTGTCCCAGAGGAGGTGCTAATTTGTCTGCTCATTTTTGTTGAATAGCATGAATATTTGAATTTCCTTTCTAATCTCTTCCATGACCCACTCGTGATTCAGCAGTGTGTTGTTCAGCCTCCATGTGTTACCGGACTTTTTTAGTGGCTTTTGTTGTTGAATTCTAATTTTATTCTCTTTTGGTCAGAGAGAATGCAAGGTATAACTTCAATGTTTCTGAATTTGGACAAGTTTGCTTTGTGGCCTAAAATGTGGTCTATTTTAGAAAATGTTCCATGTGTTGCTGAGAAAAACGGGTATTCTGATACCGCTGGGTGACATATTCTGTAGATGTCTGTTAAATCTAGCTGTTTAGATCTGCAGTTTCTCTGTTGAGTTTTTGCCAAGTTGATCTATCTAGTGGGGAGACTAGCATGGATCTATGTGGGATTTGAGGGAAAGTAGTGTTTCTTGGATAAATTTGGGTGCTCCGTTGTTTGACGAATAGATATTTAGAATTGTAATATCCTCCTGAAGGAGAGATCCCTTAATTAGTATGTAGTGACCCTCTATATCTCTTCTCACGAATTTTAATTTGAAGTCTATTTTATCTGATATTAGGATTGCAATTCCTGCCTGCTTATGGGGGCCGTTTCCTTGGTAGATTTTTTTGCCAGCATTTAACATTGAAAATATGTTTGGTTTTAAAGGCAGTAGATAGGAGGATATTGTTTTTTAATCCAACTAGACAGTCTATGTCGCTTAATTGGAATATTGTGTCCGTTAATGTTAAGAGATAGGACTGAGTGGTGTTTGAGACTTCCTGCCATCTTATCCACTTGCTTGGGACTGGGAAAACAGTTTTTCTTTGGTTCTTGGATTCTCAGTTTGGGTGAAGTTTCTTGGCCTTTAAAGTGGTCTTGTTGGATTTCTATGTGCAGGACATTTTTAAGAATCTTTTGTAGGGCTGGTTTGGTGGAGTTGTATTGTTTCAATTTTTCTTTGCTATGGAAGTTTTTTATTTGCCCTTCATTTATGAAGGAGAGTTAACTGGGTACAGTATTCTTGGTTGATAGTTGTATGTTTTTAGGGCTTGGCATATATCATTCCAGGCTCTTCTTGCTTTTCATTGTCTCTGCTGAGAAATCTGAGTTGATTCTCATTGGTTTTCCTTTATAGGTGATTAATCTTTTCTCCTTGACAGTTTTAAGGATCTTTTCCTTGGACTGAATTGATCCTGTATGGATTATAATGTGACAATGTGATATCCTATTCTGGTGTGGTCTATTTGGAGTTCTAAAAGTTTCTTGTATTTGATTTGGCCTATCTTTTTACATGTTTGGGAAGTTCTCTGCTAGGATAGTGTTAAACAAGTTTCCTAGGCCATTAACTTCTGTTCTCGGTGCTCTCCTACACCCATTATCCTTAGATTAGGCCTTTTGATGATGTCTTCGAAGTGTTGGATAGATCTCTCATATTTCTTGGACTTGTCTTGGATGGTTGTATATTCTTTATAATATCTAGGCTTTCAATCCCTGAGATTCGATCTTCTGCATGGTCTAACCTGCTGTCAAGACTTACTACTTTTTATTTCTTTTCCTTCTAATTGGTCAGCTTTGATGGCTTCAGATTACTTGTTGAAGCTTTGTTTTAGATCTTGTCTGATCTTTCCTTCCTTAATTTGGTGTTCAGTGTTTATTCTCAAATCACTTAGTTGATTTGTTATGGTTTCCTTGGACTCCCATTCTTTCTTTTGGGTTCCATTCAGCATTCCCTTTGTGGTCTCCCTGACTTCCTTCAGCTCTTTGTTAATGGATCCATGAGTGCTTTTAGGGATCTTTGTGTATTCTTATCCTGCTCTCTCAAATCCTCTATTACTCTTTGATTAGCTTCCTCACATTCATGCCATTCCTGTAGTTCTCTTTGAGTGTTCTCAGCCTGCTCACGCCATTCCTGCCTTTGTCTTGAGTATTCTCAAGCTGCTCATGCAAATCCTGTATCAGTTTTTGAGTAGCTTCCTCACGCTTATGATATTCCTGCATCAACCTTTGGAATGCCTCCTCTCTCTCCTATCACACTCATATTGATTCCTTTGTTTGTTTTCAATCTTTTTATTCATCATGTTTGCCAGCAGGTTTGTAGAGCTATTAGGGAACTCTCCTCTGGATTATTCATTATCTGTTCTGTCTCCTGATTATCATAATTGGGAGTTAAGATACCTGGACTTGCCATTTTTCTTTTGTTTTTCAGCTTACTCTGCCCGTTTGGGTTGAAAATAACACCAGTTTTGTGCTAGAACACTAACTTAAAACAAGCATCAACCAAATCTGTGTTTGCACAGTCAATAGTCTGCAGATACAATCTAGTTCAAATACATCTATTCAACCATCAAACATCTATATATTAATGGGCTACAAACCTCATAGAAGAATTTGGTAAACCAGAAATTATTAGGTTTAGGAAGAGATGTGAGTAATAAATAGGAATAGAGTGATTTGGGAAGGCACAGGGAGAGTTAACTTAACTAAGTCCTAATCTCAAAGCAGGAAATAGGTTGGATAGGATGCAGGTAGAGAAAGAGAAAAAAAGAAGTAAGAGAAAGGGAAAAAAGAGACAGAAAAAATAGAAAAGTAAATATTAAAAACCTTATGAAGAAGCGATAACAAAATATTCAGAGAAGAATGTGAATATAATGAGAGAAGGGGAGGGCTATAAAGATGTGAAAAAAATAAAGATAAAACTACTTAAAATATTACATAATATTAAGAGGTAGTACTGCTATTAAGGAATTTAAGTCTAAGAGGTTTTGAAAAGAGTAATAAATTTGTGGTTTAAGTGTGTACACAATGGGGGATAAGGTCTAATATTGACTATGGGTTTATCTGAGGATATGCAGAACAACAATTAAGTCATCTAAAGAAGAACGAAAGAGAACAAAAGGTGAAAAGGATAAGAAAGATAGAGAAAAGACCAGAAGTTAGTGGAGCTAAACAAAAAAAAATTTTTTTTAAGAAAAAAAAGAAAGAAAAACGCACACACATATACACCCCTAATATAAAATTATAAGAGGAAAAAAAAGTTACTAGAAAACAATTTTTTCAAAAAAATGTAAAAATTAAAGATTAAAAAAAAGTTTTAGAAAAAAATTTTTTTATAAAATGTACAAAAAAGAAAAAGAAAAAAAATAGTACTCTAATTTTTTTGGGAGGTGTGGGAAAAATCCTGTATCTCCCTTGTGTCCATAACCAGCTTTTGTTGGAATCTCTGGCCTGCTTGTGGTGTTGGATTTTCTGGTAGCTAGGTTGGTTTCTTAAGTAACTTTGTTTGTACAAGCAGAAAAATGCTCTGCTTTACACAGGATTTTGTGGTCCTTCCCCCAAGTTAGTTCAATGGGAGGGAGATCTGCTTTGTGTATCAGAAAAGAGGGAGATGGCTGTTTCCTCGAGTTTGGAGATGCTGTGATGAGGCTAGGTTCTGGGTAGATTTGAGGCCTTTCAGCGAACAGTATCTTTTCCCCGAGGGGCTAGCTTGGGAGAAACTCAGAAAGCCCAGCTTGGAGCTATTCTCAGGGTTTATGTTTACTGAATTCCAATTGATTGTCCAGGCTGCTAAAGGGAGGGGCAGACTCTGGCTTTGATTACCCAGTGAAGAAAGCCACTTCTGGGGCTAGTGCCCAAGCTGGGTGACTTTTCCCTGGGTTGAGCTGAGTCTGGCTGGTCAGCTTAGGTTCTTGTGACCTGCTAAATGACTCTAGTTTTCTTCCAAGGCCTGAGTTGGAGCTAGCAGTTCAGCCTGGCCTTTGTCAGTATCCAAGATGGAAATCTCCGGTACTGGGGGGAAGGGGTGGACTTCCTTCCTCTGCTCCCTGAGAAGGAGTGAGGACGTTAGTCTTCTACTCATGCAGAGTCTTGGTTCCTGGGTCATCTCTAGTCTGTGAACCACAGGATGAAAATGTCTGTTCCTTGTCGGTTCTTGTTGGTGTTAAGTAGAATCCACTTGCCCCCCACGTCTGGCTCCTTTGTCCTGGACTCTCTGTGATTCAGGAATGGTGGGTTGGGCCACCCCCACCCCCGCTGCTGCCACGGCTGCTGTTAAGAGCTCAGATCTGTCTCCTTGCCTGGATTTTCCCTCTCTGGCCTAACTCTCTGTCCTGTGATGGCACACTTGGTGTGATTCTCTGGCTTAGGACTGTTAACTGGAACTCTAAAACTGCTTTCTATATGAGAGCTTGTTTAGCCTCCAGCTTCTCCTCTGCCATCTTCCCGGAACTCTCTTGTTTTTATTTTTGTTTTTGGTTTTTCATTGCTCCTGGGCCTTGAACCGTTCCTTGACACTGTCCCTGATCCTGTGATCCTCAAGGCTAGTTCTCTACCACTTGAATGGTAGTGCCACATCTGTCTGACTTTTTTGAGCAGTTTATTGGAAATAAGAGCCTTAGGAACCTTCCTGCCTGGGTGGGCTTTGAACCATAATCTTCAGATCTTAGTCCCATTAATATTTATGATAGTTAAAAAATATAAATATAAAAATATGTTTGCAACTGTTCTCTTCTCAAGAATACCACTGGGGAAAATATGAAACAATGTTTAGCATAGTTTTCTTTCCACAATAGGAAGGGGATCACATTAGTAAAGGTGTACAATTTGTTTTATACAATAGTGAAAAGCTTGTCATGATGTAAATTAAGGGAATATTAAGGTGCAGCTTACAAGTTGGAAACTGTTGGGTTAGGATGATGTTATAGCCTAAAATCTTTAGATTGAATGTCAAAGAATAGTAGCTTACTCTGAGCAACAAATGCTTACTCTTGAGGAATTATTACAGATGCTCTATCCAATACCAGAATATGTCTATTTTTTTCTGTTGACTTCTCAATATGTAACATCCCATGGGAAAAAACCTCTTGAGGAATTATTACAGATGCTCTATCCAATACCAGAATCTGTCTATTTTTCTGTTGCATTCTCAATATGTAACATCCCATGGGAAATTGCATCTTTTGCAGAATTACATAACATGCAATCAAGTACTGTTTTGAATCTTTCAGGGACAGAATGTTCAAAGTTTGAAAATGAGTAGTTACCCAGTGAGGAAAGCCATTTCAGAAAGAACGACATTGCCCCATTTGTTAGGAAATGGAAAAACTTGGAAAAAATTATATTAAGTGAAGTAAGCCAGGCCCAAAGAAACATAGGTCCCATGGTTTCCTTATTTGTAATATTTAGTATATGTATGAGTCAAGCGGAAAAGGTCAGATAATGTGATGTCAGGAAAATGAAGGCTTAGATATGTATTTTAATGTTTTTTTTTTTCTTTCATGCATGTGTTTCTAACGCATTTATAAGATTATCTCTTTGTTGCTTTGTATGTCCCTCCCCCACCGTATAACCCCTGCTTTCACTATATTTGATGTCAGTATAACTTGTGGAGGAGATGGGGAAAAACCAGTTGTTTAAGGATACAGGTGGACCTGTTGCAATAATGAGAAATACAAGTTGTCAGGTCCAAGAGGAGCTTTACAACGTCGGTGCGGGGGAGGGGGGAAGGGGGGTAGGAGAAGGATTGGGATTGGGGGGAGGGGGGAGGCGGGGAAGGGATGTGAAGGGTAAACAAAGGAGGAGGCTGCAATGCTTGGTAAGAAATGTACGCATTATCCAGCCCATGTAGTTGTAACTCCTCTGTACAGTATGTTCACAAATAAAATAAAATTAAATTAAAAAAAAAGAAAATGAGTAGTTAGTTATAAGAATTTTGAAGAACACATATATGCTATCCTCTTAACAATTTATTTTCTTTTAAAAGTGATGAATTTCTATAGAATAAATGGTTTTCTGGTTTACTATAAGACAATACTAAAATTTTCTTTTTTTCAAAATAGTGTCTGTGAAAATATTTTATACTTTGATACCATTCAAGTTGATGATCCTGTGATAAAGAAGAGGTGATAAATTCAAATTACTTGTCAAATACTATTAATTTTTAAAAGGTAATATACATTGAATAATATTTATTATATCAATACAGTGAAATTATATTTTATGTAACTTATTTTTTAAATTTAATTTTTGTGTCAAGGCGATGAATAGAGGGGTTAAAGTAAAAAAAATAGTGAATACATAACTTTTCGAATCTGTTAAACTCATCCTTATTTTTTTCACATTTTTCCTTCACTCCAATACCCCTCACAAGTTGTACAGTAATTTTCCAACATATTGTCTTCTGTGTAGTGCTTTTTCATTGATTTGACCTTTGTCTTTTGTCTCACCACTTTGTTGTTCCTTATCCCTTTCCAATTCTGTTAAATGTATATACAATACATAGGGTACCAAAATAAAATACAACAGGGGATAAACCATAGGGGGAAAACACACAAAAAAAGAAATTATATAGTACAATAAAAACATCCACTACAAAATCAAATCTCTGTTACCATATCTTAGAGTTCATTTTGTTCAGCAGCATCTTATATCGTCATATACATATATAGCTATTGAGCCATTCTGCTTATCCACCAGAACTGTACTAGTCATTTTCTAATGATTAAAAATGAGGGAAAATATGGAATCTGTTTCTTTGTGTCTTGCTTATTTTACTCAATAGGATTTTCCCATTTCTTTTATTTTCCTCATGAATGTGGTGATGCCATTCTTTCTGATGTAAGCGTAAAATTCCACTGTGTATACATAAAACATGTTCTCAATTCACTCATCTACTAAAGGGCATATGGGTTTGAAAGGTGATTACATGTAAGTATCCTTAGGAACATTCAAACATGACAGATGCCACTTCCACAGACATTCTTAAATCATGATTTCTAAGTAATATAGGATTATGTGGTGGTAGAAGCACTGAGATATCTAGGTAAGTCTAAGGTATATCTTGCACTGAAATTAGGCAGGAAAATATCCACTGTGTGGATAAAAATGGCAGTGACAAAATATTCACTTGAGAAAGATGTAGGAAGCTGCCAGAAGTATGAACAACTTCAGGTAATTTTGAAGAATTTAGAAATGTAAGATCAACTATGTCTCTTTAAATGAAAATCATGTACAGGAAGGGCAAAAGAAGGGGAAAAGAAAATAACTGACAGCAGGTCATTTCCGAAGTTCGAGTATGGAAAACATAATCTCTAACTTCCAAGTTATAAAGAGACCAATATAATATGTCCCACTTTATTTAGGTACCTGCAAAAATTTACTTGGTTTTCCCACTTTAATGCTCCAAAATAAATGAGGACATAAAAAATTACGTGATTGGGGACTGGGAAGGTGGCTCAGTGGTAGAGCGCTTGCCTTGCATGCATGATGCCCTGGGTTCGATTCCTCAGCACCACATAAGCAAAAAGAAAAAAAAAAGCCAGAAGTGGCACGGTGGCTCAAGTGGGAGAGCGCTAGCCTTGAGCTGAAGAGCTGAGGGACAGCGCCCAGGCCCAGATTTCAGGCCCCACGACTGGACCCCCCCCAAAAAAAAATATTACGTGATTGTCATTACTTCAACCGGAGACTATCTGTAATAAGCCCTGTTTTTCTCACTTTTTTCTTGGAAAACAGTGCCTGATGTAATGATGTTGTGGCTGATTACTAAGTTAGAGTTAGGGGGCTTCTACTTGTATGTTTATCCCAGTATATTTTAAAGCAGTTTTGCCCCAACGTATTCAACTACATTGTCTGAAACTGTACTTTGAATACATCCTCATACCTGGAAATTATACTACATCATTTCCTTGGAACATTCTACTTTGTGCTGTTGTCGTTTTTGCACATTCCTTTTGAGTTCACAGTTATTCTATTTCTATTTCATCTGTACAAACTGCCAAGAACATTGTTCAACTACCACTTCTTCTTTACACATGTCATATCTATGATTAAGGTACTTTGTCAAAGTTAATCAATAGAGTAGCCCTCAGTATCTGAGGAGAAATGTTCCACAGTATATCTATCCCTAAGGCCACAGGAGAGGATGAAGAATTTAAAGCATTTTGAGACAAACAGTAATATTAGACTTGAAAGATTCCTTAGGGACTTTTTCGTGGCGCTTATTAGATTCCCCAGGAGGAATATAAATTTCCACAAATTTTGGAGCTAATTAGTAACAGAATTAATATTGGATCCTAGATGATGTGTTATTCCAAGTCATTACTGTATTATTGTTACAACAGAATCCTTCCCTACTTGCAAATATGCATGAGAAAATGAAAGGAAAGCATTAAGGCAAACTATTTTATCTTTTTACCCATTTAATCCTATTCATCCTAATGTCTGAACTCTTCCATTCAATAAAAGCTTGAAGTTTACAAGAGCCCTTCCTACATATAAGAATGTGTGACAGGGTGATTGACATGGTTATTACAGCATGGAGATATCCCTACGAGGAACTACATTTACATAGAATATAATGCAATTTTATGTGTTAATGACTAGTAAGGTATTTGCTATTTAAAAAGTCAATCCTAGGAATCTTCAGGAACATTAGTATAGCTGTATGTTCAACCTAATACTTATTGTTATTTGTCCTACATTTATAATGGATAGGCTGATAAGATACCCAACCATATCTAAAGATCTTTCAATAAAATCCAAATCTGATATGGATACATTGGATTCTCTTTGGAACTCTATAAATTAATCTTTTCTGTGCTCTAGTTCAATCTATAACCTCCTGGTTGAACAGAGCCTTCAAAAATATTCACAGGATAACTGTAATAAAGTTCATGACATATCTTTATAATGGTTCTATGGTCAGGAAAAAAGCATTGGTTATAATCAACAGGGCCTTTTGAATTCATGAATTCAGAATTTTATGGCCTCATTTTTACATCTCAAAATTTTATCAATGTGACTTATATCTCTAACACTTCACAAAAAAACTGCTCTTATTGACGTTGGCTAAGTCCTTTTAGTTTTCAAATCCAAATAACATATTTCCTTTATTATCTCTGTAAGAGTTTGGATCTTTGCTTCCTTCCAATTCTTTCTGTACTTATATGAATTTGTTTTTATTACTTTGCAGTTTCCATATTTATCTCTTTCTTCCAGACATGTCTACACTGGTGCTCACAGCGCTCACTCTGGTTTCAGAACTTTCCTTTTCCTCTTCCCTATAATAATGCCATCTCTTTTATACTTTTTTTCATATTCATGGTCTTGGATATTTTGATGATGTCTATACAGACTAACCTTTGTATCTGTTTAATATAAACTTTAGAACTATAAGAGAGATTTCCCCCTAAATCCATCATTTCCACTTGTAATCCTTCACCAAGAATCTCACTAAAACAGGTGCCAGGAGAGAGATATAGAAGAGATATAGAAGTACTTTAGAATTCCTTTCTTTTTTTACTGTGAAAATAATGTACAGAGGGGATACAATTACATGACCAAAATAATAAGTACATGCCTTATCAAGAATTGTTTCCTCCTCCTTTGTTTCACCTTACCATCCCTGACCTTCCATTTCTTCCCCGTCTGCTGTCAAAGTTGCAAAGTTTGTTTTTCGACATAACATCTTGTGTATCTCATTGTTACAATGGGTCCAACTGTATCCCTATTTAAACAATTTGTTTTTTTCCTTCGCCTCCACAAATTGGAACAACATCAAATACAGTGAAATTAGAAGTTATACCATGGGGGAATGACATACAAAGCAACAAACTAATAGCTTATAAATATGTTAGAAAAAATAGGAAGAAAAAAATATTTGCGTCATCAACTTATCTGATCGTTTCTGCTTGTCTCAGACATATATGTGTTGCAAATAAAAGAAACCATGGGACCTTTGTTTCTTTGGGCCTGGCTTACTTCACTTAATACAATTTTTTTCAAGTCTCTCCATTTCCTAACAAATGGGGCAAGGTCATTATTTTTTGAAGGAGGCATAGAATTCCACTGTGTATATATACCACAATTTCTTGGTCCATTTATCTATTGAGGGAGATATGGGTTGGTTCCAGATCTTAGATACAATAAATAATGCCACAATAAACATAATTGAGCTGGAAGTTTTCGTATGGTCTTGTTTGTGATCATTTGGGTAAATGCCCAAGAGTGGGATTGCTGGGTCATAGGGGAGCTCTATGTGGAGTCTTTTCAAGAACCTCCATACTGCTTTCGAAAATGGTTAAAAAAGCTTACACTGCCACCAACAATGCAGTAAGGTTCCTTTCTGTCCACATCCCCTCCATTCTACCTGGGGTGAGATGGCTTCTCAGTGTTGTTTTGATTTGCATTTCTTTTATGGCCAGGGAGATTGAGTATTTCTTCATGTGTCTATTGACCATCCTTCTTTCCTCTTCACAGAATTTTCTCTGTATGTCTTTAGCCCACTTACTTATTGGGCAATAGTTTCTCTGAGGATTTGTTGTAGCGGCATTTAATTTTTGGACTTCCAGCTATATTTTAGATATAATACCCTTGTCCATTTTATGAATAGTGAAGATCTCCGAATCCATGGGCCTTCACGCCCACAGATTTCATGCAATCCCATTTGTTCAGTCTTTCTTTGATTTCTTATGTTTCTAGGTCTCTATTGAGAAAATTTTGGCCTGTGACAAGGAGACCTAGGATTTCTCCTCTACTCTCGCCTATTAGATAAGATGGGTGACCAAGATTTTCTCAGTATCTGTCACTAATATTATTTGAACGTACTCCTTTCTATGCTCCTGATAGCAACTTGTTTCAAGTACTCATCACTAGTCACCTAGGCCTAAAATAACCTCTTACAAATTATGTTTTCCCCTGTAGTATTTTCATATTATGTGCTTTTAAGCACAAAGAATGAAGAGCTCAGACACAAATTCTTGTATCATTATTTATTCATTACATTAACTGTTGACCTTAGTTTTCTCATTTGTAAATGGATGTAATCTACCAGAAATATTGAAGAATATATTTGTTGACTTCTAGAGCAAGAAAAAGAAAAGTGGAGAGCCCTTAAATTTTTGAACTTAACTTACAAATAAGGAAAGATTCAAATTTAGTTAGTTGATGCAAAGTCACAAATAGTTTCATGAAGGAATAAAATTAATTTTTACTTTTTGCCTTTAATGCTTTTGTCCTTTTAAGGCAACTATAGATACTTAAGTTACGTTTTGTAAATTATACCATGTGGTTATAGCTGTATCAAAAAACTTACTCAATGTACCATTGTAAAACATTGGTTATTGAATAGTGTTTATATGAGAATATTATTTGAAATAATGATATTTAGTTGAAAAGTAAATCTTAGTCCATCAAACTTTTTCTTATTGCCACATGTTCTTTATAAATTTATACATAGTTTTTGTACATAGATTTTCTCCAGTGAACTGGATAGAATCCAATTCTGACAAGGATTCTGCCTAATGAGTGAAGCATGCCTGAGGTATATTCGGTTACCATCTAGGGCTATATAAGAAAGCCACTGGATATGTGTTTGTTCTAAGCCTTACTTCTACATTCCCAAGCCTAGAACTAACAAGATCATTTGATAACAGAAAGCATTCGGCTTATATTTTATTTTTGGGGATAATCAACATGTGGAAATAAACCAAATAAATATATTTATTTATATTTTATAAATATATTTACATAAACATATTTTATTTATAAAATACAATATAATGAATGCTATAATGTGTAATGTAATATATAAAATAATGTATAAAATAATATATAATAAAATAAAATAATATATAAAATAATGTAACGTATCCATTAGAGAGTTTTCAGGAGTAGCATTAGTTTTTATTCTCTCTACCTTCTTATGTGAATGAATTTCTTGATAGTGAAATTCTCCTTTTGTTAGTTTTATTGTATGCAATCCAAAGCTGTATAGTACCATGTATTCATTGTGTGTAATCTAGCTTCAAAGATGTCTAAAAAGTCTTTCTTTTTCAATCACAACATTGACATTATCGGAGTATGCATTGTGGTCATCATCATCATCAAAATTATTATTAGCATCATAAGTGCCCTTTTTTGAAAGTCTGGTAGGTGTCTATGATTTTGCTATTATTTATTTTGATTAATAATTATGTTACCACTGTGCATGCATCCATGTTAACATTTTGAATTAACAAAGAAACAAAAAATTAACCGTATCAAGTATCTTGACTATGTGCTTATAACAAATTATTGAACAGACTTTTGGAAGCATTGAAATTTTTAACCAGTATGAATTAAATTCCTCTCTTCCTGTCACTACAGACAAATATTTAAGAGTTAATAGATTTTTTTATGTAATATACTATAAATATTTCTAAACCATCATGTGGATATCTAAAATTCCCTTGAAAGTAATAAACTCTAATTTCTATTTTACATTAGGTAACGTTTAGAAAAATAGATTGTATACTTTTGAAATAAAGGTAAAAAATAATAGCATAGAAGTTTTAGTGGGAGTTTGTCTTCAGAAAAAAATATGTATATATACTTTTATGTGCTGAAAGACATACATTTTTAGAGAGGATTTGTCATCAGAAATATATATATATATATATATATATATATACATATCTAAATTTAAGTATAGAAAGATGTACATTATAGTGAAACGAAACTAAAACCTTACACATAATGGAAATTTTTAAAAATACATCAAGCCAAGGCCAGTGACACACCTATAATTCTAGCTATTCTGGACGCTGGGATGTTAGAATTGCATTTGAAACAAGTCCAGAGCGAAAAAATATTTGATACACTGTTATTAACCACTAAAAACTAGGATAACTCTGTGGCTCAAGTGGTAGAATGATGGCCTTGACCATATAAACGTCACAGAACAATTTACTTATAAAGTATTTTCCTTACACCTCTTTGATTACAGGGTGGGCCAAATGATCTCCATATATATTTTCATTTATTGTGTGTGCCATGTGGTTTATCATCTTAAGATGGTGGTGCTGCCCATAGTGCTACTGCACCTGTGTGCAAAAGATTAATGCCATGGTATGTATTGCTACCAAAAATTTACTGTATATATTTATAATATATGTGTTGTGCCTATATACAATGGGTACCAGGCCAAGTTGTTTTTTTTTATTTAGAAGTGTTTCACATTTCCAAATTTTCTTATAATGTTATGCTTGTTTTTTTTTATTTTAACTTTCCTGATTCTGACTGGTACTTAGCATTGTAGTGTCTTCATCGTTATTTAAAGAAAACAGTCTAAATGGAAAAAACAATGTCTTAGGGACAGTGCCCAGGCCCTGCCACCACCACCAACATACAACATCCTTAACTTAACAAAAGCATCCTTTAACTGCTGCCAACAATTATTAGAAACATGAACACATTTCCCTGGAAAACGTTAAGTAAAATTGTAGCATATTTATGTCTATGTTAAAGACATGACTATTTAGATTGTTGAAGATATTTGGTAATGATTAGAAACTAGGAATAATGATCACAAACAAGGCCATACTAATGCTACTAGCACAACTATGTTTATTGCAGTATTATTTACCATAGCTAAGATATGGAACCACCCCAGATACCCCTCAGTAGATGAATGGATGAAGAAAATGTAGTATATATACATTTCTATAGATTTCTATGTTTCCATCAGAAGGAATGACGTTGCCCCATTTGTAAGGAAATGGAAAGACTTAGGAAAAAATCATATTAAGTAAGCCAGAAGAAATACACGTCCCATGGTTTCCCTTATTTGCAGTACCTAGTATATGTCTGAGACAAGGAGAAACGATCAGATAATTTCATATTAGGTGAAATGAACCGCAAGATAAGACTCATTTTTTTCTTTCTTACTATTGTTTCTAACACATTTATAAGATGATTTCTTTGTTGCTTTGTATGTCCTTCCCCCGGGATATAACTTCTGTTTTTACTGTATTTGATGTTGGTATAATTTGTGAGGGGAAGTGGACCCATTGCAACCATGAGATCTACAAGAGGTTAAGCCTAAAAATGAACTTTACAACTTGGGTGTGGGGGGGGGAGGGAAGAGGGAGATGGGAAGTGGTGGGAAAGGGAAACCGGAGGAGGCAACAATGCTTGATAAAAAATGTACTTATTACTTGCCCATGTAATTGTAATCCCTCTGTACAGTATTTTCACAATTAAAAAAAAAAGAAAAGAAAATGATTCCAAGGCTGGTTCACTCTAAACTATATTTGTATTCTTCTTCTAGTTTTCATATGTTCGTAGAAATTAAAATTCCCAAATATTAGTGGATGTTAGAATTCAGAAACATTTTCACATATACTAGTACTTAAGTATAATTGTTTTTTCATTTCTTCTTTTCACAAATAAACCAACATTATTGTTTATTTTGTTTGTTTTCACTGCTATTGACTCTTTCCTTGAGAATAATTTACTAGCAAAGTAGAGAAATGCAATTGGATTGAGCAAGTAACATATGGTTTTCATAAAATGCAATAGCATACATATGGTTCTTCTGTCATTTGCTAAAAGTTTCTTCCAGAAAACGTTATTAATTAGTTGTAACTGATATATAAATCCAAGGTATTTCAGTTATCACATACACTGTTTGACTGAATTATATCTTTATAACCTCAAAATACACAGAAATCACATCTTTGTTTTAAAAGCTGTAAGTTGCAAAGAATTTTTAGCCAACACTGACATCTTTTTAGATACAGCCTATATATAAGCTAGTGTGTTCAGAGCAATGGAAGAGGAGAGAAAGTGGGTGGGGTTAGAACTGGAGGGAAGGAAGAGGTGAGACAGCAGGAGGAGAAAGAACTGGGAGGAGAGGAAGTTGAGGGAAGGGAGATGGAGTTGAGGAGCAGGAGTGGATGGATGGCAACTGTCCACCAAGGCAGATAAGGACAGGCCTGTGGATATTGTAGAGGCCTGAAGAGAAGAAAGAGGTCGTGGAAGGTTAAAAGGAAAAGACCTTGAAGGAAAAACAGGTCTGTAGAGAAGGAGAGAGGAAGGGAAAGGAAAAAGTCTTGTCATTTGAAATTTGAAGCTTTGT
Organism: Dipodomys merriami; assembly: GCF_024711535.1. Lineage (NCBI taxonomy): Eukaryota > Metazoa > Chordata > Mammalia > Rodentia > Heteromyidae > Dipodomys > Dipodomys merriami. The sequence goes on along the minus strand of NW_027203159.1, from coordinate 28,726,046 downwards.
ATATCATAATTCTTTGGAGTTGTGGTTTGGAAACCAATTAACAAAGCCTGGGCTATCCAATGAAGATCTGTTTGCTGACTGAAGCTACTCTTGGCTCTGGGTATCCAGCCCAGGACATGATATTCACAGGTCCCTTCATATTGTATATAAATATTTATTTTCTTAAATGTCACAGGATGGATACTTTAGTGCTTTAGAGGGCGGCATTTTTGAAGGCCCTAGTGAGATAATCTGTCTAGATGGCATCAGGCCTTCACCTCTGGGAAAACCTCCTTGAAGGTGAGTGTCTCAGAACTTACGGGTCAGATCCTGCCTTGACTGTCTTCCGAGACAGACGTGGACAACAGTCCTTTAGGAACACTCTAGGGGTCTGGGCAAGATTGACAACCTATTTTGGGGACCTTCTGTGGCTTACCTGGGGAGCCATTTGGCACACCTTCCAGAGGTCAACTGGGGACTAGTCCAGAGATCATCTTGGACCTCCTTGGGTGGTTATCTGGGGCTTCCTTGGAAAGCCATCGGGATCCTCCTAAAGAGAACAAATGAGATTTCTGGAGGATATATGGGGCCTCCTTGAAGGGTCATATAGGACCTCCTCTGTAGGACATCTGGCACTTAATTTAGAGGCCATTTGGCATCTCAGAAAGTCATCTGGTGCCTCCTTTATTTGTTGTGAAAATACTGTACAAAGGGATTACAATTACATGGGCAAGATAATGAGTACATTTCTTATCAAGCATTGTAGCCTCCTCCTTTGTTTCCTCTTTCCATCCCTTCCCATGCTCCCCCACCCCGCCTCCCCATCCAATCCTCCCTGTCCTATTACCTCCCCCACTAAAGTTGTTAAGTTCGTTTTCAACATAACGACTTGCACATCTCATTGTTGCAATGGGTCCTCCTGTATCCCTATTTAAATGATTTGTTTTCCCCTTTCCCCTCCACAAATTATACAGACATCAAATACAGTGAAAGCAGTCGTTATACTGTAGGGGAGGGATATACATAGCAATAAAGAAATAATCTTATAAATGTGTTAAAAACAATCACATGAAAGAAAAAAAAAAACATTTGAATACATATCTTAGGTTTCATTTCCCTAACATCACCTTATCTGACTTTTTCTGCTTGACTCAGACATATACTAGATATTGCAAATAAGGGAAACCATGGGGCCTATTTTTCTTTGGGCCAGGCTTATTTCACTTAGTATAATTTTTTTCCAAGCCTTTCCATTTTTTAACAAATGGGGCAATGTCATTCTTTCTGATGGAGGCATAGAATTCCATTGTGTATATATACCACATTTTCTTGATCCATTCATCTACTGAGGGGCATCTGGGTTGGTTCCATATCTTAGCTATAGTAAATGATGCTACAATAACCATAGTCGTGCTGGTAGCTTTAGTGTGGTCTTGTTTGTGAACATTTCGGTAAATTCTCAAAAGTGGGATTACTGTGTCATAGGGGAGCTCTATGTGGAGTCATTTGAGGAACCTCCATACTGCTTTCCAAAGTGGTTGAACAAGTTTACACTCCCACCAACAATGCAGCAAGATTCCCTTCTGTCATCCCCTTCAGCATCTGAGAGACAACTTTGAACTCCTACAGTGGCCATCTGGGGACTTCATTGAGAAGCAATGTGGGTCTCCTCAAGTGGTAATCTCTGGCCTTTTCGAAATGCCATCAGAAACCTCTTCCTAAGGTCCTTTGGGACTTCCTTCAGAAGTCAACTAGTTCTTCCTCTAGAAGGCATCTGCGACGTCCTCCCAAGTTTCGGTGGGACTTCCTTGAGAAGCCATCTGGAACTTCCTCTGTAGATCATCTGCAGCTTTCTCAAGAAGGCCATCTGGGATTTCTCCAGACAACAGTGCATTATAATGTCACAGGATCAATGTGAAATCACCATGGGTTTGTGATGTCAAAGTGGTGATCAGGTCGCTATGGGTTTGTGATGTCACAATCAGTTTATTATATCACAATATGATCAATTTCAACTTCTACTAGTTCATGAGGATAATAGTACATACAAGGAGATTAAAGTCCCAAAGTTCACGAATTTTGTAAAAAGTTATGAGGTCATAAAAATTTCCGAAAACACAATGGAATAGTGATATCGCAATGACAATATGATTTGAGAATATCATATCCTAATAATGTTTTGTCACAATTAGTTGGTAATGCAATAAATTTGTGATGTCACAATAGGTTTGTGATGTTACAGTGCCATTCTAGACCTCAATTTTCATTAACTCACAATGAGTACATGAATTTTAAAAGGGCCTCTGATATCTCCATAGATATGATTCATCCTAAACGTGATAAAGTTCTAACAAGTTTGTGATGTCACAATGTCACACAAGTGTTATGAGTCTGGAAATGTGATGTCACAATGGTCAGAAGGTCCTAGTGAATTTCTCATATCACTTCTCATATCTGAAATATAAGGTCGACACAGATTATGAACTCACAAAGGCCTAAGTTATCACAATAGCACCACATCACAAAATTGATGAGGACAGGACAGGTTTGTGATATCACAGTGGGTTAGTGATATCACATGGCAACCTGAGGCCACAAAGCAACTGTGATATCACAATGGATATAGGTTCACAATGGGTCTGATATCAACCCCCATGGATGAAACTAGAATAGGCATTCATTATGTGTCTATGAAGTTACCATGGCAATGTGATGTCCTAATGCTAAGTTGTCATTTTAGTTTTGTGATGTCACAATGAGCTGATGGTGTCATATTGACAATGTGATGTTTTACCCCTGCTGATATCACAAAGGGTTTGTGATGTTTCAATGGTGTAACAAAGGGACTGTGATATAACAAAGGCAATGTGTTTTTTTCAAAGCGGCAAACAGTTATAATTGTTTTGGGATGTCACAAGGTGATACTTATGTCACAACAACAGTATAATATTACACTGGGTTGGTGATGACACAGTGGTGATGACTTAACATTGGGTATGGGATTTCAAAATAGGTTTGTAATATCACAATGATTGCAATTTTAATTGCTACTAGTTCAAAGTTAGAATACAAGTTCACAGAAAGTACTTAAAGTCCCAAAGGCCATGAATATTCTAAAATGTTATGAGTCATAATAGGTTTCTGAAAACACATTGATATCAAAATAGCAATGTAATTTCACAATATCATGTAATAATTAAAAGGAATCCTTCACATCCATTTCATGGGACCACAGAGAAGAGGCAGGCACAGGAAAATTATTATTATAAATTTTATTATATAAGTCACATTTATGCCAACAGGGAGCACATAGAGTCTGTCCTTATCCAGATAGCAGAGGATTTAGGGATGGGAAGTGAGGTAGGTGGGTATTCAAGTGTATATGGAAGGAGAGAGAGAGTGGCCAACTTTAACATAGGAGTCCCTGGGCAAGGAGTAGCTCAAGTATGGGTGGAGCTGAGGATCAAAAGTGGGCATAGTGCTAACAATTCCCCACTTTATTGTTTAATGAAAAGGCCTGGATTATAAAATGAGGTAATTTCTCCTGCTACTTCCTGCTGTAAAGAAGTGAAGCAGTTAGGGTCCCTTTTTCATTGCTCAGTCAGCTACCATCGAAGCAGCATCTGCTTGACATTTTGGTTGTAAAGCTCCTCCTTTTCCCATGGCAATACTTATCTAATATGCAAGACACAATTAATGAAAGACATGTATTGCTGTTAGTACCTCAAGAGAGGATAGGCCATGGATGGATTGAATCCCAAAAGAGGCTTTCAAAAACCTGAAATTGCCTTTTCTGTCTTAGATACATAGCATGGTACCTAACACTTGGCATCCTGGAAGGGAGGGGGGCAAGTAAAACTTTTCCCACTATAGGATCACAGTAACCTAAAGAGGATGTAGCAGTGATATTTAAAGCTCCTAGAGTCAATGGGTGTCAGGGGCTCTTTTGGCTACTTCTTGCTGGTCTGGGTCCATCAAATAGTCTCTGGAGCCATGGTCTTTGGAGTTTGGATCTGTGCTGGGCCAGGCAGGGCAGTCTAAGTGATGTCTCTGGTTGCCTGTATTAACAGGATGACCTTGATTGTAACCAGTTATAAGGAAGTTTTGGAAAGGTCGGGAAAGAAGCTGACAAAGTGATAAGGGCAGTTAACATGAATGACATAGAAAAACACACAATGGCCAGGGGCCAGAGAAGTTCCATTTGGAGTATAAACCCACTTGTGTCCCATTACGGGGAAGGAGGAATAACTGGACTCTTGGGAGGAAGAGGGTGTCTAGGGTCTTTTGGGCAAGTGGATAGGGGAGAGCTTAAAGGACTGGTTGGGAGAACCAGTCAGAGGCTACTATAAATACAAATAATAGATAATATAGGCAAGATTGTAATTTTTTGTCCAGCTAGAAGGTAGAGTGGTATGGACATTACAAGGGCAAGCAACTATTACCCTTGATCTCCTGGCTCTGATTTTGAAAGGGCAAATGTAATGTGACTCCACTTAGGACGTCATCTCCTTTTACTCCTCTCCAAGTTTTTCTGTTGTCAGGACTTACTTTGTCCTGGTGGGGACTCAGCATCTGTTGCCTGGATAGCTTGTCCCAGTTGGAATTTATTGGGTTTAGACTCAAGACCTGGGCATTGTTCCTGACAACTTCTGCTTAAGGCTAGTACTCTACCACTTAGAGTTCCAAAGTCACTTTCAGCCTTAGGCTGGATACTTAGAGGTGAGAGTCTCTATCTTTGATTTCATCGAGGCTCTGTACAGATAGCTGGCAGAATGAATTTTAGAGGGGTTTTTGTGCATAGGATGGCTTTGAACTGTGGCAAAAGGAATCTTTGTCACAAAAGCACTTCTTATTTCCAATTAAAGCAATAAGAAAATAAATGGAAGTAGAGGTTATCTATAACTTCTTTTTTTTTTTTTTTTTTTTTTTTTTGTCGGTCGTGGGGCTTTACCTTTGGGCCTGGGCGCTGTCCCTCAGCTCTTCAGCTCAAAGCGAGCGCTCAATCTATAACTTCTTAACAATTGACTAATAATTACTTGCAAGTGCTTTGCAATAACAAAAGCAAGTAGAGGTTTTAAAAAATGACTGGCACTCTAAGTACTACCCATTGCCTCTGGGCAGCCTGTTTAAAATAGTTTATATTCAACATTGAACTTTTAACAAATGTACACACTTTTTTTGGCCTACAGAAGCATAGCCTGTTTAACACTTTGGTTTGTAAAAGCATTTTTATGTCTGACTGAGGAACCTGATGTCTAGTGGACCCAACAATGCCTACCTGTTTAGGCATTGTTCACAATGAGTTAGTGATGTCACAATATGTTTGTAAGATCACAATGACATGTCCTATTTCAATTGCTACTAGATCACAATGAGGATACAAGTTCCCAGAAGGATTTTGAAATCCAAAGGCTTTGAATTGTCTAAATTATTATTAGGTCATAATAGTTTGCTAAAAACACAATGGGGCAGTGATATATAATGGCATTATAATTTCAAATTATCATGTCAACGTTTACATGCCACAATTAGTGATGGCATGTGTTGATAAGATCACTAGAGGTGTGAGATGTCACAATTGATTTGTGATGTCACAATGGCATGCTTGAACTCAATTGTCATTAATTCACAATGAGTATATGAGTTCACAAAAGGACTGTGAGGACTCCAAAGGCATGTGATTTTTACAATCATGATGAATTCCTAACAGGCTTGTGAGATCAAAATATGACACAATTGTCATGACATCTAGCAGTGTGATGTCATAATGATCATTATATCACAGTGGATTTCATAAAACATACCTGAAATATTATAGGTCAAAAACTGTGGAGCACATGGGCAGCCAAAATGGCGCTGGGAGAGAGTAGAGTGGGCAGAGTCCAATTGATCTGCCCATCAGTGCCTAACCAGCCTGTGAAGGCTCAGGTGAATGATATTGTATGACCTTGACAGTGATTGGTTTCTCTTCCTCCCTTACCATGCCACCCACCCTTTTTGTCTTTAAAAGGGGCTGCTCTGTTAATAAACGAGTTTTTCTACCTGCTGGATTTGGCTCCCCACTGTTTCTGATTGTCTCCTGGGCTGAGAGAGGCTGGGGAATTGGTAAGCGCTGCACTTACCTTTCCTTGGACCCCGTCCGTCTTTTGTGGGATCGACGAAGACCAACATCTGGCGCCCAATGTGGGGCACGAAAGGAAAAGATACCAGCTGAGGCTAAGTGGTCTCTCGGGGTAAGTGAAACCCTAAATATGGGTAATGTTATATCACAGAAGAAGGAGGAGGAGACAACATTAGGCCTAGAAAGAGTACACGAGGACTTGGGAAATGAGAAGGAAAAGGAAAGGGTCAAATCAGATTGAGAACACACTGAGATGTGCACAGTAGAAGTCAAAACAAGGATGAAAATTACCCCCTCTGACCCAGCTGATACTGATGTTCTTAGGCCCCCTCCCTATTCCCCCAATTGGAGGGGAGGTACGGCACCCTATGAGACCTGCAAGAGGGACTTGCAAGACCCAGACCCCTACCATCCTTCCATGGAGGGGCCGAGGGCCGGGGAAGTAACCTCCTCAGAGACCTCCTCTGGAAAGGAAGGGCCACTCGAGAGCCCAGACTCTAGGCCACAGGATATGCTTCCCCAAGCATATCCAGTCAATCTGGCACCAGGAATCTGGCACAGGCCCTTGGAATGGTATCCATGGGAAGCTAAGGATCTTAAAGAGCTCCTCAAGGCGGTGGCGGAGGTTGGCCCAAACTCTCCCTGGGCCCAGACCCTATTACAAGACATTGCCTATCACCCGTGGTCCCTAAGGACTGGATGGATGTGGCCAAAGCCGTTCTTACTAGTTCTCAGTTTATTAAATGGTGTGCTTTCTTTAAGGAGGAATGCAGAATGTGGGCAGAGAGTAACTTGCAGGCTCAACCAGTGATAACTATTACCTATGCCATGCTAGCAGGGAGGGGGGAAGGGTACTCCATCGGCATCCAACAGGCTGCAATACCTGGCCCGTACCGTGACCAGGTGAGGCAGGCAGGACTTGCCGGGTGGTACAAGCTAGATGATGGGCCTACTGAGTCCCCCATAGCAGGAGTGAGACAAAAACCGGGTGAGTCTCTACCTGATTTCATAGACCAAGTCCAACAGAGTGTTCACTGAAAGCTGCCAACAGGGAACCTCCGAGATAAGTTTGTAAAGCTGCTGGTCTGGGAAGGGATGAATGCAGACCACCGCATGGCCTGTGTGGGATTGAGAGAGAGTTCCCTGGGCAGATGGGTGGTGGCCTCACAGGATGTGGGAAAGCACCATCACCAGTCCCAATCACTATCTTTAGCTTTACAACAATCGCCTGCCAACCAGTCTGAGGGCAAACCGTCCCCTACACCCTGCCCCAGGGGCATGGAGGGATACAAGTTTGATTTAAATGGGAAGTCTTTAAACTTGTGGAGGGGCATCCTCTAGCCCATTTAACTCAAGGAGGAACCCCCTCTGCTGTGAGGCCCAGGCATCCTCATGGCAGGGCAGCCCAGGCATATTGGACTTCACAGAGGAAAAGACTGGAAAATACAGATATTGGCATCTATTAGTATAAGTGGACAGTTTTTCAGACTTGGTGAGGCATTCCACACAAAGAATGAAATTCTTCAGGAAACAGCTGAAAAATTACTCCACGAAGTAATTCCCTGATTTGGCTTAACCTTAGCAGTGGGGTCAGACAATGGTCCAGTCTTCATGGGCAAAGTTACTCAATTATTAACTAAGACCGTAGAAATAAATTAGAAGTTACATTGTATTTATAGACCTCAGAGTTCAGGTAGAAAGTATGAATAGGAAACGTTAATTACAGAGACTGGCCATGACTTGGTAAGCCTCTTCCTCTTTGCTCTCCTTCAAGCAAAATGCATCCTTGATGTTAGAGGATTCACTGAAAAATAATTTATGGTAGAACAATCCCTTTGGTTCATAAATTGGGAAAGCTATATTAACAGAAATGTCTAACCACAATCTTATATCATCCTTGCTGGCTTTGCAACATGTTCTTTTATGTGCCTATCCTTTGGTAGCCAAGACCCACCAGCCCAGCTGTGAAAAACTACCCATCTTTCTTGCCTGGACAGCTGGTGTGAGTAAAAGTTATCACACTCTTGAATTGGAACCCAAGTAGAAAGGATATTACTCAATGGTGATAACTACCATCATTCTCAAGTGAAGCAGACAGTGGAATAATATCCAGAGAAAGCTGAAAGATGGAGTGTTTAGAGACATTCATGGAATCCGTTAAAATTAAGACTTATCAAATTTTAATTAAGTAATGTTTCTATGGTTTCCCCATTGTTATCTCTTAAATTTGGTTTTAAAACCTATTCAATGGAGGAAGAGAACAGAAAGATTACGATTTGATCCAGAAGTAATCAAGGATTTGATTACCCATGAAAATCAATGGCTCTTGGGCATGCTACTGGAGGGGGTGGAGTGTCAAGCTCCACATGTTGAGCTGTCAAGAAATGATTGTGCAATGGACAGTTTGGGAAGTGACACTTGAAAACTGTTAGTCGTGATACCCGTTGGAGTGGGGGAAGGGTAAGCCTATATATAGGCTTAATTTCAGAGCAAATGTTGAGGAAAGAAAGAGGGGAAAGACCTGGAAGCAAGGAAATGGTGAGACAGAAGGAGGGGAAAGACCTGGGAGGAGAGAAAGTTGAGGGAGAGCTGGTGGGGAAGGATGTCCACTGGTCTCCAGGGCAAAGCAGGGCAGGCCTGTGGGGTGTGGAGAGGCCTGAAGAGAAGCAGGAGGTGGTAGAAGGGGAAAAGAGAATGATCTGGAAGGAAGGAAAGGTATGTTGAGATGGAGGGATGAAAGAAAAATGACAAAACCTTGCAGTTTGAATCTTGGAGGTTTGTATACTGTAATTTTGGTGTTTGGTGGATTACAGATCAATTTTAAAAAAGGACAGGGCTGGCCATTGGAATTCTGCAGAATGGTTATGTACACTGCTCTTGGATCTGAGTATTTAGGCAAGGATATTGTAGTTGCTGGCCCCTTTCTATTGCAAATATTTTTAAATTATATTTCATGTGTCTCATCAGTTTGTCTAGTGCTTTTTAGGTCAGATTTATATGAGATCACAGAAGGAGCTTGAAATCCCAAAGGCCATGAATTTTCTAAACTCTTACAAGGTCATAGTAAGTTTGTGAAAAGCCAAAAGTAAAGTGATATCACAATGGCCATGCCATGTCAAAATGTCATAATTATATTTTGATGCCACAATTTGTTGGTGATTCCATAATGGTGATGCGGTTACAATAGTTTTCTTTCGTCTCAATTGATTTGTGATGTCCAAATGGTATGAGAGATCTCAATTTTCATTAACTCACAATTAGTATTTCAGTTTAAAAAGGGACTGTGATGTCTCCAAAGGCATGTGTTGTCACAAAATTGATCGCAATTTGAGGTCACAGTGGTCATTATGTCACAGTGTATTTCTGATAATACATATCAAACCTGAAATATTATGAGGTACAAAACAGATTATGAACTACTAGAGGGCTTAAATATCAGAATGCCCTATCCACATAACTTTTGCTACATGTTTCCATTGTAGTATCTTAGGCCCTTTGTAAGTTCCTAATATTTTTGACCTCATATTTCATGTGATGTCAAAATTCACTGTGAGATCATGACCACTGTGAGACCACACTGCCAGATGTCATGACCAATATGTCACGTTGTGACAGCACAAACCTGTTTGGACTTCACATCTGTGACAACAAATTCTGTTGGAGACATTATAGTTCCTTTTGAACACATATATTAATGACAATTGAGATACAGCATGCCATTGTGACATCACAAACTCATTGTGAATTCACAAATCAATGGTGATCTACTCTACATTATGGCTTCACCAAATAACTGTGGTATCTAAATATTATTGTGGCATGATGTTGTGACATCACATTGCCATTTTGATATCCCTATCCCATTGTGTTTTCACAAACCTAGTTTGACATATCATTTTAGAAAATTCATTGACTTTGGACTTCTATATCCTTCCTTGAACTTGTATCCTCATTGTTAACTAGTAGCAATTGAAATTTTACATGTGATTGTGGTATTACAAACCCATTGTGACCTTATCACCAGGTGATATACTTTCTACTTCGTTACAGAACTGTCCATCCTTCTAGCTCAAACTTTTTCTCTTCCACCAATTACTTCATCTCTTCCAGACTCTCAACTTTCCACAGGGCGGTCCTGCTCTGTCCTGCTGGCAAGTTGCCACTCTCCCCCTCCTGCTCTGCCTAAACATCCTCTATTCCCACGACTTACCCCTTTCTCTCTCATGCCTTTGCTGAAAACATGCAGTCCATTTATAAGTTGTATCCCTACTTGATTCTAATGGGTATCCTGCCTAACAGTTTTCTGAGGTCACTTCCCAAGCTACCCACCGCCCAGTCACTTCTTGACAGTTCACCATGTGGGGATTGACACCCCACCCTCTCTAGCAGCATGCCCTTCCCCATTTAAAAGCCACGTGGAACCCCCTTGGAGGTCATCTGGGGACTCCTCGAGAGGTCATCTGGAGGCATTACTGAGAAGCCATCTAGGACTCTTCGGGAGAGGCCATCTGGGACCACATCAGGTGGTCTTCTGGGGCTTACTGGAAAGGCAATGAAAAAGCTCTTCTGGATGTCATGTATGGCGTACAAAGGAAATGAGCTGGGGCTTCTTTGAGAAGTCATGTAGGACCTCTTCCCAAGGTCATCTGGGGCTTCCTGGAGAAGTCATCTTAGAATACCGCTGATGGGTGTCTTGAGTGGTTCATCTGGGACCTCCTTGAAAGGCCATCTGGGACCAATTCTGAATGTCAGGTTGGGCATCCAAGGCCATCTGGGACCTCCTCCACACGTCATTTGGGGCCTTCTTATGAGGCCATTGTGACCTCCTCCACAAGTCATCTGGGACTTCCTGTAAAGAGACTTGGCACTATTGGTATAAGTATCTTTGGGAAGCGGTCTGTTTGTGCCCTGTATATACATCTCTTTACTCCTTTTTCCAGATGGGAGAAAAATGTCCTCAAGTTCTCATAACTGAAAAATCTTCTCCCCAGTGTTTCAACATCCCCCAGGGGAAGACACACTATTGTATGCTGCCTCCTATTCTGTATCATTAGCACTTTGTATGTTAAGTTTCCCATCTATCAAAAATGTTTTCTTTTACTAGCCTGAGGTGTTACAAGGTGGTAAAGTCCCTTTATTACATAGAGACATGGCAGAGATGGTAGGTAAGCCCCCTATCTAATGTATGTTACCTTTAAAAGTATTGACCTGTATAACTCGAATCAGCAAAATCACAACAGGTTTGTGATGTCACAGTAGTTTAGTGATATCACAATGGCAATGTGATATCACAAGTATTATGAGGTCACAAAGGGTTTTTTTTTGGGGGGGAGGGTCCGGTTATGGGGCCTGAAGTCTGGGCCTGTGTGCTGTCCCTCAGCTTTTCAGCTCAAGGCTAGCACTCTACCACTTGAGCCACAGTGCCACTTCTGTTTTTTTTCTTTCTGCTTATGTGGTGCAGAGAAATCGAATCCAGGTCCTCAGGCATGTAAGGCAAGCACTCTACCACTGAGCCATCTTCCCAGCCCCCACAAAGGGTTTCTTATATCACCCAGTTGCCACATTTGAAAAAGAATGAAATCACAGAATAGCATTCACAATTAGTTTGTCGTAATGACAATGAGATGCCAAAATGCTATGACATCAATGTTGTTCGTGATAGCACATAGAGCTGGTGCTATCATAATGATAATGTGATGTCACACTGGCGGTGATATCACAAAGGGTTTGGGATGTTACAGTGGCATGTCTGATCTCAATTGTCCTTAGTTCACAATGTCACAATGACAATATGTTTATGGAAAGGACTGTGATGTCACAAAGCCTATGTGGTTTTTCAAAGGTGCTACATGGTTATAAAAAGTGTGGGATGTTAAAAATGTGATGGTGATGTCACAGTGGCAATGTTATACCACAGAGCATTTGTGATATCAAAGTCATAATGAAGTCACATTAGGATAGTGGTGTCACAATGAGATTGTATTATGAGACTCACAAAATCATCTTGAATTATTGATAGTTCACAATGATATGAGTTCCCCGAAAGATCTGGAAGCCCAAAAGCCAATGTATTTTTTAAATGTTATGAAGTAATAATTGGTTTGTGATAATACAATTGGACAGTGATATAACAATGGCAATATGATGTCAAAAAATCACATCATAGTAATATTTTGTTGACACTGTTCATTGGTAATGATGATGATATCACAATAATTTGTTGATGTTTCATTGGGTTGGTGATGTCACAAATTCATGTGGTATATCAATTATCATTACATCACATGTGTATATGAGTTCAGTGACTGTGATGTCTCCAAAGGCATGCATTGTCACAAATGTGAAGTCCTAACAGGTTTATGATGTCACAATGTGACACAACGGTCATGATGTCTGGCAGTGTATTCTCACAATAGTCATCATTTCACAGTGGATGTCAGATATCAATTTTCATATCTTAAATATGAGGTTAAATCAGATTATGAGCTCAAACAACTTAAGATATCACATGATAGCATATCAATAATTTATGTGGACAGGAATTAATTGTTATGTCATAGTGGTTTATTGATATATCAATAACAATGTAGGTCACAAAGGGATTGTGATGTAACAATGGTTATGATGTCATAATTTGTTTCTGATATCAATCTACATGACACTTTTGAAATATAACAAAAATCTCAGAATTGTTATTCACACTGTCAATGATTTCATATGTGATGTCAATGTTATGATATAATTTTAGCTTGGTGATGTCACAAAAAGTTGATATTGTCATAATTACAAAGGGATGTCTCACTGGTGGTGATGTCACAAAGTGTTCAGAATGTTATAATATGTCATTAGTTCAAAATGACCAGATGGGTATACAAATTTACTGTGATAATATCACAAAGGCCAAGAGTTTCTTCAAAGTTGCTAAGAGTTCAAAATTTGGGAGGTCACAATGTGCTTGTTATATCACATTATAATGTGATGTCAAAGAAGGTTTATAAGATCACAGTGGTCATGAAGTCACAATTGGTTAGTGATGCCATAATGAGTTTGCAATATAAGGTGTCAAATTTCAATTGATACTAGTTCCACATGAGGATATTTTCACAGAAGGAGCTTCATAAAAAAAGCCAACATTTTTTCTAAAAGATTATGAGATCATACTAGGTTTGTGAAAACACAATGGTACAGTGATAATGCAATGGCAATGTGATGTCACAATATCATGACATAGTAATGTTTTCATGTCACAATTAGTTGGTGATGCCATAATGGTGATAAGGTCAAAAAAGTTTTCTGATGTAAAAATCAATGATGTTACAATGGCATGCTGGCTCTAAATTGTCATTACTTTATTAGGAGTATATGAGTTCACAAATGGACAATAATATCTCCAAAGACTGTTGCCACAAATGTGATGAAGTCCTAACAGGTTTTGGATGTCACAATGTGAAACAACAATCATGATATCTGGCAGTGTGAAGTCATAAGGGCCATGATGTCACAGGGGATTTCTGATATCACTTGTCATACATGACATATTATGAGGTCAGAAAGAGATTATGAACTCACAAAAGGTCTAATATACCAAAATGGCAGCATGTCACAAGAGGTATGAAGACAAGACAGGTTTGAGATGTGACATTGTGTTAGTGATATCACAATGCCAATATGATGTCACAAAGGCACTGTGATGTCACAGTGGCTTTGGGAACACAATTGGTTACTGATATGAACTCATATGTCACAAGTGAAATAGAAATCACAGAATAGGCATTCACAATCAGAACTGGTTGTCCCAATTCTATAATGCCATTGTAGTTTGGTTATGTAACAGTGAGCTTGTGAAGTCATAAATACAATGTGATGTCATAAGTATTTTTGTTTTGTTTTGTTTTTTGAGTCCGGTCATGGGGCCTGAACTCTGGGCCTGTGCGCTGCTCCTTAGGTCTTCAGTTCAAGGCTAGCACTCTACCACTTGAGCCACAGCGCCACTGCCTGCTTTTATTTTCTGCTTATGTGGTGCTGAGGAATCAAACCCAGGGCCTCATGCGTGCAAGGCAAGCACTCTACCACTGAGCCACCTTTCCAGCCCTTCACAAATGTTTTGAGATGTTACAATGGTATGTCTGATATCAGTGGTCAGAACACAAGATATAGATACAAAAAGGGACTGTGATGTCACAAATGTCATTTGTTTATTTCAAAAGTACTAGGAGGCCAAAATAGATTTTGTATATCAAAATTTGATTGTGGTATCACAAGGGCAATGTGATATTATAATGTGTTTGTGATGTGAAAAAGTCATAATGGCTTTTTTATGTCATAATGAGTTTGGAATATTCCAATGGCATATCCAATTATAATGAGTAGAAGTTCACAATGAGCATATGAGCTTACAGTAGCAGCTTTTAGTCCCAATGTGCATGAAATTTCTAAAATATTGTCATACTAAGTTTATGAAAACACAGTGATATGACACTGCCAATATGATGTAACAATATCATATCATAATGATGCTTTGATGTCACAAATGATGTCATATATTTCATGAGGTCACAATAGATTTGTAATGTCACAATAAGATGGTGAACTCAAAAAGGGCATGTCAGATCTCAATTGTCACTAATTCACAATGAGTATATAGGTTCACAAATGGACTGTGATATCTCCAAAGGCATGTATTGTCACAAATGTAATGAAGTCCTAAAGGGTTTGTGATGTCAAAATGTTACACAATGGTCATGTCGTCTGGCAGTGTGATGTGAAAATTCTCATGTTTCAGTTGTTTTCAAATATCACATCTCATATCTGAAATATGAGACTAAAAATATGATCACACAATGGCCAATGATATCACTATGTCAGCATGCCACAAAAAATTAGGAAGACAAGAGAGGTTTGTGATATCACAGTGGGTCAGTCATATCACTAAGCAATATGATGTCTCAAATGTACTGTGAAGTCACAGTGCTTGTGAGGTAAAAATGCATTTCTGATTATTAACCCATAAGCCACATTTTAAATAGAATGAAATCAGAGAGTAGGAATTCAGAAAGTTTCTATGATGTCACAATGACAATGTAATGTCAAAACTCTATGGTGTCATTGTAGTTTTGTGATGTCACAATGAACCGATGTTAACTACAATTTGTTGTCATATTCGTCATGATGTCAAGAAAGATTTATGGTGTTACAATGACATGTCTGTTCTAAATTGTTATTAGTTCACAATAATATGGGTACACATAAGGCCTGTGATGTCACAAAGGCCATGTGTTTGTTCAAATGTGCTAAGAGGTCATAATAGTTTTGGGAAGTCACAAGGCGATCATGATATCAAAAATGGCAATGCGATGTCACAATGGATTTGTGATGTTACTGTGGTGATGAGGTCACAGTGAATTAATGATGTCACAACCTATTTTCTAATATTAAATTAACATATCCAATTTCAATTACTACTGCTTCACAATGCATACACAGTTAACAGAAGTGGCTTGAAGTCCCAAAGTCGATGCATTTTTTTAATATTATGAGGTAATACTAGGTTTGTGAAAACACAATGGGACAATAATATCATAATTACAATGTGATGTTACAAAACAATGTTTTATGTCACAATTAGTTGATGATGCCATAAATTGACATTAAATCCCAATTAGTAATTTAGGTCATAATACACTGTCATGTCTCTAAAGAAATGTATTATCACAAATGGTATGAAGTACTAACAGATTTTTAATATCACATTGTGACACCATGTTCATGACATCTGGAGTTGTGATGTCACAATGGTCATCATGTCACAGTAGATTTCTGATACCATATGTTATACCTGAAATATTGTGAGGTTGAAAACAGATTATGAACTCAGAAAGAGCCTAAAATATCACAATGGCAGCATATCACAGTAGTTCTGACAAAAGGAGAGTTTTGTGATGCCATAGTGTGTTAGTGATATCACCATGGCAATGGTGATAAAGGGATTGTGATGTCACAATGGTTATGAGTTCACAATTGGTTTATGATACAAACTCACACACCACATTTGAAATAGAATAAAATCACAGAATACACATTCACAATGTGTCTGTGACATCATAAGAACAATGTGCTGACATAATGCTATGTCACTATAGTTTTTTGTTCTTACAATGAACTGATGTTGTAATAACAACAATGTGCTATCAAACTACTGCTGACATCACAAAGGTTTTGTGTTATTCCAATGGCATGTCTGAATTTGTAACATTATTTCACATTGAGGATATGGGTACACAAAGGGACTATGATGTCACAAAGGCCATGCAGAGATGTTAAGAGGTGTGGGATGTCACAATGTGATTATGACATCACAATGTGATGTACCAATGAGTTTCTGTTGTCACAGTGGTGATTATGTCAAAATGAGTTAATGATATTAAAACAAGACCCATGTTTGAAATAGAATGAAATCACTGAATAGACATGTACAGTTTGTCTCTTTTACAATGACAATGTGATGTCATAGGATATGATTTCATATTTCATACATGACAGATATTAGAAGTTCATGATGAAATCATAATCACTGTGACATCACAATGCAAGATATCAAGATTATCGTGTCATATTGTGACATCACAAACCTCTGAGAAATTCACATTTGTGACAACACATAATTTTGGAGACATCACAGACTGTGAATTCACACTGTTCCTGTGTTAGTGACAATTGAGATCAAGTATGACATTGTAACCTCAGCAACAAATTGTATCATAATCATATTGTGATTCTATGACTAGTATGGCTTCACAAATTACTTTTGTATCAAATGAGTATTATTACATGATATTATGACATCACATTGCCATTGTGGTATCATGGTCCCATTATGTTTTTACAAACCTACTATGACCTCATGATATTTCAGATAATTCATGGTTTTTGAGACTACAAGCTCCTTCTGTGAACTCATATAATCATTGTGAATTAGTAGCAATTGAAAGTGGACAGGTCTTATGATATTACAAATTTGTTGAATATCACAAATGTATTGTGACCTCATCACCAGTATCATATCGCAAATCCATTATGACATCATATTGCTATTGTAATATCATGATCACATTTGACAAACCTATTATGAGCTCTTAGCACCTTTGACAAAACACATAGCTTTTGATATCACAGTCACTGTGTATATGTATATGCTCATTTTGAACTAATGAAAATTGAAATCAGCCATGTCATTGTAACATCACAAGCCCTTTGTGGCATCACCAGTGGGATATCACATTGTTGTTTTGACTTTATCAACTCATTTCTACCTCATCAAACTACAACAGCATCACGTTATTAAGATTTCACATTGTCATTGTGATGTCATAAGCCCATTGCGAATGCCTGATTTCATTCTTTTTCCAAAGTGGCATTGAGGTTGATATCAGAAACTCATTGTGACCTCATAACCATTGTGATATCACAATTCCTTTCTGACAGCAAGTTGCCATTGTATATCACTAACCCACTGTGATATCAAAAACCTGTTCTGTCCACATAAATTCTGACATACTTTCATTGTGATATCTTAAGCCCTTTGTGAGTGCAGAATCTCTTAAACGAAATAGTTTGAGTTTCATTGTTCAGTTTCCTCAAGGACCTGATTACAGCAAAAAGGTGAACATTCAGAAAAAAAAAAAAAAAACAAAAAAAAACCAGGAGGTGTATTTTTAAAAAAGGAAAAATTCCAGATTGGAAAATAGGAAGACCCTTCCCCACTCCTTACTAGCCACACAGGAAACTGGGAGCTGGCCTGGGGCTGCTGCAGATCCCAAAGCAACAGTGATTTGTCTGCAAAATATCAGTGCAGAAGACTCCCAGTGTTCCATTGCCAGACATGGTGTTTGTAAAAAGGGAAACTGAAGAGCTTTGAATCTGCACAAATACCCTTCCCACACTCTTCACTGGTGGAGCAGCCCTGCACCATCCAACCAAATCCACCGTGACACTCAACCACAGTGGGAATCAGAGAACTACAGGGGTCCATCCACAGAATTCCTGTGCAGAAGACTCCCAATGAGCCAGTGCTTACCTGGAGAATACAAATAGAGAAAGAAACCTCAGAGATCAGAAGCTGCACAAAGACCTCTCCCACACCCCTTGCCAACAGAACTTCTCCATGCTATAAAGACAGAGCCACCTAGCTTCACAGAACCACAGTGGTCCATAGGAGGCCAACACAAAAAGGGCATACCTCAGCAGAGTGTGGAAATCAGGAGACCTCACCACTTGGAAACCATGCATGAGGTCAAAAGACCAGTGTGTCCAGGGTGGGACAACAAGGAGCCCAAATCCCACCATAGCCTAACCTCTTTATCCCAGGTTGGGGATTGTACAGCTCAGACTGTCAGCACCAGTTTATACTCTGGAACACTTAGCAGACTCAAACAACAAGGAAAATACACCCAGCCCACCTGGTCTTGTCATGACCACCCATAGGAGGGAAAAAAAGCAGTGTAGGCTGCTTAGTCCTTGGCTGAAGGCAGGAACTGCCTGTATCTTCAGTACACATCTGAGAGTCTTATGTGGGTCAGACTTGCAGCTGGAGGTTGAAATCTCCCAAACAGAACACAGACCAGATAAAGACTATCAGCCAACCCATAAAGACTAACAGCCAACCCAGGGCCAAGAGCAAGCTACATCAATTGATTCAGGAACTTACTTAGAACCAGCCATCTATTTACCAAATCACTCAAAGTTTGGGATTGTTCTCCAATAATCCCTGACACCCCATGCAAAACTCACAATGAAAAATTTCAAGATTCATCAATAGCCAGGATAGCAATCCTCTTCTAAAGGCCACTCAAGGAAGAACTCCATTGAAAGCAAAAAAGAAATGGAAGAAAAATGCTACATCCAAGAAATATTAGAGGCAATGACTCAAGAATTAAAGCGAGAAGTAGATCAGAAATTTAAAGAACAAACAAATGAATTATCAAAAGAGATACAGGATTTCATTCAGGAGATACATTCAAAAATAGATGCAGTACACACCTCGCTAAGAGATGATTCTAAAACTCAAGAACTTACATAGTACTCATAAATATTTCAATTTCCTCCATGCAAAGCACAATGGAAGTCATAGTTAACTATAAATGAGATTTCCATAGAATACCAGGTGTGACAGACAAAATGCAGCAACTGGAAAAAAGTCACAGACATGGAAAAATCACTTAAGCTATGCCAAAGTGGAGTGCTAGAACAAGAAAATTAAATTTGACATAATTAAATTTGACATCATTCAGGTGAACGAAGGTGAGCAATACCAGAATAAATGAATCCAACACTTATTCAATAAGTTTATAACCAAAAATTTCCACAATTCTAAAAGAGACAATCTTACCTGCATAACAGAAACATACAGAAAACCTGAGAAGCAGGATCCCAGGAGCAATACTTCTAGGTGCATTATACTAAAATTATAGAGCTGAATAATAAAGAACCATGCAGCTAAAACAAAGAAGGACCTATATTAAAATGGGAAAAAATCAGAATCAATGCAGATCACTTGTCACAGACATTTAATGAAAGGAAAGCCTAGGAAAGTACCATCTAAACCCTGAAAAACAATACCCAGACTGGTATACTCAAAAACTAGGATTCACATACGATGGAAAAACTAAATTTAGTAATGGAAAACTAAATGAATTCATAAATAATAAGTCAGCACTTCCAAGAATATTAATAGCATGATTAGAACCTGAAGAAACAAACAAGATCAGGGATCCACACTAAACAGATATCACTACAAGTTCAACTTATTAAGCAAAGGAGGAAAGGAAAGAAGAAAAACGTAGGAAAGCAGGTAAATAAGAAGAAAGAATGCATCTCTCTTAAATAACTCTAAGTAGCCAGGTGATAATGGATAACAACTCTAATCTTAGCTACTCAGGAAACTGAGATCTGAGAATCGCAGTTTAAAGCCAGCCAGAGAAAGAAAGACTGTGGGACTCTTATCTCCATGAAACCGCCAGACAAATGGAAGTGGCTCTGTGGCTCAAGTGGAAGAGCACTTTTCAGCCTTGAGCTGAAAAGTTGAGAGACAGTGGCCTTGAATACAAGCCCAATGAACAGACTAAATAAATAAATAAATATTAACGTGCTCAATAAACAAATCAAAAGAAAAAAAAAACCTACAGATTTGATAAGAAAACAAAATCCATCCATTTGTTGCATTGAAGACACTCATCTCACAGCCAAAGTTATAAACAAAATGTAAGTGAAGGGATGAAGGAACTTCTACCATGCAAATGTTCTTAGCAAGAAGGCATCTGTTCCCATGCTAACATATGAAAAAGTAAACTTTTCATTAAAATCAATACAAAAAGAAAAAGAAGGACACTACATTCAGCGAAAAATCCAAGAGGAGGATAGCATATTACCGATATCAACTTACACTCCCCAAACATTGGTGCACCCAAATAAGTTAATCAAATTCTCTCCAACTTACAGAACACAACAGACCCAAATGCAATAATGTTAGGAGACTGTAATACTCCACCCTCACCAAAGGACAAGTCTGCCAACCAGAGGATTGAATAAAAAGCCTCCAAATGCAATGATGCCATATCTAATGTAGAATTCATTGACATCTTCCGAATTTTTCACCCACTGTATTTTCCAACACATACACATTTTTCTCAGCATGGGCTGCTGAGAATCTTATATTTCTTACAGGGAATGTAAGCAAATAATAAAGGATTGCCATAATCCCCTGTATTATATCCAATCACAGTGGAATCAAACTAGTTCTCAATAAAAAAGCACAACGTAAGCCGGGCGCTGGTGGCTCATGTCTGTAATCCTAGCTACACAGGAGGCTGAGATCTGAGGATCGCGGTTCAAAGCCAGCCCAGGCAGGAGAGACCGTGAGAGTCCTATCTCCAATAAACCACCAGAAAACCGGAAGTGGCGCTGTAGCTCAAGTGGTAGAGTGCTCGCCTTGAGTTGAAGGACAGCGTCCAGGCCCAGAGTTCAAGTTCCATGACCGACAAAAAAAAAAAAAAAAAAAAAAAAAAAAAGCACAACGTAGAAATTATTTAAATACATGGAAGTAGAAAAGCACATCTTAGCAACACCTGGGTAATGGAAAAAGTTAGAAAAGAATTGAAAAGATCGTGCAACTTAAAAAAAAAATATCACGGAGAAACCAGTGGGCCACAGCAAAAATAGTGCTGAACCGCAAATTTATTGCTCTCAGTGAACACATAATAAAACAGAGACCAAGTAAATACTCTCATGTTGCCACTAAAACCTCTAGAAGCATGAAAAAATGGAACCTAAAGTTACTAGATGGAGTGAGATAAAATAAGAGCAGAAATGAATGAGATAGAGACTCAGAACACTATAAATAAAATTAGTAAAACAAAAAGTTTTTTTTAATCAATAAAATTGATGGATCTCTAGCAAAATTAGTTTAAAAAAGGAGAGAGGAATCCCAAATCAATAAGATCAGGGATATCATGAGAAAAATTACAACAAATTCCCAGGATATTATAAGGAATTATTTCCAGAATCTATACTCAGTAAGGAAGGAAAACCTAATGGATGAATTTATAGAGAAAAACAACTTGTCCAAATTGAATCCAGAAGAAATAATTCAATTAAATAAGCAAATACAATTAGATAGAGAAAATAATCAGAAGTCTTCCAACAAGGAAAACTGCAAGTCCATATGGATTCAGTCTGGAATTCTATGAGATATATAAAGAGGAACCAATACTCCTCAAACTCTCCCAAGAAATAGAAACAGAGAAAGCTATCCTGAACTCATTCTCTCAAGCCAATATCACACTCATCCACAAATAGGCAAAGACCCAACAAAAACATGAACTATACACCAATCTCCTTGATGAGCACAGATGCAAAGCTCTCATAAAATGTTGGCCAACAGAATCCAGTAACATATCCAAGAAAATGAAAATCATAATCAAGTAAGTTTGATCCCAGAATGCAGAAATAGTTTAACATATGTAAGTCAATAAATGTAATCCATCACATCAACAAATCCAAAGTCAAGAAGCACATAATTATCTCCATTAATGTAGAAATATATTTCATAAAACACAACATTCATTCATGTTAAAAGCTCTAGAGAAAGTAGAAATAGATGAAACATACCTTAAAACAGTAAACGCCATCTATGACAGACCAATAGCCAATACTATACTTAAAAAACTACAACCAATTCTCTTTGAATCAGGAATAAGGCACAGATGCCCACTCTCATCATTCCTCTTCAATATAGTTCTGAAATCCTTAGCCAGAGTAGTAAGGCAAGAAAAAGACTACAAAGGATACTCATAAGGAAGGAAAAGTTAAACTATCCTTTTTGCAGATGACATATATTATGCCTCAATGATCCCTAAAAATCCACCCCAGCTTTTAAACCAATGTTGACAAAGAAGTAGGATACAACATTAACTCACAAAAATCAGTTGCTGTCTGGTGTTCATAACTTTCTGCACAAAGACATACGAACCAAACTAGAAAGACAGCCAATGACTCAGGAGATCATATTTACTAGTAATAAATCAGGCAAGGGCCGAAAGAAACTAATTCCACCAAAAACTAACAAACCAATTACTAAATGGGCAAGGGAATTAAAAAGAGACATGTCACAAGAAGAGATCAAAATGGCAAAGAACCACTGTAAAGGAAATGGCTGTAAAGGAAATGCCAATAAAAACAACCTAGAGATAACACATTACCCCACTCATAATGGCCTGCATCCTAAATTCAGCCAACTATGGAGGGGATGTGTAGAAAGGGGATCCCTATTGCACGGCTGGTGGGAAGGACACTAATACAACCACTCTGGAAAGCAGTCTAGATATTCCTCAGAAAGCTAATTATAGTCCTACCCTCCTACTCAGCCATACCACTCCTAGGCATCTATCCTGAGCAACAGGAACCGGGATACAAGGACACATGCACCTCCAAGTTCATTGCAGCACTGCTCACAATAGCCAAGCTATGCAAACAACCCAGATGCTTATGGATGAATGGCCCCAAATTTGTACCTATATACAATGGAATATTTTGAAGCTATTAGAAGGGACAAAATAAGGTCATTTGCAGGGAAATGGATGGAACTAGAAAAAATCATTTTGAGCAAGGTAAGTCAAAAGCAAAGAGACAAATGGCACATGGTCTCCCTGATCTGTGGATGTTAAATACAAGCAGATACAACAAAGTAAACAGGACTCGAGAAATAAAGGATCTCCATTCGTCTTGTCATATCATTACTAAATGACCCCATCCTGCTGTCCATATATAGGGTATATATATGCACATAAGTGTGAAACTAGGAGAAGTACACAGACGCTACTGAAACTGTAGTCACCCTCTGAATAATATAATTTTTTTCCAAAGTACACTTTTTAGTAACTTGTTTGCTATAAATAATTGCTATGAAATATTGATAAAGAGTTTCCTCTAAATGATTAACCTATACCTGTGGGGAGTTAACAGATAATCGTTATAGAGATTTAGATATTTTTGCTAAAATTCCAAGATAGAAACAATACTTCACTTGAGAGTATAGTATCCTTGCCTTGATTTCTTTATTTGTTTTATTTTGAAAATACTGTACAGAGGGGTTACAATTACATGGGCAAGATAATGAGTACATTTCTTATCAAGCATTGTAGCCTCCTTTTTTCCCCCCTTTCCATCCCTTCCTCCCCCTGCCCGGCACCCAACCCTCCTCCCTCCCCCCCAACCAGAGTTGTAAAGTTCGTTTTCAACTTAATGACTTGCACGTCTCATTGTTGGAATGGGTCCACCTGTGCCCCTATTTAAACGATTTGTTTTTTCTATTCCCCTCCACAAATTATACCAACATCAAATATAATAAAAGCAGGGGTTATACCGTGCGGGAGGGACATACAGAACAACAAGGAAATAATCTTACAAATGTGTTAGAAACAATCGTATATAAGAAAAAAAAAACATTTGAATACGTATCTTAGGGTTTATTTCCCTAACATCGCCTTATCTGACCTTTTCTGCTTGATTCAGACATATACTAGTTATTGCAACTAAGATAAACCATAGGATCTATGTTTCTTTAGGTTTGGCTTACTTCACAATATAATTTTTTCCAAGTCTTTCCATTTCCTAACAAATGGAGCAATGTCCTTCATTCTAATGGAGACATAGAATTCCATTGTGTATATATACCACATTTTCTAGATCCATTCATCTACTGAGGGGCATCTGAGTTGGTTCCATATCTTAGCTATGGTAAATAAGGCTGCAATAAACATAGTCATGCTGGTAGCTTTAGTGTGGTCTTGTTTGTACACATTTGGGTAAATGCCCAACAGTGTGATTGCTGGGTCATAGCGGAGCTCTATGTGGAGTCTTTTGAGGAACCTCCATACTACTTTCCAAAGTGGTTGAACAAGTTTACACTCCCACAAACAATGAAGTAGGGTTCCCTTCTGTCCACATCCCCTCCAGCATCTGTTGTTATTAATGTTCTTGATTATAGCGATTCTAACTGGGGTGAGATGTTATCTCAATGTTTTATGGCTAGATATGTTAAACATTTTTCCATGTGTCTATTGGCCATCCTTCTTTCTTCTTTAGAGAAGTATCTCTTTAAATCTTTAGCCCACTTATTTATTGGGCAGTTGTTTCTTTGAAGATTTGTTGTTTAGGGATTTAATTTTTTGAGGTCCAGGTATAATTTTGGTATGACCCTTGTCCATTGTATGGCTAGTGAAGGTCTTCTCCCAATCTGTGGTCTTTTCTATTGATCTTGCTAGCTATGTCCTTTGAGAGGCAGAAGCTCTGCAATTTCATGTAATCCCATTTGTCCAACCTTTCTTTTTTGTTTGTTTTCCTTTATTGTGAAAGTACCATAGGAAGGGCTTATAATTACATGAGCAAGGCAATGAGCATATTTCTTATCAAGCATTGTTGCCTCCTCCTTTGTTTCCCCTTACCATCCCTGCCCTCCCATTGCCCCCCTTCACTACCCAATGCCAAAGTAGTAAAGTTTGTTTTTCCACATAATATCTTGTACATTTCATTGTTGCAATAGGTACACCTCTGTCCCCATTTAAACAATTTGTTTTTTTTGCCCTTCCCCTCCCCAAATTTTACCAACCCCAAATACAGTGAAAACAGACATTATACCATGGGGAAGGAACATACAAAGCAAAAAGCCTTAGGATCACAAAAAAGACCATACTAAAACTACCAGCACAACTATGTTTATTGAAGCATTATTTACCATAGCTAAGATATGGAACCAACTCATTTGCCCCTCAGTAGATGAATGGATCAAGAAAATGTGGTATATATACACAATGGAATTCTATGCCACTATTAGAATGAATGGAATTGCTCCATTTGTTATGAAATAGAAAGACTTGGAAAAAATTATATTAAGTGCATTAAACCAGGCCCCCAAAACATAGATCCCATGACTTCCTTTATTTGCAATAACTAGTATATGTCTGAGACAAGCAGAAACTGACAGATAAGTTGATGTTAGACAAAAGGACCCCCAACAGAAGGACTCAAGTTGTTTTTCTTTCTTGCTATTGTTTCTAACAGATTTATAAGATGATTTCTTTTTCCTAGCATTTCAATGAAATCTAGAAAATAAGATATTAGAAAGAACATCTGGGGGGGGGGAACAGCTTTTACTAAGAACAGCTCTGAATATGAGTACTTTTTAAGCACGAGTAAAATGAATAACATACGGAGATATAAGGTGTGATAACTGGTGCGAATTCATTAAGGTGTCTGCTGAAAATAAGAAGACTCACCGAAAACATCAGGAACCCCTACCATCAAATAGACATTTCATTTTCAGTGTGCATTTCCAGTGCCTCTTCCGTGTGTTACCCCAATTACTGTATTATTGATATAATCAATTTCCAGTTAATGATCTCAGGTGTTTCAAGGAAACTTATGTGAATTGAAATTCTCCCTTCTGGCACAGAAACCGCAGGAAAGTTTGATTGCTAAGTGCTACGATTTCTATCATAGAATTCACTGGAATTCATCTAGATTTCATTAGAAGTTTGGTGTTGGTGACTTCTTAACATCTAACTATGATCCTACTATTTATATATATATATAGAATTGCTTTTTCCCCCAATGATCTGTACGTACTAGAGAATAATTTATCCTGTTTCCTAAAAATATTCTTATTAAAACATGATAATGAAACAGCCTGACTGGAGCACAGTTTACTTTTCTCATTAATGAAAGTTTTCCAACAAGGTGTGAAGTGGCTTGCAAATATCAATATTTTTAAAGATGTATCTTACTGTGTATATATTTCACACTCTAGGGATGAAAACAGTCTGTAAAGAGTGTTTCTGAGAATATGGGATTGAGATAAATTATCCCAGACCTGTGAATATAAATCACTTAGAAGAAGAAATTCAAACATTCATATGGAACAAAAAAAGACCCTGAATAGCAAAACCGATCCTTAACAGAAAGAACATTGCTGAAGGAATATCAATATCGATTTTCAATCCCTAGTACATGGACATAGTAATCAAAACAGCTTGTTACTGTCACAAGAACAGACCTGAGGACCAATGGAATAGAAGGGAAAACCCAAAAATGAACCCACAGACCTACAGCCACCTAATCTTCAACTAGGGAGCAAAAAAAAAAAAAAAAAAGGAAGAAAGACAGCCTCTTCAATCAATAGTGCTGCCAAAAATAAGGTACCATGTGATCTTTTATTGCTTTGTGTGTCTCTTCCCCAGGGACATAAATCTTGTTTTCACTGTATTTTATTTTGGTTTAATTTGGGGAGGAGAAGGGAAAAAACAAATTGTTTAAATAGGGATACACTTTGACACATTGCAACAAGGAGATGTACAAGATGCTAGGTAGAAAAATAAACTTTACAATTTAGGAAGGGTGAGAGGGTTGGGGGAGTGTAGTTGTGGAGATGGGAGGGAAGGGATGGAAGGGAAAAACAAAGGGGAGGAAACAATGCTTGATAACAAATGTACTTATTAATTTGCTCATGTAATTATAACACTTCTGTACACTATTTTCACAATAAATACTAATTAAAAGAAACACAAATAGTAATGAACAAGTGGAATTCTCTCATAATACTCTCGGTTGTGGGTATCATTTTTAAGTTTCATGAGGTGTCCACTGGTAGTAACAAATTCTATTTTCTTTTTAAATCAAAATAAATTTGCTTGTTTGAAACCCTTGGCATGTCATCATACCTGAAGAAAAAATGAACCTCTTTTAGGATGAACCTTAGAAAGCAGCACCTGTATTTTATTTAAGTTCCAATAAATATTCATTTGGGAATCATGAGCCCTTCTCTGTTGGACTTAACCTTAGGCTACAGAGGTAGGGTCAAGGACATTAAATACAAAAAAACAACAACAACGAAAAACAAGTGAAAATAAGAAATCCTCTGAAAATCTAGACCCTAATATCACAAAGAGGGAATGTTATTATTGAAAGCCTTGAGTGATTAAGCCTTAAGAAGAATATTGGGTTTTAACTTTTAGCAATTTTAGCATGTTAACTAGCATATGAGTTATAACTAAGTTCTTATTTAAATTCACATAACATTTTGATCCAATTAAATAATATTAGACTTTTATTAAAGACTTACAAAGCTGGTAGATAGCAAATAAGAAACGATTACATTTTCTTAATTACCCTATATATTGGCAGTAGGTGAATAATATGATAATTATCAGGTCAAGTCAGATTAATTTTCCATTTTCCAAAGAGGTACAATATAATCCTTAGATTAATTGGAAAGATTAAGTAAAATCAGAGAAAAAATAATAAAAAATTATATTTTTGTCTTATTTTCATGGCGATAGGAGACTTATGTGAAATCCTGCCATAACAATATTGTCAATTATTTTCTGTAAATTCAGATTACAACTATATAAACCAGGTTTTTCAATAATAAAACATAAGTTCAATCAATTTCATTTATCTAACTACTTGCTATAACTCTCCTCATTATTTCAAATACATCTTTTCATAAGGAACTTATGGGATAGTCTTGAAATTATTTCATTTTCATCATTATGCTAAAAAAGAAGAATTTGAAATGACAGATGCCAGTCAGGATTTCTTTTGAAAGATTCTATAGCATTTTGCATCATCAAATGATGAGCACAATATTAGACTAAAAAACTGAAGTAGCAGAAAAGTGATTGGAAAGTTTGTTGGTCAGCTGAAGGGAATATATATACATGAGCTAGAAACTAAGCTGTCCTTTTTTTGTAACTTCTTTATTGTAAAAATACTGTAAAAAAGTGTTTTCAGTTATATGACCAACGTAATGAGTACATTTCCTATCGACCACTGTTGCCTCCATTGTTTTTAACCTACAATCACTTCCCACCCACCTCCACAACTTCACTCCCCTAACGAAGTTGTGAAGTGCGTTTTCAACATAGTGTCTTGTACATCTCATTGTTACAATGGGTCCACCTGTTCTTTAAAATAAAACAAGCATTAACTATTTTGAATCAAGCAATTAGTATATAAAACCTACACAAGATGACTATAAATTATTTGAAACTTCCTGTCATCCATTAGTGTAATAAAAGTTGAATATAACTCAGTAACTGGAGGAAAAAATGATGTTATTTAATCATTAAATTCCATTTGGATCTCTGTACAATTTCATAGTTCCTCAGAGAGGAAATAAACAAATGGCAGTATCAGTTATCTTTGTCACTTTGTACAAAATTTCCTTACACTACATTTCTGTCCTTGCTCTGATTTTTTTTACAACATCCACAAACCAGAAGGGGGTATATAGTAGACACTTTAGTATGTATATATATATATTTGTGTGTGTGTGTGTGTGTGTGTGTGTGTGTGTGTGTATTCACACATGTGTGTGTATATATATGTGTGTGTGTGTACATAAATATTCACACATATGTGGATGTGTGTATATATGTATATATATGGATAGATAGATAGATAGATAAGCTTGTGCCTTTACCCTTTATTACCTGCTTTCCTCTTCTTACAAGTCATCCACCTTTTCAAAGTTCCTGCCAGCCACAATATACTTCAAGACAGTCATACTGAATCCCAAATATCACAACAATGGAGCTGACCTATGCATTCTTGACTCCATGTGTGTACCTCTCATACGGGCTTTGCAAATTTTATCCCATTGGCTGGAGAAATTCTGCACGTTTCTGACAGTAATATTCTTAAAAATTTTAAAGAAGAGAACACTGTCTTGGATTCCTCTGTTGATGGGTAAATACTAGAATGAAACTCAACTTACATCTTTGCTTTTGGTCAAAATAAGCCCCCATTGCCCAATTTGACTTTCTCAAATTGGGTCAGCCATTTGTTACTTGTAAGTAAATGAAACAGATACATATACTTTCTCATATGTTTTTTCATTTCATAAATCATTTTCCTCCGTTCTAAACATGGTCAAAATGCCTGCTGAAGAAAACTTGCCACTCTATGAAATTTAGTAAATTTGAAAAGAGACCCGTCTTACGCAAGCATTTTGTCAATTTCAAAGTGTAAAATATTATGAGGCTGATGAGTCCTCTTATTAAAGTTCTTATCTAGTTGGTCTCTGATGATTCATGCCTTCAATCCTAGATACTCGGGGGATTGAGATCTGAGGATCATGGTGCAAAGCCGGGCAAGAAAGTCCATGAGACTCTTATCTTCAATAAAAACCACTAAAAAACGGAGAGTGGCGCTGTGGCTCAAGCTGTAGAGCGGTGGCCTGAAACTGAAGAGCGCAGGGCCCCAAGACTGACCCAAAAAAAAAAAAAAATTACATATCTATGCTGCTCATCTTGCCTTTCTTTTTATTCTTCACAAACAGTATAAAATATACATGTGTAAGCAATAAGTTTAGTGGAGTTTCTTTTCTTTTTTCTTTTTTTCCCTTTTGGTCTAGAATTTTGAATCATCCTGACTTGATGTCTGCTTTGCTTTTTGATTTTTTTCTCTAATTGTTACGATCACTAATTTTCTATATCATCTAGGTCGATATATCCTAATCAGTGTGTAAGTTGCCCCATTTTGATTATGATCTAAGGGACCTCTATTCAAGTTTTTAAGTCTGGCCACAGAATTACTCTCCTATTTATATTATCCTCCTGCCAGATATCTACATGCCTCTGTCTCCATCTTCATCTGAGACAATTACTTATTAATTTTGATATTTTGCCAAAATTTGATCCAATACATGACCTTGATTTCTTATTTTTATCTATTATCTATATTCAAATTAATAACGTGGCCCTAGTCCTCTCTCAAACCCCTTAACTTTCTAACTTTTGGTTACATATCCAGGGCTAACATTGAGCCCCATAGCTACTTCTTAAAGGAATAGTTTAATTTTTCTTTATTCCCAAAGTGTTCCAAAACAAATGTATTATTATATTGACTTTGCACAAAGTACATTTCAGATATATTGAAAACTCATATTTCCTAAGTCTATCTTATTTCTCACGAAGTAATAATATTGTTAGTAATCTGGGTTGGGATGAGCATAAAGTCTGGTATCTGATAAGAAATTCAAAGAGATGATATTATAATGTACTCCAACATAACTTTTACTTAATATATAATAAGTATTTATGATTATTTTTAGATTTCTGTTATTTAAAAGTACTCCACTTACAGGGTCATATATTTATTTTAGTCACTATCACTACTTTTTCTAAAATAATTTAATAAAATTTAAGTCAGTTGAAACAAAGAAGAAAATTTTATTGCATAGTAGTTAAATGAAAATTTTCTGCCCTAAAAACTTCAGGCTTCAGTCAAACAGCTCTGAGTTAAAATGGGAAGCACACAGTTGTGCATAATTTACAGGGTTTTTTGTTGTTGTTGTGTGTTTTGCCAGTGAAGAGATTTCAATTCAGGGCCTCAGCTCAGTCACTGAATCTCTTTTGTTCAAGGCTAGTATTCTGCCACTTAATATGCAGCAACACTTCTGGCTTTTTCTGAGTAGTTTATTGGAGATAAGAGTCTCATCGACTTTTCTACCCAGGCTTGCTTCAAACCCTCAATTCTCAGCTTCCTGAGTAGCTAGGATTATAGTTTAGAGGCACTGGCATCTTGATATTTTTCAACTTCTTTTTCTTTTAGGAACAGCAAATAAGTTAAAATACAAAATATGTAACAATAACAGCAATATCTGTAATTTACCTTTTGAAAACTGTTTCTGAGTTTAAAGAATAGGTATGTTTAACTATTAAATACATGGATAGTATATCTCATACTGTATCCATTTTTAGAGACAGTGTATACTTTTCCCAACATAAGCGATTTTCAATTTAATCATTTTTTCCAAATATATTGTTTAGATTCACTATACTTGGTTTTACTACATAACCTTCTTGTTAAAGATTGCTACAATTAAAAATATGGGTCTGATCACAGAACAGAAATGTAAGACTTTGCCAAAGAACAAAAAAAAAAAAAACCTTCAGGTATTAAATATAATTACTTTCGCTATTGAATAACAAACTTCTAGAATCTGAAAGTATCTATTTCTTTGTGCCTTTTCAAGACTATAGGTTTACATTTTACTCTCTTGGTTGTATATTAAAATTCAGTTTCTAAAATAGCTAACTAAAATGTTAGGAAAACTTACATTGTAGAAGGCAGTACTTCTGTAATAAAGATTTGGATGTTTCACTTAAATAAACACGTGTACTTGCAGTAAAGGTGATATAAGACAGAAAGGTTGGAACAGATTTTAGAATTGTATCCCTCAAAAGAAAAATTGTTAGTAAGTATTCCATATTTGGGAGGAAAAGTTAAAGTAATAAAAGCTGAAATGTTCTGAGGAAAGTCATTTGTACTTTACAGCAGTGACAAAAAGGTGATTAAATATAAAAAGCACAGATATCCCTGCAGTCAGAAAAAGAGTTAAAAATAAACAAGCAATCCCAGAAAAAAGAATTCAAAACAGTTTTCAAAATAATGACATTACTATTCAGCATTGATGAATGGTCTGTGTTTGTGAAGAGGAATGCAACATTGTTTACAATATTCTTCATTGTAACATAGTGACATGGGAAGAAACAACTTCGTGAGAGTCTTGTTATAGGGTCACAGATAAGAAATACCCGCATGTACCATATGATGAACAAATACAAATTAAAAATAGTAACAGGACTAAGATATATTTTAGATAAATTTCTTACTGATGTGAGTGATGGTTTTTAGCATATGCGAAAAATATTTGTGGTTCCCCTACCCCTCCCCTAATTAGACAAATATATGTACAAGATGAAGTTCAATGAAGATAGGAGGTAGAACATACAAAAGTAATTTTAAAAATCACATATTAAAAATAACAACAACAAAAACCCACTGAAACAAGGAAACAAGATGACCCATTTCAACAATGATACCCACAAGAGTCTTTATTGAAAATGAATTTACAACTTCGGGGTGGTGGGGGAGTAGAAGTAAGGCAGGGAAGGGATAGTGGGAGTACAACAAAGGAGCAGGTAACAATGCTCCCCAAGAAATGTACCTGATACATATAACTGTAAATCCTCTGTACAGCTACTTTACAATAAAATAAATTTAAAAAATAAAATAAAATAAATTGTGATTGTTACAATCACATTAAACTAGGACTTTGAATATTTTTTTGTGAGAGGGAGGGAGTCACTTGTGGGATTTGAACTTAGAGCCTTTTACTTCCTAAGTAGTGGGTCTAATACCTCAAACACCTCCATCCACATTTGTTTTGTTTTGTTTTCATTAGTTTTCACATAAGGCTCACATTTTACTTATGGTGGACTCAGGTCTCAAAACTCCTATCTTTGTCTGTCAGGCATGACTCCATTCCAGGAGGGTAGGAATGTAGTCTTAATAACTCCTTACCACTATTGGACTCAAATTTCAATCCTTCCTATGTCAACTCCTTAGATAACTGAGACTATTGGTTTATAATAGCAGGCCAATCCCTAATATCTACTCAATTACCATATTATCAGTGAGATAACAATACACTCAGAAAAGATGATGTTTAGTATGCTATTCACTGGTAATCACCTATATGTGTGTATGTATACATATATAGATAGATAGATAGATAGATAGATAGATAGATAGATAGATAGATAGATAGATATGTGTGTGTATATATATACATATATAGTTGTGGTATCTATTTTTAAGATAGATGTTGAAATAGACAAACTATAAAGAGATGTGTATTTAAAAAAAAAATAGGTTAACACAATTAAGTCTTGCCTTCTTTTATTGGCTGTCCCCATACTCTTCAGTAGTATTCTTACTTTTGGAAATTTTAACACATCCTATAAATGTTTGAGTTAACGTAACACTTTCTTATCCTTGTTTTCATATATCTAGCTCCTTACATTCAGGGCTGCTAACATATCTTCTGGATTATCCATGGTACAGATTTATGTATCCAGGAATCACTATTGGTGATGATTTGCTGAAGATACAGCATCCTCTGAATTATGTCTTACCTGGTAATGTATATGTTGAAATCGAATCTTAAGTCCAAAAAAAACCCCATAAATCTTTATTAACAGACTGTTGTTCATAAAGTACTGATTGATATTTTGGAGACTGAAGGATAATGTTACATCTCCAACAATGAACGACAGAGTTGTGTCATTTTTCCTGTGTCCATTCTGAACTCACAAAATCAACAAGTTATATACATAAGTATATATAATACCTACATATATGTGCACACTTTCTATTATACATTCTAATGAGAAAGGAAAGAATGAGATAATCAAATATTCATGTAAACATACTATGAAACAACTTGTGCCAGCTACATGGCTCTGGAATCCTGGCAACCAATTGTGAACTAATAGTTACTGGTCAGTAGCATGAAGTAAATCACATGTAAAATTAACCACAATGTATAAGTGAATTTACTTTTTCCCCCTCCCTAGTAAGATGTTCTTGTTAAAGAACACAAAACACTTGATTTATGTACTGGCACAAGCTCCTGATCCTGTTAAGATCTAACATCTTAAACTGTACTGCAATATAAAACGAATTCACTTAACCTGCATAGAGACCATCCATGATCTATTAGAATTGCTCAACACCTTCATATTGATGTCGTTGGTAATAATTACAAAAAGATATTATTTATTGACTTGTGTTTTTCCATTAGTGCAACTATTTTGAGCAAAGAGCCCCAAAACATGATCATATAAACAATAAAATATATGGTACAAAAATGTCAACAATAAAATTGAGAAAAACAAGCAACTGACAGTTTTTTTAATTCATTTTTTGTCATTGGTGGCGCTTGAATTCTGGTCTTGGGTGCTGTCCCTGAACTGTTCAGGTTAAGACAAGCAGTCTTCCACTTAAGCCACTGCACCATTTCCGGATTTCTAGTTTTTTGTTGGTGTTGGGATTTTTGTTTTGGTGGTTAATTAGAGATAAGAGTCTTATGGACTTTTCTTCCCAGGCTGGCTTTGAACTACGGTCCTCAGATTTAAGCCACGTGAGTAGCTAAGATTACCAATAAATTTTGGTTTTGGTAAATTTTGGTTTTATTAATTACTTTCTATGAGGACCCACTGGTTTGAACCCATGTATTAGCCAGCTGATGCTGTTATTTATTAAATTCATTTCTGTTTTTTTTTTTCTTTCACATGTCCCTAAATTGGGTGTAAAAACGAGGAGGGAAAATACATATTTTATATTTGTTGCCATTAAACTCCTCAATATATGTCACAGTAATTTTTATACAATGTCTAGCTAAATTCATATATATAAATGATTTTGCAGGGTAATAATATTTTCTATTATTCCAAATGGAGAGTAGGGAATTGGGGTAGTGTATTGGAAAGATGTTACTCCGTATTCAAAGGTAGAGAATGAAAATGAGGATCAGTGGTCTCTGCATCTGCAGCTTATTCTAGGATTGAGAAAATATGAAATAATGCCTACGATATACATGTTTGGAAAAAGGCAGGGCAGAAAGTGAAATTATGCAACCAAAACTGTAAAAGCAAAATAAAATCGGACAATTATAGAACAATCATATTATCTACGAGAACCCTGAATGTTCGAGAAAGAGAAGGGGATATGCAATGACCTA
Source organism: Dipodomys merriami (assembly GCF_024711535.1). Taxonomy (NCBI): domain Eukaryota; kingdom Metazoa; phylum Chordata; class Mammalia; order Rodentia; family Heteromyidae; genus Dipodomys; species Dipodomys merriami. The sequence continues at coordinate 28,690,809 of NW_027203159.1, read as the reverse complement.
GCTAGCCACAAAATCCATTCCTCTGATCAATTTATTGGGCAAACAGAAATTTCTTAATAAAATGGAAATAGAATTTATGAATTTAATTGAAATTAGTAAATCGATTTTAGTAGCCTACTTAAAGAGACCAAAGTATAAAGAAGAATGTAATTCCTTGATATTTCTAGTAACTGATCTGTTTGAAATCAGTTGAATTACACTTTTCCTGTACAATGAAGGAATAGCTCCAGGCTAGGAAAGCCGCTAGAGAAGGCAGGCTAATTGTATTTGTGACAAAATCGTGGAAAATGGTATCAAGGAGTATTTCCTAGTGATCCACTTACACTGGAATCATCATTCTGAACTATTGCTTGCTCAAATTTCTCCTTTTAATCATTATATTCTCCAAGAAGAAAAATTGAAATTTAATTGATAGCAAAGGACTGCTAATACATTCTGTGTTCTTACTAAGTACCTTCAATCATCAAAATCACATGAAACCATAGAGAGGAGTAATTCTTTTTAGGTGAGAGCAAGCATTTAAAAAAAAATCAGTTTAAATAGTTATATGTAAAGGACTTCTATTATAGTACAGCATTATACATTTTTGTTGTGTAATAGTAAAAGCTCAAGTTTTGAATAGTGATCTCTCTTATAATATATCGTGGTATTTTTCTCTTGGTCTTGAGAAGAAATTTAAATTAGTAACTTGAATTTCTGAGAGGACATTATCCTCATTGTTCATTGTGCTTCTATAATCTCAGTTTTATTTTTTTATTTTTATTTTTTCATTTGTGAACATACTCTACAGAGGGGTTACAATTACATGGGTAAGATAATGAGTCCATTTCTTATCAAGCATTGCAGCCTCCTCTTTGTTTACCCTTCACTTCCCTTCCCAGTCTCCCCCCGTTCCCCCACCCAAACCTCCCCCCGCGGCACTCCCCCCCCACACACCAAAGTTGTAAAGTTCGTTTTCGACATGACAACTTGTACTTATTGTTCCAGCGGGACCACCTGTATCCTTAAACGACTTGTTTTTCCCCATCTCCTCCACAAATTATACCGACTTCAAATATAGTGAAAGCAGGGGTTATACTGTGGGGGAGGAACATACAAAGCAACAAAGAAATAATCTTATAAATGCTTTAGAAACAAATGCATGAAAGAAAAATACCTTTAAATACTTATCTAAGGGTTCATCTTCCTAACATCACATTATATGACCTTTTCTGCTTGACTCATACATATACTTGATATTGCAAATAAGGGTATACTCTCAGTTTTAAATTACTAAGTATATGCATTAGATAAGTCTATAGGATAAAGTAGAATCCACAGTGATGGTTCAAGCTTTAGTCCTAGCTAGTCAGAAAGATGAAATCTAAGGCTTGTGGTTTGAAACCAGACCAGGCAAAAAAGTCCATTAGATTTTCATATGAAAGTAACCAGCAAAAGCTATAAATGGAGCTCTTTAACAAGTGGTAAAATGCTAGTCTTGAGAAAACAAAAACAAATACAAAATCAAAATAAACTCAGGGATAGAGCGAGGCCTGAGTTCCAGAAGCCCTAGTTTTACCACCAATAAATGAATGAATGAATGAAATACATGCAAAAAAAATAAATTAATTGTTCACATGTGGAGAGGCTGGTAAAATATTACACCTGTGGTAACTGGATTGTATATTATTGTGTGATAAAGCAAATTATCATTTGCACTAATTCCTCATATTTTATTTGAACTTTTTTGTACTATACACCCTAAATTTAGCATGCAAGCATAATGTGTATGCACGTGTACACAGTTGTGTGTGTATGTGTGTGATATTGCAATGTTTCTTGCAAATGTGGTGAGGCTGAAAAGCGCTGTATTGAAAACTTTCTACTTCCCAATTTTCTGTCATGTCATTTCAGTGGAACCACCTTTCTGTACATTTTATTTTTGTAATGATAACCCCATTATAACATAGAGAAAACTTTCAGCTCTTACATGCTAGGTAAGAGAAACAGACATAATTGTGCAGTAAGTTGTTGCTGTGATGACTGTAGTACAAAATATGTATTTGAGCTCTTAATTATACTTTTAAGATATACTCATTGAGTGAGTGAGTCAGACTTGACCAACGAGTTGTTACTATCTGATTATTCCTGCGAAACACAAGGTGGATAAATTCTTTCGAGATTTCTGTTGAAAATGTTTCTTTGTAAGATCATATCTATACTCAGTAATAGATAATCAACCCCATATTTATGACGATTGAAAATCTCATCATATTGACTTAAAATCAGGATTTTGGATATGCTTGTTAGATATTTCTTGCAAAAATAAACAAAAGAAAAACATGTATCATGATGACATTGTGGATGTATTTGAAGTTGTTTCATACATTCGAAGGTATCTTCACTAATGGCTCTTACATTGGAGTAACTATTCTAAATTTAACAAATAAGGCTTTTCTATATCTTAGCTATATTAAGTGAAGTAAGCCAGGCCCAAAGAAACATAGGTCCCATGGTTTCCATTATTTGTAATATCTATTATATGTATGAGTCAAGCGGAAAAGGTCAGATGATGTGATGTCAGGAAAATGAACTCTTAGATGTGTATTTTAATGTTTTTTTCTTTCATGCATGTGTTTCTAATGCATTTATAAGATTATCTCTTTGTTGATTTGTATGTCCCTCCCCCACAGTATAATCCCTGCTTTCACTATATTTGATGTCAGTATAACTTGTGGAGGAGATGGGGAATAACCAGTTGTTTAAGGATACAGGTGGACCTGTTGCAACAATGAGAAGTACAACTTGTCATGTCCAAAAGGAGCTTTACAACGTCGGTGCGGGGGGGGGGGAAGGGGTGAAGGAGAAGGATTGGGATGGGGAGAGGGGGTGTCTGGGAAGGGATGTGAAGGGTAAACAAAGGAGGAGGCTGCAATGCTTGGTAAGAAATGTACGCATTATCCTGCCCATGTAATTGTAACTCCTCTGTACAGTATATTCACAAATAAAATAAAATAAAACTAAAAAAAAAAACAGAAAAAAAAACAAATAAGGCTCTTCGAATATCTATTTCAATATAAATTACATCCCAAAGTGAGCCTTGCAATTTCTGATAAGCTTTAGAATATTTTCATTATTATTTCAGTACATGTTATCTTTCGTATCTGAGACACAAATATTGACTCTGGAGCTAAAGACATTTCTGAAATTAATATTAACGTCTGAAAATGTAACTGGGTATACAGTGTTTTTCATGCATCATTTTATGAAAATACACTTTCTATGAAGCTAAATGGAATAGAATAAATGAATGCAAGTGAATTTGGTAGGCTAATTATTAGTATAATTTTGTTTTCTAGTAACATAGTCCTCGGAATATAGGCGATGCACTTATGTTGTTTCCTTTGTGTCTCTGTATTTCAGTAATTTTTAGAATCCTTGTAGTTATGGGCGTGAATTTGTAGTATAAATAATGATCTTTTGAAATAATTAGGAACCTTGTGGTTATGAGTGAATTTGTAGTATAAAGAAAGGTCTTTTAAACAGATTAGATTTAATCTTGTGTTTTGTGTCCTACTCTCAAGGAAATGAATTATTTTCAAGTGTTTATACTTTACAATTGAATCTTCAGTATCATAGGACCTTTTTAAAAATCAGTAATATTGATGGCTTTTTAAACAAACTGTGTTCACAAGTTGGAGAATCTTTAATTCAGAATGCTTTGGTTTTGGTGTCAGATTTTTTATGCTCTACTTCCTAAAATTAATGATAGGTCAGACTACATTTTTGGATGTATGAAAGATAAAATATTTATCTGGGGTCGTGCTTTAATATCATTTTAAAGTAGTACATTTCTCTCAAAATAATTGATATTATAGGGAAGGTTCTGGGAAGAAGGCAGAGAAGAGTTGGACGCTAAAGAAGCTCTGGCATACAAGGCAGTTTTAGAGTTCCAGTGAACAGTTCTCGGCCAGAGAATTATACCAAGTGTGCCATCAGTGTACAGAGAGTTTGGCCAGAGAGGGAAAATCCTGGCAAGGAGATAGATCTGAGCACTTGCCAGTAGCTGCATCTTTGGCTGCTACGGCAACAGTGGGGGCTGCCGTGCCCACCATACCAACAATACAGTGAGTCTGGGACAAAGATGCCAGACACAGCAGGCAAGCAGATTCTACTCAACACCAGCAAGAACTGACAAGGAGCAGATATTTTCATCCTATAGATCACAGACCAGAGACGACCCAGGAACCAAAACTGCATCGTGAGTACAACCCTGACATCCTCACTCCTTCTCAGGGAGCAGAAGAGGGAAAGCCATTCCTTCCCCCCCCCCCACCACTTGAGATCTCCATCTTCGATACTGACAAAGGCCCGGCTGAGCAGGTAGCTCTAACCCTGGTAACCTCTTTGAAAAATAGGGTAAGGATATAGGTTCCTGGCTAGGTAGAATCAACACCCATGAAGTAAGCTTGAAAAAGTTACAGAAGATGGACCTTCGCCCATCAACCCCTTTTTAAGATCAGTGTCCAGAGTAAGTATTGAAAAAAATGAGGCAAAATAGATAAAAATAATTAATTATTTTTAAAAAGGCATGAAAAATAGTCTTAACAGGTGTACAAGTGTGGAGACTGTATCAGTCAGAGATGGTTATAAAACTAAGCCTTTTGTGTCTGTTTACAAAAATATTTGATTAGTAAACAAAGTTGTCATTTTGGTAAATTTTCCTGGGCTATTATCTAAACAGTCTTGAAATCCAACGGGGTCAAAGCCTGCCAACCCTATGCAATGTATACTTAACCAGTCTGTGTAGGAATTTGCATCCCAACATGAGTTGTGACAGTCCCTTGGAGCCACTGGGAGACCCTGTTGCTGTTCCTGCTGCTGCATACCCTAATGGGTAAAGTTTAAAGAGAGCCTGACAGTCACCTAGAGAAAATCTATATCATCACACAGACCACCTCCACTGTAGTAAAAGTAGACTGAATTCCTGCCTGGTTCCATTACCTGAGACTGCATCCCAGTTAAAAGGTGCTAAAATTAAGATCTTGTGGGACATTCTTTGGGTGATATCCAGAAACCATCTCTATTCCCAGAGTGGACATTGGGGGCAAGAATATCACTGGCTTGCTTGTCTTAGGCACTTAATTGCATAGTGACTGAAAAATCAACTCTATAGTTACAGCCTAGTTTGGCTAAGGTATGGTAATAACCTCAGTGTGTTATCAATGCAGGCAGTAAAATGAATGAGTCCCAGACCTGCTCTTAGCCTTAAAATCTAGCAAGCTTCTCTATCTCAGTTGTGCATTGAGGCTGTTCTGAGATAAATTGGTTCTACAAGCCATAGGAAAAAAATGGGCAATTTTAAACTCTAGCCACAAAGAAGCTCAAGGAGTTGTACAGAAAGGAGGGTAGAAAAACAAGCCTTGGGAAGCAATTGGGGAAAAATGGATATTCTCTGGATAAAAAAGGATTTAAAAAGTAAGGATTATCTTAAAATGTTTGTAAAAAAGAAAAAGAAAAAGAAAGACAAACCTCAGAATGTGTAAGGATGTAGCAAATGGTATGGGTATGTTTTAAAAATTGGAGCTTATGAGTACAGCTGGTATAAAATTGTTAGCTGTGATATATGGAGTAAGGACTGGTGAAAAAATATTGCCTTTGGTACTGTTAAGATCAGTGCAGTCCATCTATTAAAACTAACCACACCAGCCTGTATCTGTGCTGCCTTCAGATTAACCCTGAAAAAGAAAAACAGTTCTCAGAAAAACTGCAGATTGCCACCCACCCTGCACACCCTTAAGAAATAGAGCAACCACCCAAGTGTTTCAATAAAAAAAAGGGCAAGGCACTCAAAGGCAATCAAGTGTGCACTCAAACCTCAGCACTATGGAATTTTTAACCAATCATGCAACTACTTGTGTGGAACCCCCTGAATTTATGAACTTGTTTGTCAAATACTATAAAAGCTAGGCTGATTTTGTGCTCAGGGCCTCTTAGCATCAGCAGTTACCAAGTGTGCCGAGGACCAAGCTCGTGCTTGCAATAACAACTCTTTGCTATTTGCATTGATCATGGTCTCTGGTGGTCTGTTTGGGGACATCAGAAACTGAGTACTACATTCTTTGGATCCCTCCCCTCCTCTCAATCTATCCCTGTTCTTCTCCCAACTTCACCTTTAAAATTAAATAATTTTGAAGTTTTTTTTGAATTTAAATTTATGTTTTTCCATTTTTTCTTGTCTCTTCTTTTTATCTCTCTTCCTATTTTCTGTCTAATCCATTTCTGTCTTTGAGATTTGGACTTGCTTTATTTCACTATCCTTTTACCTTTCCACCTCCCTCTAATGCTATTTTTCCCCACAATTCTTCCTAAACCTAATAATTTCTGGTATGCCAAATTCTTCCTTGCTCTTCTTAGCACATTAATACATAATTGTTTAATGTTGAACAGATTGTATCTATTGAATTAGATTTTATCTGCAGCCTTTTGATGTGCAACTACAGGACTTTGAATGATGCTTGCCTTAAAATAGTGTTCTAGCACAAAATTGGTGTTACTTTCATATTAAATGGGCAGGACAAGCTGGGAAAAACACAAGACAAAGGGCAAGTCCGGGTATATAAACTCCCACTCATGATAATCTGGTGACAGAACAGATAATGACTAATCCAGAGGAGAGATCCCAAAAAACTCTGCAAGCACTTCTGGTAAATATGGTGAATGAAAAAATTGAAAACCTGCAAAGGACTCAGTCTGACTGTGATAGGGAGAGAGAGGAGGCCAACCAAACATCAATAGAGGAATCTCATGAGCTTGATGAAGCTACTCAAACATTGATACAGGAATTGCATGAGCAGGTTGAGAACACTCAAAGAGAAGTAAAGGAATTACATGAGCACTCTGAGAACACACAAAGAGAAAGTCAGGAAGGTTGTGAGCAGGCTGAGAACAGTCAGAGAGAACTACAGGTATTTCATGAATGTGAGGAAGCTAATCAAAGTGTAATACAGGATGAGAATAGACAAAGATCAATAGAGGCATTCACTGAATAAATAAACAGCTGAAAGAATTCAGGGAGATCACGAAGGGAATGCTGAATGGAACCCAACAGAAGGAATGGGAGTCCAAGGAAAGCATAACCAATCAACTAATTGATTTGAGAATAAACACTGAACACCAAATTAAGGAAGTAAGGAATTCTAAACAAATCCAAAACAAAGCTCTAAAACAAAATTGGAAGTCATCAAAGCCAACCAATTAGAAGTAAAAAATAATTTAAAAAAGTAGCAAATCTTGACAGTAGGTAAGACCAGGCAGAAGAACAAATCGCAGGGATTGAAGACAGCCTAGATATTATAGAGAAAGAACATACAAATATACAAGACAAATCCAAGAAATATGATAGATCTATTCAACATTTGGAAGACACCATCAGATGGCCTAATCTGAGCATAATGGGTGTAGAGGAGTACCTAGAAACGGAAATTAATGGTCTAGGAAATTTGTTTTACAGGATCCTGGCAGAGAACTTCCCAAACATGCAAAAAGATAGGCCTATTCAGATATAAGAAGCTTTTAGAACTCCAAATAGGCCAGACCATCACATTGTAATCTTCACAGGATTAATTCAGACCAAGGAAAAGATCCTTAAACCTATCAAAGAGAAAAGATCAATCCCCTATAAAGGGAAAACAATTAAAATCACCTCAGATTTCCCAGCAGAGACAATTTAAGCAAGAAGAGCCTAGAATGATGTATGCCATTCCCTAAAGACAAAAAACAACCAATCAAAAATACTGTACCCAGCTAAACTCTTCTTCATAACCTAAGGTCAAAGAAAAACTTTCCATAGCAAAGAAAATATGAAAAAATATATATCTACCAAACAAAAGATACTTAAAGATGTCCTACATATAGAAAACCAACAAGACAACAAGAAATTCAAGAAATAACACCAAAACTGAGGATTCAAGAACCATAGGAAGAACCCAGTTGCCGCAGCCCCCAAAAAGGTGCATAAAATCGCTGGTACTCCCAAATACCTCTCATTCCTATCTCTCAGCATTAACAGAATTTACTCTCCAATTGAGTGACATAGACTCTCTAGTTGGATTAAAAAGCAAGATCCTTTTATCTGCTGGCTTCAGGAATCCCACCATGACCATAAAAACAAACACAGTTTGAAAGAGAAAGTCTGGAACAAAATCTACCAAGCAAATGTTCCCCATATACAGGCAGGAGTTGCACTCCTAATATCAGATAAAATAAACTACAAATTAAAATGAGACTTCAAATTAAAATTTTGGTCACAAAGCAAATTGTCCAAATACAGAAACATTGAAGTTATACCTTGCATTCTCTCTGACTAAAAGGGAATAAAATTAGAATTCAACACCAAAAGCCACCAAAGAAAGTCCTTAATACATGGAGTCTCAACTACACACTTTTCACAAGTGGGTCATGAAGAGAATAGAAAGAAAATTCAACTGTTCATGATATTCAACAAAAATGAACACACAAATTATCATCTCCTATGGGACACAGCAAAGGCATTTTTAAGAGGCAAGTTTATAGCTCTGTGTTCCTACATCAACAAATTAGAGAAATCTGAAACCACAAATTTAATGAGATGTTTAAGCTTCCCTGAAAAAGCAGCAAGGTAACCCCAATCCATAAGACATAAAAAAAATTAAAATTAAATCATAATTAAAAGAAATAAAATAAAAAAAACATAGCAAGAATCAACAAAACAAAGAGTTGGTTCTTTGAGAAAATTAACAAAATTTACAGACAAATCTTATCAGAAAAATGAGAGAACATATTCAAATAAACTCAGAGATGGGAATGGAAACATTACCGGAGAAACAAACAAGATTCGGAATATTATAAGGGAATACTTCTCAAATCTTTATGCTTATAAGTTTGAGAACATGGCAGAATGGATCTTTTCCTAGCAAATATCGGTATGCCAAAAATAAACCAAGATGAGTTAACCATCATGGGGCCCATATCAAGCAAGGAAATAGAAAGAGAAAGAAGAAATCTCCCATCTAAGACAAACCCAGGACCCGATGGTTTTGCAGTGGAATTCTACAAGGCCTTCAAAACAGACCTCGCATGAATACTCCCCCAACTCTTCAATAAAATTGAAAGTTCACTGCCGAACTCATTCTATGAAGTTTCATAACGCTCATACCTAACCCGAAAGGGATTCATCAAAGAAAGAGAATTTTAGACCCATTTCTTTATGAACATTGATGCAAAACTTCTCAACAAAATTTTGGCCAATCGACTTCAACAATTCATCCAAAAAACCATATACCACGATCAAACACGATTCATTTCAGTGATGCAAAGCTGGTTCAATATATGCAAAATCCATTAATATAATTCATCACATCAACAAGAGCAATGATAAGAACCACATGTTATATCAATGAATGCAGAAAAAGCATTTGACAATCTCCAATACCCATTTATGATGAAGGTTCTGGAAAAATTAGGAATGAAGGGAACATTCTTCAATACAATAAAGGCTGTACATGACAAACCTACAGCCAGCATTTTACTTTATGGTGAAAAACTAAAGATATTTCCTCTTAACTCAGGAACAAGACAAAGATGTCCACTCTTCCAATTCTCTTCAACCTAGCATTAGAATACCTAGATACAGCAATAAGACAAAATAAAAACATAAAGGGGATCCAAATAGGGAAAGAAGAAGATGACATGATCTTGTATTTAAAGAATCCCATGGACTCCTCTCACAAATTATTGAAGCTGATTCAAAACTTTGGCAAAGTAGCAGGGTATAAAATTAACCCTCAAAAATCAATGGCTTTTCTGTAGTCCAACAATGAGAAAATCGTGGCTGAAACAGGATAGCAACTTCATTTGTAATAGCCCCACAAAAATTAAATAAAATACCTAGGAGTTAACTAAAGAAACCAAGGGCCTCTATGTTGAAAATTTGTAAAACCTGAAAAAGGAAAGCAAAACAGAACTTAGAAAGTGGAAAAACATCCCAAGTTCCTGGATTCCAAGAATCAACATGGTGAAAATGGCAATACTTCCCAAGGCTATCTGCAAATTCATTGCAATACCTACCAATATTCCATCCACATTCTTCAAGGAAGTAGCAGAGGTAATCCAAAAATTCATACAGAACCATAGACGATCCCAAATAGCAAAAGCGATCCTTATCAGAAAGAACAGTGCTGGAGTTCCAGGAAGATGGTGGAGGAGAAGCTGGAGGCTAAACAAGCTCTCCCAAGGAAAGCAGTTTTCGTGTTCCAGTGAAAAGTCCTAAGCCAGAGAATCATGCCAAGTCTTCCATCACAGTACAGAAAGTTAGGCCAGAGAGAGAAAATCAAGGCAAGGAGAGAGATTCGAGCATTTGCGAGCTGCCGCCACTACGGCTGCAGCGGCAGCAGCCGTAGCTGCCATACCTGCAACACAGACAGTCCAGGATGAAGGAGCAGGACATGGCTGGTGAGTGGATTCTACTCAACACCAGCAAGAACCGACAAGGAGCACAACTCTTCATCCTGCAGTTTGCAGACCAGAGATGACCCAGGAGCCAAGACAGCATCAGTAGAAGCCTGACATCCTCACTCTTTTCAGGGAGCAGAGGAGGGAAGGCCACCCCTCCCCCCACTACTGGAGATCTCGATCTTTGATACTGACAAAGCCCCGGCTGAGCTGCTAGCTCCAGCTCAGGCCTTGGAAGAAAACTAGAGTCATTTAGCAGGTCATAAGAACCTAACCTGACCTGCCAGACTCAGCTCCACCCAGGGAAAACACAACCAGCTTGGGCAGCCAGCCCCAAGAGTGGTTTTCTTCACTGGGTAATCAGAGCCAGAGGTTGCCCATCCCTTTAGCAGCCTTGACAATCAATTGAAATTCAGTAAACATAAACCCTGAGAATAGCTCCAGGATGGGCTTTCTGAGTTTCTCCCAAGCTCGCCCCTCCAGGAAAAGCTACTGTTTGCTGAAAGGCCTCAACTCTACCCAGAACAGAGCCTCATCACAGTATCTCCAAACTTGAGGAAACAGCCATCTCCCTCGTTTGTGATACTCAAAGCATATCTCCCTCCCATTGAACTAGCCTGAGAGAAGGATCACAAAATCCTGGGTAAAGCAGAACACTTTTCTGCCTGTTCGAACAAACTAACTTAAGAAACCAACCAAGCCACCGGAAAATCAAACACCACAAGCAGAACAGAGAGTCCAACAAGAGGCTGGTTACAGCCTCTTCCCAAAAAAATTAAAGAACTTTTTTTTTGTAAGTTTCATAAAAAATTTTTTCTGAAACTTTTTAAAATTTTTACCTTTAAAAAACTTGTTTTCTAGCAACTTTTTTTTCTTCCTCTTATAATTTTTATTTTAGGGATATGTGTGTGTGTGCATTTTTCTTTCTTTTTCTGTTTTTTTGTTTAGCTCTATTGAACTTTTGATCTTTTTTCTTTCTTTCTCATACTTTTCAGTTTTTCTTCTTTTTCATTCTTCTTTGTGTGACTTAATTGCTCTTCTGCACAACCTCAGATATATCTGTAGTCCATTATTAGACCTTGTTCCACATTGTGTACACACACAATCCACAAATTTATTACACACTTCAAAACCTCTTAGACTTAAATTCCTTAATAGCAGTACTACCTCTTTATACCTATATCATTTTAAGTGTTTTTATTTTTATGATTTACACATCTTCTTTATATCCCTCCCCTTCTTTCATTATATCGATCTTCTTTTCTGAATATTTCATTTTCAAATTTGCATAATTTTTAAGCATTGCACATTTTAATTGTTGCTTTTCTATTTTTTCTTGTCTCTTTTTTCTATCTTTCTCTTTCTTCTTTTTTTCTCTCTCTGTACTTTTATCTTATCCGACCTATTTCCCACTTTGAAATTAGGACTTAGTTAAATTAACTCACCCTGTGCCTTCCCCCATCCCTTTATTCCATTTTTTACCCACACCTCTCCCTAAACCTAATAATTTAGGGTTTGCAAAATTCTTCTTTGTGGTTCATAGCCCATTAATATATAGTTATTTGATGTTGAATAGATGTATGTTTTGAACTAGATTGTATCTGCAGAATTTTGTCTGTGCAACTACAGACTTTGGGTGATGCTTGCCTTAAAATAGTGTTCATCACAAATGGGCAGAGAAAGCTGGAAAAACAAAAGAAAAATGGCAAGTCCAGGTATCTCAACTCCCACTCATGATAATCAAGAGACAGAACAGATAATGAATAATCCAGAGGAGAGTTTCCAAATAGCTCTACAAACACTGTTGGTAAACCTGGTAAATGAAAAGATGGAAAACCAACAAATAACTCTGTATCAGCGAGATAGGGAGAGATAGGAGGTGAACCAAAGGTTAATACAGAAAAAGATAGAAAACTGACAAAGGACTCTGTATGAGCATGGTAGGGAGAGAGAGGAGGCAATCCAAAGGTTTATACAGAAATATCATGAGCTTGAGGAAGCTACTCAAAAACTGATACAGGATTTGCATGAGCAGCTTGAGAACACTCAAAGAGAAAGGCAGGAATGGCATGAGCAGGCTGAGAACACTCAAAGAAACTACAGGAATGGAATGAATGGGAGGAAGCTAAGCAAAGAGTAATACAGAAATTGAGAAAGCAGGATGAGAATACACAAAGATCACTAAAGGCATTCATGGAATCCATTAACAAAGAGCTGAAGGAAGTCAGAGAGACCACAAAGGGAATGCTGAATAGAACCCAACAGAAGGAATGGGAGTCCAATTAAACCATAACCAATCAACTAAGTGATTTGAGAATAAACACTGAACACCAAATTAAGGAAGTAAAAAGTTCATTCAAGACCTAAAGCTTCAACAAAGAATTTGAAGCCATCAAAGCTGACCAATTAGAAGAAAAATAATAAAAAACAAAGAAGAAAGTCTTAACAGTAGGATAAACCATGCAGAAGATGGAATCTCAGGGATTGAAGACAGCCTAGATATTATACAGAAATAATATACAACGATCCAAAACAAATCCAAGAAATATAATAGATCTATTCAACACTTGGAAGAAACCTTCAGGAGGCCTAGTCTGAGCATAATGGGGGTAGAGGAGAAACTCGAGACAGAAGTTAATGGTCTAGGAAATTTGTTTTACAGGATCCTGGCAGAGAACTTCCCAAACATACAAAAAGATAGGCCTTTTCAGATACAAGAAGGTTTTAGAACCCCATATAGGCTAGACCAGAACAGGACATCCCACCATGACATTATAATCCACACAGGATCAATTCAGACAAAGGAAAAGATCCTTAAAGCTGTCAAGGAGAAAAGATTAATCATCTATAAAGGGAAAACAATTAGAATCACCTCAGATTTCTCAGCAGAGACAATCAAAGCAAAAAGAGTGTAGAATGATGCATGTCATGCCGTAAAAACAACCATCAACCAGGAATACTGTACTCCGCTAAACTCTCCTTCATAACTGAAGGCCAATTAAAACCTTTCCATCGCAAAGACAAATTGAAACAATACATCTCCACCAAACCAGCCCTAAAAAAGATTATTAAAAATGTCCTACACATGGAAATCCAACAAGACCACAATAAAGGCTAGGAAACCACACCCAAATTGAGAATCCAAGAACATGCTTCAGCCCGCAAGAAGGTGAATTAAATGGAAGGAACTCCCAAATACCTCTCAGTCCGATCTCTCAACATTAACGGACTTAACTCTCCAATTAAGTGACATTGACTGTCAAGTTGGATTAAAAGCAAGATCCTTCTATCTGCTGCCTTCAGGATTCACATCTTGCTTATAAAAACAAACAGATTTTCAAAGTAAAAGGCTGGGACAAAATCTACCAAGCAAACGGCCCCCGTAAACAGGCGGGAGTTGCAATCCTAATATCCAATAAAATATATTTCAAATTAAAATTTGTGAAAGAGAAAAAGAAGGTCAATCCAAACTAAGCAATCTCTCTTTCAGGAGGATATTACAATTATATCTATTTGCCAACCAATGGAGCACACAAATTTATCCAAGAAACACTAGTCTCCCTCAAATCCCACATAGATCCAAAGACATTAATTGTTGGTCATTTTAACAAACCACTCTCCCCACTAGATAGATCAACTCGGCAAAAACTCAACAGAGAAACCGCAGATCTAAACAGCTGCATACATCAACTAGATTTAACAGACATCTACCGAATATTGCACACAGCAGCATCAGAATACACGTTTTTCTCAGCAGCATATGGAACATTTTCTAAAATAGACCACATTTTAGGCCACAAAGCAAACTTATCCAAATTCAGAAACCTTGAAGTTATACCTTGCATTCTCTCTGACCACAAGGGAATAAAATTAGAATTGAACACCAAAAGCCACCTAGAAAGTCAGGTAACACATGGAGGCTGAACAACACACTGCTGAATCACGAGTAGGTCATGAAGGGATTAGAAAGGAAATTCAAAAGTTTTGCTATTCAACAAAACTGAGCACACAAATTACCAGATCCTCTGGGTCACAGCAAAGGCAGTACTCAGAGGTAAGTTTATAGCTCTAATTGGAGAGATCTGAAACCAACAATTTAATGACACATCGAAACCTCCTTGAAAAAGAGCAGCAAGATAAACCCCAATCCAGTAGACAGAAAGAAATAATTAAAATGAAATCAGAATTAAATGAATTAGAATCCAAAAAAAAAAAAAAACTATAGAAAGAATCAACAAAACAAATGGTTGGTTCTTCGAAAAAATTAACAAAATTGACAGACCCTCAGCAAATCTTATCAGAAAAAGAAGAGAACACAGCCAAATTAATAAACTCATCGATGAGAATGGAAACATCACCACGGAAAAAACCAAGATTCAGAACATTATAAGGGAATACTTCTCAAAACTTTATCTTAATAAGTTTGAGAACTTAAAAGAAATGCACCTTTTCCTATCAAATATTGACATGCCAAAACTAAACCAAGATGAGTTAAACCAGCTTAACAGGCCCATATCAAGCATTGAAATAGAAACAACAATAAGAGAACTCCCTGCGAAGATAAGTACATGACCAGATGGTTTTACAGCTGAATTCTACAAGGCCTTCAAAGCAGAGCTCACACGAATACTCCTTCAACTCTTCAATGAAATTGAAAGAGAAAGTTCACTACCGAACACGTTTTATGAAGCCATCATAACTCTCACCCCAAAACCAGGCAGGAACTCATCAAAGAAAGAGAACTCTAGACCCATTTCTTTGATGAACATTGATGCCAAACTTCTCAACACAATTTTGGCCAATCGACCTCAACAATTCATCAAAAAATCATACACCATGATCATACAGGATTCATTTCAGGGATGCAAAGCTGGTTCAATATACACAAACCAACTAATATGATTCATCACATCAATAGGAACAAGGATAAGAATCCCATCATTATCTCAATAGATGCAGAAAAAGCATATGACAAGATCTAACACCACTTTATGATGAATTTTCTGGAAAAATTTGGAATTCAGGGAACATTCCTCAATATAATAAAGGCTGTGAATGACAAATCTACTGCCAGCATTATACTTATTGGTGAAAAACAAAGCCATTTCCTCTTAACTCAGGAACAGGACAAGGATGTCCACTCTCTCCACTTCTCATCAATCTAGTATTAGAATGCCTAGCTCCAGCAATAAGACAAGATGCAAACATAAAGGGGATCCAAATAGGGAAAGAAGAAGTAAAACTCTCCCTCTTTGCAGATGACATGATCTTTTATTTAAAGAATCCCATAGACTCCACGCCCAAATTACTCAAGCTGATTCAAAATTTGACAAGGTAGCAGGGTATAAATTTCACTCTCTACAATGTTTTTTCTGTATGCCCACAATGAGAAAAGTGTGGTTGAAATTAGGAAACAACACCATTCGTAATTCGTAGGAAAATAAAATTCGTAGGAATTAATTTAACCAAATATGTACAGGACCTCTATGATGTAAACTTGAAAAACTTGAAAAACGAAATAAATACAGAACTTAGAAAGTGCCAAAAACTCCCATGCTCCTGGATTGGAAAGATCAACATCGTGAAAATGGCAATCCTCCCCAAGGCTATCTACAAATTCAATGCGATACATATCAAAATTCCAACCTCATTCTTCAAGGAAATAGAAGAGGCAATCCAAAAATTCATATGGGACAATAAAAGACCCCGAATAGCAAAAATGATCCTCAACAGAAAGAACACTGCTGGAGGAATATCAATACCACATTTCAAACTCTATTATAAAGCTACAGTAATCAAAACAGCTTGTTACTGGCACAAGAACAGACCTCAGGACCAATGGAATAGAATTGAAAACCCAGAAATGAACCTACAGACCTATAGCCCTCTAATGTTTGATAAGGGAGCTAAAAAATTAGAATGGAAGACAGACCCTCTTCAGTAAATGGTGCTGGCAAAATTGTTTAACTACTTGTAGAAAACTAAAGCTAGATCCTTATATATCAGCCTGCACCAGAATCAACTCCAAATGGATCAAAGTCCTCGAAGTCAAAGCAGACCCTCTGAAAACATTACAGGATGGAATAGGAGAAACCCTAGTTCTCATTGGTACAGGCTGCAATGCTCTTTATAGAGATCCAGAAACACAACAAATCAAAGAAAGTTTGGACAAATGGGATTGCATGAATTTTCAGAGCTTCTCTCTGGCCAAAGACATAACTAGCAAGATCAGTAGGAAGCCCACTGATTGGGAGAAGATTTTCTTCACTAGGCATACAATGGACAAGGGTCTTATATTTAAAATATACCTGGTACTCAAAAAATTAAATCCCCCAACAACAAATCCTCGAAGAAAGAACTGCCCAATATGTCAGTGAAATAAAGACTTAAAGAGAAACTTCTTTGAAGAGGAAAGATGGATGGTCAATAGACACATAAAGAAATGCTCCACCTCTCTAGCCATAAAATAAATGCAAATCAAAACAACATTGTTATATCACTATACCGCAGTTAGAATGGCTATAATCAAGAACTCTAATAAGAACAGATGCTGAAGGGGATGTGGATAGAAGGGAACCTTACTGCATTGTTGGTGGGAGTGTAAACTGTTCAGCCACTTTGGAAAGCAGTATGGAGGTTCCTCAAAAGACTCCACATAGAGCTCCCCTATGACCCACCAATCCCACTTTTGGGCATTCGCCCAAATGATCATAAACAAGACCACAGTAAAGTTACTAGCAGGACTATGTTTATTGCAGCATTATTTAATATAGCTAAGATATGGAACCAACCCAGATGCCCCTCAGTAGATGAATGGATCAAGAAAATGTGGTATATATACAAAATGGAAATCTATGTCTCCATCAGAAAGAATGATATTGTTAGGAAATGGAAAGGCTTGGAAAAAACTATATTAAGTGAAGTAAGCCAGGCCCAAAGAAACATAGGTCCCATGTTTTCCCTTATTTGCAATAACTAGTATATGTCTGAGAAAGGGAGTCAAGCACAAAAGGTCAGATAACTTGATGTTCGGTGAAATGATGCCCAGATAAGTATTCATGCTATTGTTTCTAACATATTTATAAGATGATTTCTTTATTGCTTTATATGTCCCTCCCCCCTGGTATAACCTCAACTTTCACTGTATTTGATGTTGGTATAATTTGTGGAGGGGAAAGGAATAAGCAGATCTTTTATATTGGGATACAGTTTGATCCATTACAACAATGAGATATACCAGTTGTTATGTTGAAAAAGTAATTTTATCACTTTGGTGAGAAGATAGCATAGGGGATGGTGGGGGTTGTGGAGTGGGGGTTGAAGATGTGAAGGGATTGGAAGGGGAAACAAAGGAGGAGGCAAAATGCTTGATAAAAAAATGTATTCATTGTCTTGTCCATGTAATTGTAACCTCTCTATATGGTATGTTCACCATTAAGAAAAATTGGGTATTAAAAGCAATCAATATATTTCTAATGATACACAACTTAGGGAAGCCACAATGTGGAAATGATTGGTCCATAAGACCTGTAGTCCATTTCCACCAGGAATTGGCAGATCATTATTTAAGACTATGTTAAATAGAGATGTGGTCCCCAATCAGTGCAGAGTTGAGTTACGGAATATGATTTCCACTATTTTGAGGTAGAAATCATGAATGTTATAGTTTAGCCATTCCTTTCACCAGGGAGGTATAATTTGATTATGGACTTGGAGGTTTCATATTACATTACCTATTTTCGAACAGAGATAAAGTGAAATACTATGAGATTCTACATAATAAATTGGGAAATTATTCCTAGAATTAGTAGTCCTGGTGTTCATATTTTGGTCATAAAATAGAATGAAGTTATCTGACACAGTGGGAAATGGGCCTCAGGCTACTATTTACCATTTGTACAAGGATGCACTAGTAAATTCCTACTCTGAAGACGTCAATATCACCATCTGAGAATTAAAAATGGAAGTTGTGGGGAGTTCCGGGAAGATGGCGGAGGAGAAGCTGGAAGCTGAACAAGCTCTCGCATAGAAAGCAATTTTAGAGTTCTAGTGAACAGTACTAAGCCAGAGAATCACACCAAGTGTGCCATCACAGGACAGAGAGTTAGACAAGAGAGGGGAAGCCAAGGAAACATACCAGCTGCCGCTATGGCGGCAGGGTCGCGGCGGCGACCACCGCCGCAGGGTCATACCTGAGACACAGAGAGTCCGGGACGAAGGAGCCAGACACAGCGGATGAGCGGATTCAACTCAACACCAACAAAAACCGACAAGGAGCGGAAATTTTCATCCTGCTGTTTGCAGACCAGAGACGACCCAGGATCCAAGACTCGGCGTGAGTACAAGCCCGACATCCTCACTCCTTCTCAGGAAGCAGAGGAGGGAAGGCTACCCCTCCCCCCCAGCACCGGTGATCTCCATCTTGGATACCGACAAAGCTCGGAGGAGCTGCTAGCTCCAACTCAGGCCTTGGAATAAAACGAGTCATTTAGCAGGTCACAAGAACTTAACGGCGAAGTGACCTGCCAGACTCAGCACTATCCAGGGAAAAATCACCCAGCTCAGGCGCCAGCCATCGGAGTGGCTTGCCTCACTGGGTAACCAGAGCCAGAGGCTGTCCCTCCCTCTAGCAGCCACGACAATCAATTGAAAAACAGAAACCCTGAGAATGGCTCCAGGCTGGGCGCTGTGAGCTTTATCACAAAATAGCCCCAGGGAAAAGCTACTGTTTGTTGAAAGGCCTCAACTCTACCCAGAACCTAGCCCCAGCACCACATCCCCCTCTTTTGTGACTCTCAAAGCAGATCACCCTCCCAGAAAACTAACCTGGGAGGGGGATCTGAAAATCTTGGGTAAAGCAGAGCATTTTTCTGCCTCTTCCAACCAACCGACTTAAGAAACCAATCAAGCCACAGGACCTCAAGCTGACCAGAGACTCCAACAAGAGACTAGTTGCAGACAAAAGGGAGATACAGGATTTTTCCCACTCCTCCCTCCCCCCCAAAAAAAAAGAAATCAAAAGACTTTTTTTTTCTTTTTTTTTCTCTTCTTCTTTTCTTTTTTTGCTTGTTTTTTGTTTTTTGCTACCTTATATATATATATTTTCCCTTCTAAAACTTTTATTAATCTTTAATTTTTGCCTCTTCTGAAAAAATAATTGTTTTCCAGTAACTTTTTTTTTTCTCATCTTATAATTTTTATTTTAGGAATATGTGAATGAGCATTTTCCTTTCTTTTCTTGTCTTCTTTCTCTTTTTCTTTCTTTCTTAATTATCTTTTTGTTTTTTGTCTAGCTCTACTGAACTTCTGATCTTTTCTTCTCCCTTTCCCATCCTTAAAGCTTTTCACATCTCCTCTATGTCCCTCCCCTTCTCAGAACATATTCACATTCCTCTCTAAATAGACGGTCTTTTAACTTCTATAATAACATTAATTTTTACGTTTCTATTTATTTCTGGTCTCTCTCTCTCTGTACTTGCATCCTACCCAACCCTTTTCCTGCATTGTGATTAGGACATAGTTAACCCTCCCTGTGCCCCCCCACACCAATCTATTCCTATTTTTTACCCACATCTCTCCCTAATCCTAATAATTTCTGGTTTTCCAAATTCTTTTCTGCGGTTCGAAGTACATTAACATATAGTTGTTTGATGTTGAATAGATGTATCTGTTGAACTAGATTGTATCTGTAGACTATTGAATGTACAAACGCAAACTTTGGTTGATGGTTGCCTTAAGATAGTGTTCTAGCATAAAACTGGTGCAATCTTCATCTCAAATGGGCCAAGTAAGCCGGAAAAACACAAGAAAAATGGCAAATTCGGGTATCTCAATTCCCAATCTTGATAATCAGGGATTAGAACAGATAAAGAATAATCCAGAGGAGAGTTCCCAAATAGCTCTACAAACACTAAT
This sequence comes from Dipodomys merriami, assembly GCF_024711535.1. Lineage (NCBI taxonomy): Eukaryota > Metazoa > Chordata > Mammalia > Rodentia > Heteromyidae > Dipodomys > Dipodomys merriami. The sequence continues at coordinate 28,670,424 of NW_027203159.1, read as the reverse complement.
AGCAAACATGATAAATGAGAAGTTTGACAATGTACAAAGGACTCTGTATAAGCGTGATAGGGAGAGAGAGGAGGCATCCCAGAAGTTTATACAGGAATATCATAAGCATGAGGAAGCTACTCAAAAACTGATACAGGATTTGCGCGAACAACTTGAGAATGCTCAAAGAGAAAGGGAGGAATGGCGTGAGGAGGCAGAGAACACTCAAAGAGAATTGCAGGATTCCCACGAACTGGAAGAAAGAGAATTGCAAGAATCCCACAGAAGGGAAGAAGCTAATCAAAGAGTCATTCAGGAATTGAGAGACCAGGTAGAGAATACACAAAGATCACTAAAGGCATTCATGGAATCCATTAACAAAGAGCTGAAGGAAGTCAGGGAGACCACAAAGGGAATGATAAATGGAACCCAACAGAAGGAATGGGAGTCCAAAGAAACCATAACCAATCAACTAAGTGATTTGCGAAGAAACAATGAACACCAAATTAAGGAAGTAAAGAAATTCATACAAGACCTAAAACAGAGCTTCAACAAAGAACTTGAAGCCATCAAAGCTGACCAATTAGAAGGAAAAGAGATAAAAAACAAATTAGAGAGTCTTGACAGCAGGTTAGACCATGCAGAAGATCGAATCTCAGGGATTGAAGACAGCCTAGATAATATAGAGAAAGAACATACAACCATCCAAGACAAGTCCAAGAAATATGATAGGTCTATCCAACACCTGGAAGACACCATCAGAAGGCCCAATCTAAGGATAATGGGTGTAGAGGAGCACCTAGAAACAGAAGTTAATGGTCTAGGAAATTTGTTTAAGAGGATCCTAGCAGAGAACTTCCCAAACATACAAAAAGATAGGCCTATTCAGATACAAGAAGCTTTTAGAACCCCAAATAGACCAGACCAGAATAGGACATCCCACTGTCACATTTTAATCCACACAGGATCAACCCAGACCAAGGAAAAGATCCTTAAACCTGTCAGGGAGAAAAGGGTAATCACCTACAAAGGGAAACCAATTAGAATTACCTCAGATTTCTCAGTAGAGACAATCAAAGCAAGAAGAGCCTGGAATGACGTATGCCATGCCCTAAAAACAAATAATTATCAACCAAGAATACTGTACCCAGCTAAACTCTCCTTCATAACTGAAGGCCAAATAAAAACCTTTCATAGCAAAGAAAAATTGAAACAATACATCTCCACCAAACCAGCCGTAAAAAAGATTCTTAAAGATGTCCTACACATAGAAAACCAACAAGACCGCAACAAAGGCCAAGAAATTGCACCCAAACTGAGAATCCAAGAACCTTAGGAAGAACCCAGTTTTCGCAGCCCCCAAGAAGGTGGATAACATGGCAGGAACTCCCAAATACCTCTCAGTACTATCTCTTAACGTTAACGGACTGAACTCTCCAATTAAGCGACATAGACTGTCTAGTTGGATTAAAAAACAAGACCCTTCTATCTGCTGCCTGCGGGAGTCACATCTTGCCCGTAAAAACAAACACATCTTCAATGTTAAAGGCTGGAACAAAATCTACCAAGCAAACGGCCCTCATAAACAGGCGGGAATTGCAATCCTAATATCAGATAAAATAGACTTCAAACTAAAATTCGTGAGAAGAGATAAAGAAGGTTGCTACATACTAATTAAAGGATCTCTCCTTCAGGAGGATATTACAATTCTAAATATCTATTCGCCAAACAATGGAGCACCCAAATTTATCAAAGAAACACTACTTTCCCTCAAATCCCATATAGATCCAAAGACATTAATTGTTGGTCATTTTAACACACCACTCTCCCACTAGATAGATCAACTCGGCAAAAACTCAACAGAGAAACCGCAGATCTAAACAGCTGCATACATCAACTAGACTTAACAGACATTTACTGAACATTTCACCCAGCAGCATCAGAATACACATTCTTTTCAGCAGCACATGGAACGTTTTCTAAAATAGACCACATTTTAGGCCACAAAGCAAACTTGTCTAAATTCAGAAACATTGAAGTTATACCTTGCATTCTCTCTGACCACAAGGGAATAAAATTAGAACTCAACACCAAAAGCCACCAAAGAAAGTCCGGTATCACATGGAGGCTGAACAACACACTGCTGAATCATGAGTGGGTCATGGATAAGATTAGAATGGAAATTCAAATGTTCATGCTATTCAACAAAAATGAACACACAAATTACCAGCTCCTCTGGGACACAGCAAAGGCAGTACTCAGAGGCAAGTTTATAGCTCTGAGCTCCTACATCAACAAATTGGAGAGATCGGAAACTAACAATTTAATGACACATCTAAACCTCCTTGAAAAAGAGCAGCAAGATAAACCCCAATCCAGTAGACGGAAAGAAATAATCAAAATTAAATCAGAATTAAATGAATTAGAATCAAAAAAAACTATAGAAAGAATCAACAAAACAAATGGTTGGTTCTTCGAAAAAATTAACAAAATTGACAGACCCTTAGCAAATCTAATCAGAAAAAGGAGAGAACACACCCAAATTAATAAACTCAGAGATGAGAATGGAAACATCACCATGGAAACAACCAAGATACAGAACATTATAAGGGAATATTTCTCAAAACTTTATAAGTTTGAGAACTTGAGAGAAATGGACCTTTTCCTAGCAAATATTGACATGCCAAAACTAAACCAAGATGAGTTAAACCAGCTTAACAGGCCCATATCAAGCATTGAAATAGAAACAGCAATAAGAGACACCCCAGCTAAGAAAAGTCCAGGACCAGATGGTTTTACAGCGGAATTTTACAAGGCCTTCAAAGCAGAGCTCACATCAATACTCCTCCAACTCTTCAATGAAATTGAAAGAGAAAGCTTACTACCGAACACATTCTATGAAGCCATCTTAACCCTCATCCCAAAACCAGGAAGGGACTCATCAAAGAAAGAGAACTATAGACCCATTTCTTTGATGAACATTGATGCAAAACTTCTCAACAAAATTTTGGCCAATAGACTTCAACAATTCATACAAAAAATCAGAAACCATGATCATACAGGATTCATTTCAGGCATGCAAAGCTGATTCAATATACACAAATCAATTAATATTATTCATCACATCAAGGGTAGCAAGAATAAGAACCACATGGTTATCTCAATAGATGCAGAAAAAGCATTTGACAAGATCCAACACCCCTTTATGATGAAGGTTCTGGAAAAATTAGGAATCCATGGATCATTCCTCAATACAATAAAGGCTGTTTATGACAAACCTACAGCCAGCATGATACTCAATGGTGAAAAACTAAAGCCATTTCCTCTTAACTCAGGAACAAGACAAGGATGCCCATTCTCTCCACTTCTCTTCAATCTAGTATTAGAATGCCTAGCTCCAGCAATAAGACAAGATGCAGACATAAAGGGGATCCAAATAGGGAAAGAAGAAATAAAACTCTCCCTCTTTGCAGATGACATGATCTTCTATTTAAAGAATCCCATAGACTCCACTCCCAAATTACTCAAGCTGATTTAAAACTTTGGCAAAGTAGCAGGTTATAAAATTAACCCCCCAAAATCAATGGCTTTTCTATATGCCAACAATGAGAAAAGTGTGGCTGAAATTAGTAAAGCAACTCCATTTGTAATAGCCCCACAAAAAATAAAATACCTAGGAATTAACTTAACCAAAGAAGTGAAGGACCTCTATGATAAAAACTTTAAAAACTTGAAAAAGGAAATCAACACAGAACTTAAAAAATGGCAAAACCTCCCATGCTCCTGGATTGGCAAGATTAACATCATGAAAATGGCAATACTTCCCAAGGCTATCTACAAATTCAACGCGATACGTATCAAAATTCCACCCCCATTCTTCAAGGAAATAGAAGAGGCAATCCAAAAATTCATATGGAACAATAAAAGACCCTGAATAGCAAAAAACGCTCCTCAATGGAAAGAACACTGCTGGAGGAATATCAATGCCAAACTTCAAACTCTACTATAAAGCCATAGTAATCAAAATGCTTGGTATTGGCATAAGAACAGACCTCAGGACCAATGGAATAGAATTGAAAACCCAGACATGAACCTACAGACCTATAGCCATCTAATCTTCGATAAGGAAGCTAAAACAATAGAATGGAAGAAAGACATCCTCTTCAGTAAATGGTGCTGGCAAAATTGGTTAACTACATGTAGAAAACTAAAGCTAGATCCTTATATATCACCCTGCACCAGAATCAACTCCAAATGGATCAAAGACCTTGAACTCAAAGCAGACACTCTGAAAACATTACAGGATGGAATAGGAGAAACCCTCGGTCTCCTTGGCTCAGGCCGAAATTTTCTGAATAGACACCCGGAAGCACAACAAATCAAAGAAAGGTTGGACAAATGGATTGCATAAGGTTGCAGAGCTTCTGCAGGGCAAATGACATAGCTAGCAAGATCAATAGAAAGCCCACCGATTGGGAGAAGATCTTTACTAGCCATACAACGGACAAGGGTCTCATATCTAAAATATACTTGGAACTCAAAAAATTAAACCACCCCACAACAAATCCTCAAAGAAACAACTGCCCAATAAATAAGTGGGCGAATGACTTAAAGAGAAGCTTCTCTGAAGAAGAAAGAAGGATGGCCAATAGACACATGAAGAAATGCTCAACATCCCTAGCTATAAAAGAAATGCAAATCAAAACAACATTGAGATATCACCTCACTCCAGTTAGAACAGCAAAAATCAAGAACTCTAACAACAACAGATGCTGGAGGGGATGTGGACAGAAAGGAACCTTACTTCATTGTTGGTGGGAATGTAAACTTGTTCAACCACTTTGGAAAGCAGTATGGAGGTTCCTCAAAAGACTTCACATAGATCTCCCCTATGATCCAGCAATCCCACTTTTGGGCATTCAAACAAATGTTTACAAACAAGACCACACTAAAGCTACCAGAACAACTATGTTTATTGCAGCCTTATTTATCATAGCTAAGATATGGAACCAACCCAGATGCCCCTCAGTAGATGAATGGATCAAGAAAATGTGGTATATATACACAATGGAATTCTATGCCTCCATCAGAAAGAATGACATTTCCCCATTTGTTAGGAAATGGAAAGGTTTGGAAAAAATTATATTAAGTGAAGTAAGCCATGCCCAAAGAAGCATTGGTCCCATGGTTTCCCTTATTTGCAATATCTAGTATAGGTATGAGTCAAGCGGAAAAGGTCAGATAATATGATGTTAGGAAAATGAACCCTTAAATATGTATTTTAATGTTTTCGTTTCTTTCATGCATGTGTTTCTAACGCATTTATAAGATTATTTCTTTGTTGCTTTGTATGTCCCTCCCCCACAGTGTAACCCCCGCTTTCACTATATTTGATGTCAGTATAACATGTGGAGGAGATGGGGACAAACAAGTCGTTTAAGGATTCAGGTGGACCTGTTGCAACAATGAGAAGTACAAAATGTCATGTTAAAACCAACTTTACAATGTCTGTGTGTGGGGGGAGAGGGGGGTTTAATTGGGTGGGGGGAGGGGGGAGGCTGGGAAGGAAGGTGAAGTGTAAACAAAGGAGGAGGCTGCAATGCTTGTTAAGAAATGTATGCATTATCCTGCCCATGTAATTGTAGCCCCTCTGTACAGTATGTTCTCAAATAAAATAAAATAAAATTTAAAAAAAAAATCAACACTGGCTAACACAAAACTCATTCCCAAGCGCTCTGGCCCCATACAACCCAATCATTGGAGTTCAGTGCTTAAAAGCATCTTCTGGGTAGTAGAAATACATGAGGGAAAGTTGTGAGATGCCAGAAAGGCAAGTCACTTATTTATTACTTTTCTTTTATACTGAATGTGATAGTCAAGCCATAGTAAATGTATTGTGTAAAATATCAAAATCAGGGTTTATTTTAAATATAATCATAGTTATGCTATTATTGGAAAGAAATAAGATAATGTAGGAAATATAAAACACTATTTTAACACTGTTAGGATGAACCACCAAAAACAACTTGACTAGTAAGCACTATAGTATGTCTTAGATCAGGCCCTAAACCATGTTCTCCTTAGACCCAAGAAAGAAAGAAAGAAAGAAAGAAAGAAAGAAAGAAAGAAAGAAAGAAAAAGAAAGAAAGAAAGAAAGAAAGAAAGAAAGAAAGAAAGAAAGAAAGAAAGAAAGAAAGAAAGAAAGAAAGAAAGGAAGGAAGGAAGGAAGGAAGGAAGGAAGGAAGGAAGGAAGGAAGGAAGGAAGGAAGAAAGGAAGAAAGGAAGAAAGGAAGAAAGAAAGAAAGAAAGAAAGGAAGAAAGGAAGGAAGGAAGGAAGGAAGGAAGGAAGGAAGGAAGGAAGAAAGGAAGAAAGGAAGAAAGGAAGAAAGAAAGAAAGAAAGAAAGAAAGAAAGAAAGAAAGAAAGAAAAGAAGGAAGGAAGGAAGGAAGGAAGGAAGGAAGAAAGGAAGAAAGGAAGAAAGGAAGAAAGAAAGAAAGAAAGAAAGAGAAAATAAGAAAGAGAGAGAGGAGAGAATAAGAAAGAAGGAGAGAGATGAAGAAACAAAGATGAACAGGATGGAGGGAGGAAGAAAGGAAGGAAGGAAAGAAGGAAGGAAGGAAGGAAGGAAGGAAGGAAGGAAGGAAGGAAGGAAGGAAGGAAGGAAGGAAAGAAAGAAGGAAGGAAGGAAGAAAAAAGACAGACAGAAAGAAAGAAAGAAAAGAAAGGAGGAGGAAAGGAGGAGGGAGGGAAGAAGGGAAGGAGAAAGGGAAGGAAGTAAAACAATGTATGTGTTGAATGTGTATTATAAAGATAGGATATAAAGAATTCAAATGGAGATGTCTTTTGGAAAATGAATGTTGCTACTTAGGACTGTTTTTCTAGCTTTAATTTCTCTGCAGTCTTCATGAATCGTACTCTTCTGTCTTTCCTCTATCTATTGTGGTCAGTATTTCCGTTTTAAGTCTATTACTCCACTTCCTTCTTATACGCTGCCAAACACATGTGTAGTCTTATTTTCCACGATAACCTCCTGCACTCTCAAGATTGCATGTCTGAAAGGATGAATTTTGGTTTAGTTTTTTGGTCCATTCTTCTGAACTTAGATGTTCCCTCATATTTTCACACTTTTATCTACAAGTTCTGGGAGGCATATCTATGTTCTTTTTAAATGACTCATCATTTCCTACCAAATTTACTGCTATAAAGTTTATCTTATCTCAATATCTGTGTAAAAGTAATTTAATCAATATCAGATACTTTTATCATTCAATCCTTATAGTTCAGTTAACTGAAATTGACTTCTAAAAAAAATAATAAATTTGCCCTTATTATGTCTGTTTTCTACATAATTGAGAAAAACTACCTAATCTGACCTTTTTGCATCCTGTTTAAATTCATTGTGGTTCACTGTGGTTGGAAAAAATAATCAGTTTTGGTTTATAGAAAAAACAAGGCCTAGTTTGGAGGAAGATAGCAGAGGAGAAGCTGGAGGCATAACAAGATCTTACCTAGAAAGCAATTTTAGTTTTCCATTGAACAGTCCTAGCTTAGAGAATCACACAAAGTGTCTCATCACAGTACAGAGAGTTTGGCCAGAGAAGGAAAATCCAGGCAAGGATACAGATCTGAGCATTTTGCCAGTAGTCGTGGCTGCAGCGGTTGCAGTGGCAGCGGTGGCAGCCATAGCCAACAAACCTACAGAGAGAGTTCGGGACAAAGGATCCAGAAGCAGCAAGCAAGGGGATTCTACTCAACAACAGCAAGAACTCACAGGGAGCAGATATCTTCATCTTGCAGATCACAGACCAGAGAAGGCCTAGGAACCAAGACTAGCATGAGTAGAACACTGACATCTTCACTCCTTCTCAGTGAGCAGAGGGGAAAGGCCACCTCTCCTCCACCACCAGAGATCTCCATATTTGATAGTGACAAGGCCCAGCTGAGCAGCTAGCTCCAACTGAGGCCTTGGAAGAAAACAAGAGTCAGTTAGCACATCTCAGGAACCTGACCTGCCATATCAAGTTCAGTGCCACGAAGGGGAAAGTCAACCCGCCCGGGCAGAGAATGCTACCCCTCCAGGAGTCACTTTCTTCACTGGATATAGAGCCAGAGGCTGCCCCTCCCTACAGCAGCCTAGACAAACAATTTAAATTCTGTAAACACAGACTCTAATAATGGCTCCTGAGTGTCTCAGGAGTTGGCCTTACAGGGCAAAGCTACTGTTTGATGAAAGGCCTCAACCCTACTCAGAAACTACCCTCATCACAGCATCTCCAAACTAAAGGAAACAGCCATCTCTCTCTTTTGAGATACTATACTAGCGTGGAAGGAGGATATCAAAATCCTGGGTAAAGCAGAACATTATTCTGCCTGCTCAAACAAACTAACTTAAGTAACCAATCAAGCTACAGAAAAACCAAACACCACAAAAAGACCAGAGACTCCACCAAGAGACTGTTCATTGACACAGGGGAGATACAAGATCATCCCATTCTGACCGCCCCCCCCCCAAAATAACTCTTTTTTGTTCATTATTTTATATTTTTTTACTTGTTTTCTATTAATCTTTTTTTTTTCCTCTCATAATTTTTATTTTACGTGTATATGTATATGTGTACTTTTATTTTTTAACATCTCTTTTAACATTTTGGTCCTTTTTTAATTTCTTTCTTTCTCTCTTTCTTTCTCTCTTTCTTTCTTTTTCTTTCTTTCTTTCTTTCTTTCTTTCTTTCTTTCTTTCTTTCTTTCTTTCTTTCTTTCTTTCTTTCTTTTGTTCTTGTGTGGCTTAATTGCTCTTCTACTAATCCCCAGATTTATATCCATCATCTATTATTAGACCTTATCCCCCATTTTGTACATATTTATTCCAGAAATTTATTACTTAAATCACAACCTCTTAGCATTATCTCTTTTAACCTATATAATTTTCATGTAATTTTAATAATTTTTATTTGTTAGTTTTTCAAGTCTCCTTTCGGTCCCTTAACTATTCTCATCCTTCATTTTTCTTCTAATAGTATATCTTTACACTTCCATAATTTTAAGTACTTCACTTTTTAAATTTAATTTCTTTTATTTTTCCATTATTTCTTGATTTTTTTAAATGTCTCTCCTACCATTCTGTCCAATCAATTCCCTCTCTGAGATTAGGACTTGGTTAAATTCATTCTCCTTTAACCTTTCCATATCTCTCTAATCCTATTTTTCCCATCATTTCTTCCTACATCTAATAATTTCTAGTTTGCCTATCCTTCTTTGCTTTTCCTAGCCCATTAATCCATAGTTGTTTTATGTTGAATAGATTGAACTACATTGTATCTGCAGCCATTTTGACTGTGCAACTACAGGACTCTGGTTGATGCTTGCCTTTTAATAGCGTTCTAGCCGAAAATTTCTGTTACTTTCATAAGAAATGGGCAGAACAAGCTGAAAAAGCACAAGAAAAATGGCAAGTCTGGATATCTCAACTCCAACTCATGATAATCAGGTGACAGAACAGTTAATGAATAATTCAGAAGAGAGTTTCCAAAAAGCTCTATTAACACTACTAGTAAAAATGGTGAATGAAAAAATTGAAAACCTACAAAGTACTCAGTGTGAGCATGATAGGGAACAGAAGGCAAACCAAAGTTTAATACAGGAATCTCCAGCGTGTGAGGATGCTACTCAAAGGATAATATGGCAATTATGTGAGCAGGTTGAGAACAGTCAAAGAGAAAGACAGGAATTGCATGAGCAGGCTGAGAATAGTCAAAGAGAAACACATGAACTGCATGGGCAGGCTGAGAACATTCAAAGAGAACTATAGGAATTGCGTGAACATTAGGAAGCTAAACCAAGAGTAATAAAGGAATTCCGAGAGTGGGATGAGAATAGACAAAGATCAAGAGAGGCATTCATGGATTCCATAAAGAGACTGATTAAAAAATTCACGGATATCACAAAAGAGAATGTTAAGTTGATCCCAACAGACGAAATGGGAGTCCAAGGAAAATATAACCAATCAACTAAGTGATTTGAGAATAAACACTGAACACCAAATTAAGGAAGTAAAGAAGTTCATACAAGATCTAAAACACCAAATTAGGAAGTAAAGAAGTTTATACAAGATCTAAAACAAAAAAAGAATTTGAAGCCATCAAAGCTGACCAATTAGAAGGAAAATAAATAAAAAACAAACTAAGAAGTCTTGACAGTCAGTTAGAACAGGCAGAAAATCAAATCTCAGGGATTGAAGACAGACTAAATAGTATAGACAAAGAACATCAACTATCCAAGACAAATCCAATAATTATGAGAGATCTATTCAACATTAGAAAGACACCATCAGAAGGCCTAATCTGAGGATAATGGGTATAGAGGAGCAACTAGAGAAAGAAATTTATGGTCTAGAAAATTTGTTTAACAGGATCCTAGAACAGAACTTCCCAAACATGCAAAAAGATAGGCCTATTCAGACACCAGAAGCTTTTAGAACCCCAAATAGACCAAACTAGAACAGGACATCCCACCACCATATTATAATCCACACAGGAACAATTCAGACCAAGGAAAAGATCTTTAAAGCTGTCAAGAAGAAAAGATCAATCACCTAAAAAAGCGAAACCAATTAGAATCACCATTAATTTCTCAACAAAGACAATTTAAGCAAGAAGAGCCTGGAATAATGTATGCCAAAAATACTGTACCAGCTAAACTTGCCTTCATAATCAAAGGTCAAATAAAAATCTTCTATGGCAAAGAAAAACCTAAACAAAATATCTCCACCAAACCAGACCTACAAAGGATACTTAAAGCTGTCCTATGCAAAGAAAACTAACAAGACCACAATAAAGGCTAGGAAATCACACCCAAGCTGAGAATTCAAGAACCATAGGAACAACTCAGTGTTACAGCCCCCAGAAAGGTGGATATGGCAGGAACTACCAAACACCTCTCAGTCCTAATTTTCAACATTAATTGACTGACCTCTACAAATAAGTGATATAGATTTTCTAGTTGGATTAAAAAGCAAGATCTTTCTATGTACTGCCTTCAGGAGTCATACCTTTACCATAAAAACAAACATATTTTGAAAGAGAAAGACTGGAAAAAATCTACCTAGCCAATGGCCAAATAAACAGCAGGGAGTTTCAATCCTAATATCAGATAAAATAGACTTCAAATTAAAATTAGTGAGAAGTGATAAAGAACTACGCTACATACAAATTAAGGGATCTCTCCTTCAGGAGGATATTACAATGCAAAATATCTATTTGCCAAACAATGGAGCACCCAAATTTATCCAAGAAACACAATTTTCCCTCAAGTACACATAGATCCAAAGACATTAATTGTTGGGGATTTTAACACACCACTCTCCCCACTAGATAGATCAACTGGGCAAAAACTCAACAGAGAAACCGTAGATCTAATCAACTGCATAGATCAGCTAGATTTAACAGACATCTACTGAATATTTCACCCAGCAGAATCAGAATATATGGTTTTTCTCAGCAGTACAAGGAACATTTTCGAAAATACACTACATATTAGCTCACAAAGCAAACTTGTCCAAATCAGAAACATTGAAGTTATACTGTGCATTATCTCAGACAACAAGGGAATAAAATTAGAACTCAACAAAAACAGATATGAAAGAAATTCCTGTAACATATGGAGGCTAAACAACACACTGTTCTGTCACCAGTCGGTCATGGAAGAGATTTGAAAGGAAATTCAAATGTTCATGATATTCAACACAAAAAGAACATAAAAATTATCAGCTCCTCTGGGACACAGCAAAGGAAGTACTCGGAGGCAACTTGACAGCTCTGAGGTCCTACATCAACAAATTGAAGATTTCTGAAGCCAACAAATTAATGAGACATCTGAACCTCCTTGAAAATAGCAGCAAGATAAACCCCAATCCTGTAGATGGAAATAAATAATTAAAATTAAATCAAAGTTGAATTAATTAAAACTATAGAAAGAATGAAATAACCAGAGTTAGTTCTTCGAAAAAATTAACAAAATTAAGACCCTTAGTAAATCTTTTCAGAAAAAGAAGAGCACATAAACAATTAATAAACTAAAAAATGAGAATGGAAACATCACCACGAAAACAACCAAAATTCAGAACATTATAAGGGAATATTTCTCAAACCTTTATTTTTATAAGTTTGAGACGTTGGCAAAAATGGTCCTTTTCCTAACAAATATGGACTTGCCAAAACTATACCAAGATGTGTCAAACCATCTTAACAGGTGCATATCAAGCATTGAAATAGAAACAGCAATAAAAACCTCCCATCTAAGAAAAGGCCAGGACCAGGTGGATTTACAGCAGAATTCTACAAGGCCTTCAAAGTAGAGCTCACAGCAACATTCTTCCAAATCTTCAATGAAATTGAAAGAGAAAGTTCACTACCGAACTCATTCTATGAAGCCATCATAACCTTCATCCCCCAAACAGGCAGGAACTCATCAAAGAAGAGAATTATAGACAAATTGCTGTGATGACCATTGATGCAAAACTTCTCAACAAAATTTAGCTAATAGACTTCAATAATTCATCCAAAAAAATCATATACCATGATCAAACAGGATTCTTTTCAAGAATGCAAAGCTGGTTCAATATATACAAATCAATTAATATAATTCATTACATCAATAAGAGCAAGGATAAGAATAGCATAGTTATCTCAATAGATGCAGAAAAAGCATTTGACAGGATCCAATAACCCTTTGTGATGAATGTTCTATAAAAATTAGGAATCCAGGCAACACTCCTCAAGATGATAACCAAAGAAGTGAAGAACCTCTATGATGAAAACTTTAAAAACCTGAAAAAGTAAATCAAAACACAAGTTAGAAAGATGGAAAACTTCCCATGCTCCTGGATTGGAAGGATCAACACCGTGAAAATGGCAATACTTCCCAAGGCTGTCTACAAATTCAGTGGAATACCTATCAATAGTCCAAACCTACAGCCAGCATTATACTTAATGTCAAAAAAATAAAGCCATTTCCTCTTAATTCAGGAACATGACAAAGATATCCACTCTCTCTACTTCTCTTCAATTTTGTATTAGAATGCCTAGCTAGAGCAATGACAAGATGCTAACATAAAAGGTTTCCAAATTGGGAAAGATGAAGTAAAACTCTCTCTCTTTGGAGATGATATGATCTTGTATTTAAAGAATCTCATGGATTCTACTCCCAAATTATTCAAGGTGATTCAAAACTTTGACAAAGTAGCAGGCTATAAAATGAACCCTCAAAAATCAATGGCTTTTCTGTATGACAACAATGAGACAATCGTGACTGAAATCAGGAAAGAAACTCCAATCCTAATAGCACTGCAAAAATTAAAATACCTAGGAATTACCAAAGAAGTGAAGGACCTCTGTGATGAAAACTTTGAAAACCTGAAAAAGGAAATTAAAACAGAACTTAGAAAGATGAAAACTACACATGCTCCTGGATTGGAAGTATCTACATGGTGAAAATGGCCATACTTTCCAAGGCAATCTAAACGTTCAGTGCAATACCTATCCATTTTTCCAACCTCATTCTTCAAGAAAATAGAACAGGCATTCCAAATATTCATAAGGAACAATAAAAGACCCTGAATAACAAAACTGTTTCTTAACAGGAAGGACAGTGCTGGAGGAATATCAATACCAAATGTCAAGCTCTACTACAAACCATATTAATCAAAACATTTTGGCTCTGGCAGAAGAACAGACCTGAGGACCAATGGAATAGAATTCAAAAATGAACCCTATAGCTATCTCATCATCTTTACAGGAGCTAAAAAAAAGAACGGAAGAAAGACAGCCTTTTCATTAAGTGGTGCTGGCAAAACTGGTTAATCACTTGTAAAAAACTAATGCTAGATCCTTATATATCAGCTTGCACCAGACTCAACTTCAAATTGATCAAAGACCTGGGAGTCAAAGCAGTCACCCAGAAAACATTAAAGGACTGAATAGTAGAAACCCAATGTCTGCTCGGCACAGGCAGAAATTTTCTTAGTAGAGACCCAGAAACACAACAAATAGAAGGAAGGTTGGACACATAGTATTGCATAAAATTACAGAGTTTTTGCATTGCAAAAGAAATAGCTAGCAAGATCTTCACTAGCAAAACAACGGAAAGGGTCTTGTATGTAAAATATACCTGGAACTCAAAAAATTCAATCCCCCAACAACAAATCCTCAAAGAAACAACTGCCCAATAAATAAGTGGGCTAAAGTGTTACAGAGAAACTTCTCTGAAGAGGAAAGAAGGATGGCCAATGGACACATGAAGAGATACTCAACCTACCTAGCAATAAAAGAAATGCAAATCAAACCAACTTTGAGATACCGCTACACCCCAGTTAGAATGGATATACTCAAGAACGATAATAACTACAGATACCGGAGGTAATGTGGACAGAACGGAACCCTACCACATTGTTGGTGGGAGTATAAAATTGTTCAACCACTTTAGAAAATAGTATGGATCTTGCTCAAAAGTCTCCACATAGAGTTCCCCTATGACTCAGCTATCCCACATTTTGGCATTTTCCCGAATTATCACAAAGTAGACCATACTACACTACGAGCACAACTATGTTCATTGAAGTATTATTTACCATATCTAAGATATGGAACCAATAGAGATGCCGCTCAGTACAGGAATGCACGAAGAAAATGTGGTATATATACACAATGGAATTCTATGCCTCCATCAGAAAGAATGGTATTGCCCCAGTTGTCAGGAACTGGAAAGACTTGGCAAAAAATTTATTAAGTGAAGTAAGCCAGGCCCAAAGAAACATAGGTCCCATGGTTTCCCTTCTTTGAAATAACTAGTATATATCTGAGACAAGAAACGGTCAGATACGTAGATGTTAGGCAAAATGAACCCTAAGATAACGACTCAATTTTTTTCCATTCTTACTATTTTTATCATAGTTTGAAGATGAATTCTTAGTTGCTTTGTGTGTCCCTCACCCACGGTATATCCCCGTTTTCACTCTATGATCCGTTGGTATAACTTGGGGAAGGGAAGAGATAAAAATAATTGTTTAGTCATTGATATAGGTGTAGCCATTGCAACAATGAGATGTACAAGACGTTATGATGAAAAATGAGATAGTATGGGGCCTGAGAGGGGGAGATGTGAGAGCAGGGATGGGAAGTGGAAACAAAGGAGGACTAACAATGCTTGATAAGAAATGTACTCATTACCTTGCTCATGTAATTATAACCCTCTGTTTGGTATTTTCACAATGAAAAAACAAACTTATTAAAAGAAAAAATAATTCCTTTGGGACCATTTTTCTTCTTAAAAGTATAAAGCAAAAATTTTAAAACCCTTCGGTAAAGTACATCATACTTCAATATAAAGCTAATCACAAAATAGAAATTCTGCAACTAATTTGGTTTCATCCACAAAATGCTGTGGATACTAGTCTTCTTATGTAGTTTTAAGTATATTTTTTAGCTGTGAAATGATCTCTACTTACACTAATTTTGAACTTCTGCAATTATACAATGGTGCCTCTACAGGCTAATTTATATACTATAATATTCAAAGGAAACAGGAGCCTTTCTGAAGAATAAATTTTAGCCAGTAATAACAATGTAAGACATCTGTTGTGTTGATTCTAATGTCTTTTCCTCCAAGATATCAGAGACTATTCATATTATTACTGTCTCTTAATGCAAGCCTGAAATTACTACTTCAAAGTAACACAAACAGAAAAACAAAAACAACCTGGAAGAAAATCACAATCCTAAATTTGTTAAATAATAAGAATATATACAAAATAAATCTCAGAAAGAGGAATATCAATGTAAGAATAACAACCGAAAAGTATCCTTGCTCTCTCTAATGAATCAGAAATTCAGAGTCCTAGAAACTACTTCACTCCTACAGGGTCACACCAAGTCCGCTATGATTATATAACGATATAGAATTCCAAGGAAGATCTTATACTGTCTTCACAATAAAACAGAAATCTATTAAAAGGGGCACAGCAATGACAGTGACTGCTGTGACTGTGTTCACCAACATATTCAAAAGCACAGTAACAGTTTAAAAATAAAATGCAGTGGGAAAAAACGCAAGAACAGAACTGTACATCTGGCATATCCAGACACAGACACAATTCACTATACCACTGGACAGTACATACTTTCTAGAGGACTACAAGTATTAACATCACAACATCTCACCACAACTCATCTCTGCTCCTACACTTAAGGGTCTAGACAAATATCTAATTCTAGTAAAGCAAATCACAACAGAAGAGCAAGCCAAGAACTGGCAAATCAACCAAGTTACCTATTATTAAGTTCATAGATTCCCAAATTAAGCCAAGTAGTCTCCCAAATAGACAGATTTTTTTTTAATACCAGAAAAGTGATGTCAAGTTAGTGTAATTCCCACAATAAATAACCAGGCACTAGAACAGACAATCAATAACCTAGATGATAATTTGAAAAAATATTACACATACTGCGGAAAATTGTGAATCAAGAAAAGATTAAAAAAAACCTCTACAAGGCAAATTGGGAACAAAATAAGAAAAACCAAAGATTGTCAAAATAATTCATAGAGACTTCACACTGATAAAGACATTCTGAGAAGGCAAGGGAGGTGAAGGAAAATAAATAAATGCTTACTTAAAAGGTATGAGAGAAGACACAGCTAAAAACCAACTCCCTGAACCTCCATCACACACAAAAAAAGATGTAAAAAAGTCCATTCAAGACTTAAAACAATATTTAATGAATAAATAGAAGCCTTAAGTATGAACAATTAGAAGACAGGGAAATCTAAAACAAAGGATAAAGTCTCCACAATCTCAGAGGTCAAGGAAAGAATAGGTCTAATAGGAAAGAGGAGATATTTATTTAGAGCAAATTCAAGAAATAAGAAATGTCCTTGCCAGAACTCGACTCAGTTCCAAGATCAAATTTGGGACAGATATTTATCAAGAAGGAGATGAGCAGAAAACTAAATGAATGGAAAACATATTACAGAATTCTAGCATAGAACATTCCAAACATCAAAGGAGATAGGCTCATTCAGAGAACACTAAACAGAGAGTACCTAACAGAACAATCCACCAGCACATTGTAATCGTTAGATATCAAGAATTGATTCTTAAAGCAATCATAGAGAAAAGGTTGATAATTCATAAAGGATCTACAGTCAGAATAACTACAGACTTCTTAGCTGATATGGAAAAAGGGGGGGCCTGGGATGATAAATGCCAAACATTAAAGGCAAACTACTACCAACCGTAAATACCGTCCCAGGGCAAACTCTTTACATTTCAAGGATATATAAAAATATGTCATGACAAAGAAAACTTGAAATAATTTATCTCCACCAAATCAGCATGGTAGAAGGTAATCAAATTTATCCTACATGGAGAAGATCAAGAAGAACAGGAACTGGTTATATAAATTGCTCCCTACCAGAGAACATGATAAATATTTTAAAAATAGACAGGTCCTACTACAAGGTGCAAACAAAGCAGGACTAATCAAACATTTGTCTTAACTTTTAGTACCAATGGATTTAACTTCCCAAGTTGAAGACATAGATCAGATAGTATTATCAAAAAACAAGACCCATCCATCTAGTATCTACAAAAGAGACATTATATTGACAAAAACACATACTCAAAGTTAAAGACTGGAAGCAAAATTTTCAAGCAAGTGGACACTATAGTCAGGCCAAAGTAGAATTACTAACAAAAGGTAAAATATAATTCAAATCAAATTTAGTAGGAAAATACATTACATATTAATAAAGGCAACTCTCCATTAGGATATATAGCAAGTCTAAATACCATTGCCCTTAATTTTTGAGCACTCCACTTCATGAATCAAATACTACTTAACCTGAAATCACATCTCAACATATCATTGTCAACCATGGATAGGTCATCCAGGAAAAAGCAAGAAACTTCAAACCTAAAAAACTACATTGACAACATAGCCCTAACTGAAATCTACAAAAAATACATTCATCATCAATGCACACTCTTCCCAACTCCTTTGGAAGATTCTCAAAAAGAGAACATATCCGATGTCAAACAGAAATTCTGTCCAAAATGAAAAAAAAGACTGACTTCCCATATCTTGCCAGACCACAACAGAATAAACAGAATCAATAGCTAAAGCAAAAAAAATCACAAAACCATGAAGACCCAACAACAAATTGCTCACTCTCCAGTGGGGCACTGAAGAAATTAGAATGTAAATCTGAAAGTTTCTGGAATTTTACAAAACTCAACACACAAAATACTAGCTCCTCTGGGACACAGAAAATGCAGTACTTAGGGGGAAATGTATCGTTCCGAGAGCATCCATGAAGCAATTAAGCAATTGGGGAAATCTCAAACTAAAATTTTAATGATGCACCTCAAGCTCCTAGAAAATAGGAACAAGCCCAAACCCAAAGCAGTAGACAGAAACAAATAATAAAATTAAATAAAAAATAACTAAATAAAACATAGGAAGAATGAACTAAGCAGAGTTGGTTCTTTGAATAAATTAAAAGAATTGACAGACCCTTACCAAATCTAAGAAGATAAGTTATATAGATAGAAAGTTAAATAGAAAGCCCACAGATTGGGAGAAGATCTTTACATACTATGCAACGGAAAAGGCACTTAGATCTCAAATACACTTACCGCCCAAAACGTTAAGCCCGAAAAAAACAAATCCTCAAAGAAATCACAACCCTCATAATAAATGGGTTAAAGACTTAAAGAGAGACCTCTCTGAAGAAGAAATAAGAATGTTCAATAGACACATGAAGAAATATGCAACATTTCTGGCCATAAAATAAATGCAACTGAAAGCAATATACACATTCCATCTCTCCCGGGTAGAATGACCATTATGAAGAAAACTATTAGTAACATGTGTTTGGCTGGTGGGATGTGGGCCAAAAAGGAATATTACTACATTATTGGTGGAAATGTAAACTTGTTCAAACACTCTGTAAAGAAGTATAGAGCTCCCTTATGACCCAGCAATCCCAACCCTGGGCATTTAGCCAAATGACCAAAGCCAACACCACTCTAAAACTACCATCACAACCATTCCAGCATTATTCAACATAGCTATGATATGGAACCAAGCCAGATGTCCTTCAAGAAAATGAAATTCTATGCTTCCGTCAGAAAGAATGGCATTGCCCCATTTGTAAAGAAATGGATAGGCTTGCAAAAACATATTAAGCGAAATAAGGGTGACACAAACAATCATAGGCGGCATGTTTTCCCTTATTTGGAAAAACTAGAATATGTCTAGGATATTCTTAGCAAAAATCACTGTATCTCAATAGTTATATGCATATCACCATATAAAATGATGCTTATCAAAATGAGCACCAAGAAATGGATACAAGAGGATTGCATAGTGAAAAGATTGTACTTATTTGTATTTATTTTTTCCCACGTTGTTGTATTTCCTCTAGTCATTGTTTTTTATTTCTGTACCCTTTGTCTTATATATAAGTTTATCGGATTTGGGTAATGGAAGGGAAATCAGAGAAATGGTGGATCAAATAGTAAACCAAAGCAACGTGATATACACTAGACAATATGTTAGAAATGAAGTTTATGACTTTGGGGGAGTGGAATACCAGGTTGTGAGGAAGCAGGAGAAAATGAGGAAGAGGTAACACTGTTCAGAAAAAAATGTGCTCATTACTTATGTAACTATAACCCACTCCTATATACATCACCTTTATAATAAAAAAAAACACAAAATAATAAGAGAACACACCCAAATAGGCAAAATGAAACATCACAACAGAAACAAGCAAGACGGAGAGTGATATAGGTGAGCACTTTGAAAATCACTTTGCCAATCACTTGGAGAATTCTGGAGAAATCTCTGCTTTGTTATACTACAACTGTACCAAAAAATGACACATAAGACAAAGTAATGAAACTGAAATATCAATATACCACATCCCATATGACAAAAATCTAGTACTCAAGGGATTTACAGTGAAATTAAGGCCTTCAAGGGAAAACTTAGAATACTCATCTAACTCTTCAATGAAATAAAATGGGAAAGAGAATTATCAAACCCATTCTATGAAGCTACAATCAGATTCTTCCCAAAATATGATAAGGCTTCATCAAAGAAAACAAACTATAAACCCAACACTTTGATAAGCATTAATGCAGAACTTCTCAAGAAAATTCTCACCAACCAATTTCAACAAATAACAAAAATTCATATGCTATGATCACACAGGATTCATACTAGGATACAATGTCATTCAATATACTTGTCAATAAACATAATACAAACCATCAACAGAAGCAGGGACAAGAAGCACATGATCATCTACATAGATGTAGAAATAGCTTTTGAGAAGCTCAAATACACTTTTATGATTAAAAGGTCTGAGAAACTAGGAATGCAGGGAATATTCCTCAACATATACAGAGTATGTATATGATGATATAATAAGAATGTATTTAGTTGTGGAACCATGAAAATATTAAATCTAAAATCAAGAATGAGACAAGGTATCCACTCTCTCTACTACTCTTCAAAAAATAGTGGACTTTCTAGCAAGAGCAATAGACAAGAGAAAAACATAAAGGGGATCCAAATATGGAAGAAGTAAAATGATGCCTTTTTTGTAAAGGAAATGATCCTGTATTTAAAAGATCCTATATTTCCTCCCTCAAGTTAGTAAGGTAATGTTAACCTTCAGCAATGTAGCAGGGTATAAAAACCAGAAGAATCAGTATTTTTACTGTTTTACCAACAATGAGAAGATCCAAGCTGAAATCCAAAAAACATTCTCATATGTATTAGCTCTAAATGAAGTCAAATCAAATTAAAACAAAACAAAATGACAACAGAAAGCTAGAAATTAATTTCAATAAAAATATGAAGGACCTCTACTATGAAAACTTTAAAAATCTACAAAGGGAAATTAAACTCGATTCAAGGAAATGGAAAGTTGGAAGAATTAACATTGTTAAAACTGCAATACTGCCCCCCCCAAAATTGACAATGAAATACCCATCAAAATTCCAACAATATTCTTCAGTGAAGTAGGGAAAGCAATACAAATTTAATATGGAATTACAAAAGAACATGAAAAGAAAAAGAAATCCTTAGCAGGAAATGATGGAATATCAATATCAAACTTCAAACTCCATCAGTAAGCCAAAGTAATAAAATTAGCTTGTTACTTAAACAAGAATGGGCTTGAGACCAATGACACTGAAGGCTTAGAAATGAACTCACAGGCATATAATCATCACATGCACACACACACACACACACACACACACACACACACACACACACACACACACACACACACACTGGAATTCTATTCACCCATCAAAAAGAATGATATTGCACCAGTCTTAAGAAATATGAAAGCATTGGCAAAATGATATTAAAAGAAAGGAATTCAGACTCAGAAAAAAATATAGGTCTTATGGATTCATTCATTTATGGTAGCTAGAAGGTGCCAATAAATCTAGAAGGAAAAAACAGAGATGCTACCTCACCCCAGTCAGAATGGCCATTATCAAGAAAACTAACAATAGGAAATGCTGGCCTGGATGTAGCCAACTGGGAACTCTATTACACTGTTGGTTGGAAATTAAACTTGTTGAACCACTCTGGAATGCAGTATGGAGATTCCTCAAAAGACAACATATAGCTCCTCTGTGATCCAGTAAGTCCCTTCCTAGGCAGTAATCAAATAAATAACAAAATGCTCACACTAAAACTATCAGCAAAATCATGTTCAGGGACCAGGCCCAGAGTTCAAGGTCTGGAAAAAAATGTCAAATATGAACTATTTAGTATAATATGCCAAATCATTCTATTTGCATTACCTAGCATTGGACTTAAATGTAGTGGGTGATAAAATGGCTTCTTTGTTGAATGTTAAGAAAAGATGTAGCCAGTCTGAGAAAAGGTGGTGGTCATGGGGCTTGAAGTCTGGGCTTGGGCACTGTCCCCGAGCTCTTCAACTCAAGGTGAGTGCTCTACTACTTAAGCCACACTCTCTGTTTTTTTGTGGTTAAATAGAGACAAGAGTCTCAGAGACTTTCCTGCCTAGGCTGGCTCAGATTTCATACTCTTGAATAACTAGGATTACATGTGTGAGCCAGCAGTGGCAGGTGAAAAATGGGGGATTTTTATAAAAAAAAGAAAATCCACATCTTCACCTGTGTCTGAACCTCAGATAGCACTATTAGAACACTTCACCCTCAATTCATTTCATCAGATATTTGTTACTTTTCCCTTTTCCTTCATGTAGGAATACTGTGGTCAATATCATCTCAAGTGTGGGAATGGATTAATTGTATGGTAATCACTAGCACCAAAATCAAGAACTGTTACATCAAAACAAATGAAACCCTCATTTGGAATAATTATTTTTTTCTTTCTTATTACAAATCTATGCTTGATGATTTCCTAATGTGATATTGAACCTCCTCAGAGAGGGATGCCGTTTTTTTTTCTGTTCAGCAATTGGCCTTCTCCCACATGTGGTCAAATATTTAAGAATTCCATTCAAAATTCTTTAAGCTAACCTATAAGAAAATGTGCATTTCTGGAATTTGCTGTCTTGTTCTTACATGTGTAGGCTTTTTATGATTTATATGTTTTATAATGAATTCTATTTTCCAATCTTCCTGCCACCAAATTTAGTCTCTTTTATCAGTCTTTCTGACCCTCTCTCTGGAGTCTCAATTCAGTCTGCCTTACAAAAAATACATTATTTAGTTAAATTACTCTCACCTTTTTTTGCCTAACTTCATGTAGGCTGTGATAGCAGCCCTCACTGGCTATGCTTACTGAAGTTTTTATTTTTATTTTTTTTATTTTTAAGAAGTCTAGGATTATTATCAAAGTAGCAGTTTCTGTTATCCCCAGTGATCCCCTGGCCTAGTGTCAATGGGTTTTTCTCCTAAAGATACAAATAATGGCGGACTAAATTTCTGTTTTAATTGTCACAAAATGAAGCAATTTGGAATCCTTGTAAAGCCATAAATACTCCTCTGAAACCACTTACAGAAATGGTCTTTCAAGACGGCTTTTCAAGGTTGACAGTGAAAAATGTTCATTTCTAAACAGCCACCGCAAAACAGATCACATCCCTGGCAGCTGACATTTGGAAGGAAGGCTCCCATTTCTTCCTTCTCTTATGATAGATCAAACCAGAGTGTTCTGCAGTTGTGGTCAGCCTGGAGCACATTGTTCCAAGAATATTCGGTAGTGTAAAAAAGAACTATTAAATTGAAGGTCCAAATACTTGTCTACTACGGAATGCTTTCTCTTACTTATGTCTGTTGTTATCTTCATTACTTCAAACACATGGATAATTTACACTTGGGACTAGACAAGTGGCAAAACATTAATGAAATAAACATTAAGTTTACTTTCATGTATCCAATTTAATTCACTTAACCCCTTATGGAAAGTTAAATCCAACTATAGAAACAATGTCAGAAAACTAAAATAAGCCCCAATATATATAATCCGGCAAACACACACATACATATTGAATTATTACACTAATCTACAAAAATGAAATAATAACGACATGATTAACTTCTATTGCTTCTACATTTTACAATTAATAAATAATATTATTAAAATTAGTTTCACTCACTTCTTTTCTATAGCTACTAAAATTAAAATTATGTATGAAACATTCAGTATTAAGAAGTCAATAATAAATAACCTATTATTAAAATTATATACTATTAAATGGTGATTTGAAATTAGTTCTAACAAATTGTCATGTAAAAAACATTAAATAGGATCATGGGTAATATTTTTAAACTAACCAGCTTGTTATTTGTTTCCTAATTGTCTCATTCGTTATTCTTGGTCCAAGTCATCTCTTTACCTTAATAGTTTAGTTTTCTATTTCATTTCAATTGGTTTACTTACTGTACATTTTTCCCTTTTTAGTGTCTTTCCTGAGGCTGCAAATCGGTGTGCTAGTTTATTACTTCCTAGGTTGAAGTAAAATTAAGGCTCTCTACAGCTTCTTTACTTTTCTCTCTATAGGACAGTTTTTTCTCCACTCCCATCTCCTGTATTGCTTCTCCTCATGTATTTTATTTTTATTTCATTGTCAAAATTATGTACAGAGGGGTTACAGTTACATATGTAGGTCAGTGAATTCATTTCTTTTCTAACTTGTTGACCCCTCCTCCAATTTTCTTCCTTTTCCCTCCCAATGCCACCCCCAAGATTATTTCCAACATGTGAGTATCACTATTGCATAAGTTCCCTCTTTGCCCTTTGTTTCCCCATTTTTCCCTTGCCTTCCCTAGTCCAGATATACATATATACATTACCCAGGATACCAAAATCAAATACAGTGACAACAGTGGATAAACCATAGGTGGGGAAAACACAAAAGAGAAAAAGAAATCATATAGTACATTAAGAACAATAACAACAAAGAATATGTCGTGGAGTTCATGTCACTTGAAATCTTCTTATATAGTTATATGTATATACCTATGGATCTATGCTGCTGGTCTACTAAGATTATCCTTGATGTACACAATAGAGCTCATCTATTACCCAGTAATCATAGTTCTGGTCATTTACCCAAGTGATCACAAACAAGGTCACACTAAATTTATCAGCACAACTATGTTTGTCATATCATTATTTACCATAGCTAAGATATGGAACTAACCCAGATGTCATTCAGCCGATGAATTGTTCAAGAAAATGACACACACGCACACACGCACACACTCACACACACATACACACAATGTAATTCTATGTTCCCATCAGAAAGAATGACAGCAACCCATTTATAAGGAAATAGAAGATCTTGGAAAAAATCATGTTAAGTGCAGTAAGCTAGACCTATAGAAAAATAGATCCAATGGTTTACCTGATTTGTAATAATTAGTTTACATCGAGTATAATCTTGTGTATATTAATGTGACATTTTGTTCTATGTTGAACATACAGCATACTGCTATATTGTTATTATTTCTACTGCTACATTGTTATTATTTCTACGAACAGGCAGGTGTATTCAAAGAATTATTTTCATCTCATCCATTATTGAAGGAAAACAACTAAAGAGCAACCCCTACTAGAAATAACAACTTCTACTTATTTAGCTTAATTCCTGTGTAAGGCAAGTGTTGTCTCCTGTATCATGTTGCACATTACAACTCTATAGCAGGTCATCCTACATATCTGCCATCTTCTACATTGTGAACTAAATGCCCTAGTAATTCCAGTTTGCTTTACTTTTTTAAAAAATATCTCTTTTAATGTTTGAAGTTAGGGTATGTGTGTGTGTGTGTGTGTGTGTGTGTGTGTGTGTGTGTGTGTGTGTGTGTGTGTGTTGTGTATGTGTGGTTTTAAAATGATCAGTAGATAACATATTTCTCTATTTAGATTACATCTTTCAGGTCATTGTAAATTGTGGCTAATGGGAGAATCTCTTGCTATTTTAAGAATGAAACATAAACATAAACAACAGTTGCTTTATTAGTCCATAACTGAAGACTTAACTTCTTTTTATACCTTAGCTATTGCAAATAATGTGAATAACAATGAACTACAGATATATTTACGT
Organism: Dipodomys merriami; assembly: GCF_024711535.1. NCBI lineage: Eukaryota > Metazoa > Chordata > Mammalia > Rodentia > Heteromyidae > Dipodomys > Dipodomys merriami. Next base: position 28,644,822 of record NW_027203159.1, on the reverse strand, counting down.
GTGAATAATAATGAACTACAGATATATTTATGAGGTACACAGAGAGATATAGTCACATGTTTGCCAGGTCAGATATTGCAATTTGCATTTCTTTAGAAAACTGCATTCTACTTTCTATGACATAATACTCACTTGTATTTTGGCCAAGAGTGTAGAAAATTGCCTTTTCTCCACATCCCAACAATATTACGTTCTGAATGTTTAAGGTGCAGCATTTTACTATGTGCAGTACAACAGACTGGCCTTAAACTCAAATTCTTCTTACTTCAACCTCCTAAATGCTTGGAAATACAAGCCTTTACCACCACACTTGGTTCCTTTCATTTTTTGATGAGTCATAATACTTTTGAACTAGTATAGTAATTTTGAATTGAATTTCTCTAATGACTTTCATTCACAGATCATTAAGCGAGCATAGAAGTGGTATTAAACACAATTTTGTAAACCAACTATCCATTTTTAGGACTTCTTGGAAAACAAGTCTATTGAGAACTTTTGTGCATTTTTCATTAAGTTTCTTGTTAATCTCATCTTCAGTCTCCCTCTACAAAATCACTAATTAATTCAATGTAGTAAAAAGGAAAAATTTAGGCAACTCCTAAATTTTTTTCAATTTTCAATAACATGATATTGTTTAATCATTTTCTGTCTAAGCTTGAGAGTATATAATCCAATTAAGTTAGATCTTTTAGCAGTCTATGTGTTTTTTATTTATTTTAGGTTGATTGTTCTTTCCAACATCTGTGTGTCTAATTTTATATGGTTTCTTTCAGACTCACGTAGTCCAGATTTCAAACTGAAGAAAAAATGGAAGGAAGCAAAAAAAAAAAAAATACAGTTCCTCTCATCTGATGATGCCTCTACAAGAATGCTGAAAATCCTTGTAAGGTTCTTCTAAGGACCTATGATAGGATATCAAAAAGAGAATTAATTCTTCTAGGTCTTCCCTAGCTTTGCAATGTAGTTTAAATGAAAGAAAACACAATATATTACTTACATGCTTTTAAATTTTATCAGTTTTGCACATTTTTATATGGACTTACCTCAATCTACAGCATTCCCCAATTATTCTGTGTCTGATATATTTACACTATCAAGACATAAGATAACCATTTTGATTTACAGCATGAGAAGTTATCCACCTGGCTTCCTTGGCTTCTTTGGAAGCAGATCATAATCAATAAATATCATTACTTCTGCTTGTGTACTACATATAATATGTTCTGTAATACATATCACATTCTATTTGGTATTAAGAATACTGCTGGATGAACACAAAGCTCATTCATAGAAGTTTATAAGAGAACTTTAGCCAAGATTTCTGTTAAGTATTGCAAAATTATAGTTATCTTAGTTGTGTTTTTTTTTTTGGGGGGGGGTCTGCTCATGGGCCTGAACTCTGGGCTGCTGTCCCTCAGCTCTTCAGCTCTACCACCTGAGCCACAGAGCCACTTCCAGCTTCTTTTCTTTTTGCTTATGTGGTGCTGGGGAATCAAACCCAGGGTTTCATGCATGCAAGGCAAGCGCTGTACCACTGAGCCACCTTCCCAGCCTATCTTAATTCTTAAGATAGCATTTGCTATAATGCTAATGTTAGTAACATTTTAGTGTTGGGAAAAGGAAAGGACTTACTGCATGGCCTAAAGAAACACAGTGAGGAAGGAAATGAGTCAAATTTTCCAAAAGTCTTTCAGCAATACAAAAAAGATAGGTCAAATCATTCCATTCTCTTGTACTCGGAATTCAATTTTCCTATTGTCCATGAAAGAATACCATGATAATTATTGGCTATGGTCATTGTTTTCTGTCACATTTTGTCTGCAACACAGACTGTGTTAATGACATTGGGGGTTATCCTGCATATAGAAGAGTTTATAAATTGAAGTCCAGAGAAAACTAAATTTCTTCTGATCCCCCGTTCCAATTTCTTTGGTAAAAAGTATTAATTTTTTAAAAATCTTCACTTACAGCCGGGCGCTGGTGGCTCACGCCTGTAATCCTAGCTACTCAGGAGGCTGAGATCTGAGGATCGCGGTTCAAAGCCAGCCCGGGCAGGAGAGACTGTGAGACTCCTATCTCCAATAAACCACCAGAAAACCGGAAGTGGCGCTGTAGCTCAAGTGGTAGAGCGCTCGCCTTGAGCTGAAGAGCTGAGGGACAGCGCCCAGGCCCAGAGTTCAAGCCCCACGACCGACAAAAAAAAAAAAAAAAAAAAAAAAAAAATCTTCACTTACTGTCTAGAATCCAGAAATGAAACAGGGTGATATATAAGGATCCTGCTTTAGTTTTCTACAACTGACTAACCAATTTTGCCAGAGCCATTTACTGAAGAGGCTATCTTTCTTCAATTCTCATATAATCACTCCAAAATGGTTTCTAAGTAGGGGATGATTAAACATGACCTCTTGAAGTAAATTTTCTTTTTCTTTTGAAATTATTCTGAAAGCTTTGTGCGTGTTGGTCACACCTGCAACTGTATCTACTCGGGATGTATACTCAGGAGGCTGACTCTGGATAACAATTGGAAGCCAATCAGGGCAAAAAAAATCATGAGATTGTTTTTCAAAAATTTAGTGAACTAGCAAAGAGTCAGAAATGGAAGTGTAATTCATATAGTAGCTCACCAATCTCGAAAGGAAAGGACTATCAAGACCTTGAAGCACTGTATTCAAACTCTGAGTGTGCCAACTCTTGCACACACACAGTTTTTCAAAATAACTTCCTGTCAGTTTTTCACATAAATTTCTTTGTTAAAGATATTATATGGGTAAAATAGGGGAAAATTTTTTCTTTTCAGAACATTTTATACAGAAATATAATTGCTTTTCTTAAACTACACAATTCAACAAAAAGTAAGTTTAAAAGTATTAATATGAAATTTTATAACCATGAGTTTCTTACATAAGCACACACTTCAGAATAAAGTCAATATTCACCTGTCAACACGGTATAACCACTGCTTACACTGTATTTGATGTTGGTATAATGACTGGAGGGAAAGGGCAAAAACAAATTGTTTAAATAGGGATACAGGTAGATCAATTGCAACAATGAGATGTACAAGTCGTTATGTCGAAAAACGAACTTTACAACTTTGGCTGTGGCGGAGGGGCAGGGGTGAAGGGGAAAGAGGGGTGTGGGGAGGAGATGGGAAGGGGAAACAAACGAGGAGACAACAATGCTTGTAAGAAATGTACTCATTACCTTGCCCATGTAATTGTAACCAATCTGTATGGTATTTTCACAATAAAAAAGCAAAAAAAAAAAAAAAAATTCCAAAAGGCTGGAAAGGTGGCTCAGTGGTATATGCTTGCCTTGTATGAATTAAGAGCTGGGTTCAATCCCTCATCACCACATAAGCACAAAAACCCGAAAGTGGTGCTATGGCTCAAGTGGTGGAGTGCTAACCTTGAGCTGAAGAGCTGAAGACAGTGCCTAGGACCAGATTTCAGGCCCCACAAACTACAAAAAAATCCAGGTATTTGTTGTCCGAGAGATGTGTAGAAGGAGGAATTCAATTCTTCAATACAAGGTACTTGTCATAATGAACATTGAGGCAAGCATTAAGGTTTGTTAAAAGTTTTAATGTCTTAAATAGGTTTAATTTCAGGAATTTGTTTATATATGCCCAAATTAGGACTGTTTGGGAGGTCATAAAAGTTTTCCATAAAGTATTTAAAATTTATGGTAGTAGACATATACTACATATAGACATATACTACATGTACATCGCAGAGTTTATAGAAATGTACTAATGGGAAATTACAAAGCCTTTGGGTAAAGAAGCGGAGTGAAGGGTTAACACTGTTAACTACACGTTTCTGTTAAAACTTTAGGGCTTCCTTACTTTGTATGTTAGTAAGGAACAACTGATGATATGAGCCGTATACAAATAATGATATAAGCTATAAATACTAATCTTAGTGGGGAACTTTAAAGACTACTCACAGCCTATAAATCTCTTGTTGAACATCATAGTCTCAGCCAGTTTTAAATGTACAGGAATATGAAAAAATAATAAAATCTAATACATAATACACTTCAAATATTTGAAACACTGGTAATTGTTCTGTTTTTTATTTGATTAATCATTAGTATTTAATTATTGGTTTTCATTATTTGTAGCATTGTTTTACTAGTAATATAATACAACCTTTGTAAGTCGTCATTAGGAGGTACATTGAAAATGTTACTGGGATGGCCACACCATTTTTTTTTTATAGGTGCATGTAAATTTACAAAATTAAGAACAAATTATTGATTATAGTATAACTGTATGGTATTTTTTCTCTTTCTTTTTTTAATTGTGAAAATACAGTATAGAGGGGTTACAATTACATGGGCAAGGTAATAAGTACATTATTTATCAAGCATTTTAGCCTCCTCCTTTGTTTCCCCTACCCATCCGTTCCCATCTCCCACAACTATCATCACCCACAAGCTACCCTCCAACCCAGCCAAAGTTGTAAAGTTCAGTATTTGACCTAACAACTTGTACATACAGGTCCACCTGTATCCTTGTTGAAACAATTTTTTTTTCCTTTCAGCTCCACAAATTATACCAACATCAAAGCAGAGGTTATACCGTGGAGAAGGGACAGAAAAAGCAACAAAGAAATCATATTATGAATATGTTAGAAAGAATCGCATGAAAGAAAATAAAACATTTTAATACTTATCTTGGGGATTATTTCACCTAATATCGACTTATCTGACTGTCTCTGCTTGTCTCAGACATGTACTAATTATTGTAAATAAAGGGAAACCATGAGACCTAGGATTCTTTGGGCTTGGCTTACTTCACTTAGTATAATTTTTTCCAAGTCTTTCCATTTCTAAACAAATGAGGCAATATTATTCTTTCTGATGGAGGCATAGAATTCCATTGTGTATATATACCACATTATTTGATCCATTCATCTACTGAGGGATGGATTGGTTGGGTTGGTTCCTATCTTAGGTATGCTAAATAATGCTGCAAATAAACATAGTTGTGCTAGTAGCTTTAGTATGGTTTAGTTTGTGATCATTTGGGTAAATGCCCAAAAGTGAGATTGCTGGATCAGAGGGGAGTTCTATGTGGAGTTTTTGAGAAATTTCCATACTGCTTTGCAAAGTGGTTGGACCAGATTATACTCCCACCAACAGTGTAGTGAGGTTCCCTTCTGTCCACTTCCCCTCTAGTATCTGTTATTATTACAGATCTTGATTATACCCATTCTAACTGGGGTGAGCAGGTATCTCAATGTTGATTTGATTTGTATTTCTTTTATGGCTAGAGAGGTTGAGCATTTCTCCATTTGTCTATTGGCCATCATTCTTTCCTCTTCAGAGAAATTTCTCTATAACTCTTTAGCCCAGTTATTTATTGGGCAATTGTTTCTTTGAATATTTGTTGTTGGGGGATTTAATTTTTTGAGATCCAGGTTCATTTTAGATATGAGACCCTTGTGTGTTGTGTGGTTGTAAAGATCTTCTCCCAATCTATGGGCTTTCTATTGATCTTGCAGTCTATGTCTTTGCCATGCAGAAGCTCTGCAATTTCATGCAATCCCATTTGTCCAACTTTTCTTTGATTTATTGCGTTTCTGGGTCTCTATTAATAACAAATATGGATACAGGTGGACCCACTGCAACAATGAAATGTACAAATGATTATGTCGGAAACGAACTTCACAATTTTGGTGCAGGGGTGGGGGGGTCAGGGAGGATTGAGTGGGGTGGCAGGGGGAGTATGGGAGGGGATTGGAAGGGGAAACAAAGGAGGAGGCTGCAATGCTTGATAGAAATGTACTCATTATGTTGCCCATGTAATTGTAACCCCTCTTTAAGTATTTTCACAATAAAATAAATGAATAAATAAATAAAATAAAAGTAAAAAAATAAAGTAAAATAAAATAAAACATTTCGGCCTGTGCCAAGGAGACATAGAGTTTCTCCTATTCCATCCCGTAATGTTTTCAGAGTGTCTGCTTTTACTCCGAGGTCTTTGATCCATTTGGAGTTCTACTATTTTTTTCCCATGTGGACTAACAGAATGCAAGGTATAACTTCAATGTTTCTGAATTTAGACAAGTTTGCTTTGTGACTTGAAATGTGGTATATTTTGGAAAATGTTCCATAATGCTGCTGGGTGAAATGTTCAGTAGATTTCTGTTAAATCTAGTTGATCTATGCAGTTGTTTAGATCTGCCCTTTCTCTTTTTTGTTTTTTGCCGAGTTGATCTATCTAATGGGGATAGTGGTATGTTAAAGTCCCCAACAAATAATGTCTTTGGATCTATGTGACATTTGAAGGAAACTAGTGTTTCTCGGAAAAATTTAGTTGCTCCATTTTTTGGTGAATATATATTTCAAATTGTAATATCCTCCTGAAGGACAGATCTCTTAATTTGTATGTACCAAACTACTTTATCTTTTCTCACTAATTTTACTTTGAAGTCTATTTTATCTGATATTTTAACGTATTGCAACTCCATCCTGTTTATGGAGTGCATTTCCTTGGTAGATTTTGTTCCAGCCTTGTACCTTCAAAATGTGTTTGATTTTATGGGCAATATGTGATTTCCAAAGACATCAGATAGAAGGATCTTGCTTTTTAATCCAACTATACAGTCTATGTCGTTTAATTAGACAGTTAAGTCCCTTAATGTTGAGAGAGAGGGCTGAGAGGTATTTGGGGCTCATGCCATTTTGTCCACTTTCTTGGGAGCTGTGGCAACTGGGTTCTTCCAATGGTTCTTAGATCCTCAATTTGCATGTGATGTCTTGGCATTTTTTGTAGTCTTGTTGGTTTTCTCTGTGTAGTACACCTTTAAATATCATTGGTAGGGCTTGTTTGGTGGAGATATATTGTTTCAGTTTTTCTTTGCTATGGAAGGTTTTTATATGACTTTCGTTTATGAAGGAGAGTTTAGCAGGGTACAGTATTCTTGTTGGTAATTGTTGGTCTCCAGGCCATGATATACATCATTCCAGGCTCTTCTTGCTTAAATTGTCTCTGCTGAGAAATCTGAGGTGATTCTAATTGGTTTCCCTTTATAAGTGATTGGCCTTTTCTCCTTAACAGCTTTAAGGATCTTTTCCTTGGTCTGAATTGATCCTGTGCAGATTATAATGTGATGGTAAGATGTCCTGTTCTGGTCTGGTCTATTTGGGGTTCTAAAAGTTTCTTGTATCTGAATAGGCCTATCTTTTTACATGTTTGGGAAGTTCTCTGCTAGGATCCTGTTAAACAATCCTCCTAAACCATTAAATTTTGTCTCTAAACGTTCCTCTACACCCATTATCCTCAGATTAGACCTTTGATGGTGTCTTCCAAATGTTGAATATATCTATCATATTTCTTGGATTTGTCTTGGCTAGTTGCATGTTTTCTCTCTAAAATATGTAGGCTGTCTTCATTCCACGAAAATCAATCTTCTGCTTGCTCTAAACTACTACTGTCAAGACTTGCTACTATGTTTTTTTTTTTATTTCTTTTCCTTCTAATTGGTTGGCTTTCATGGTTTCCAATTCTTTGTTGGAGCTTTGTTTTAGATCTTCTATGCACTTCTTTGTGGTCTCCCTGAATTCTTTCACCTGTCTGTTTATGGATTCCATGAATGCCTCTATTGATCTTTGTCTATTGTCATCCCACTATCGCAATTCCTTTATTAAACGTTGATAAGCTTCCTCATGATCACACAATTCCTGTAGTTCTCTTTGACTGTTCTCAGCCTGCTCATGCAAGTTCTGTATCAATCTTTGAGTGGTTTCCTCACGCTCAAGAAATTCCAATATTGATCTTTGGTTTACCTCTTCTCTCTTCATATCACGCTCACACTGAGTCCTTTGCAGGTTTTCAATCTTTTCATTCACTGTGTTTACCAGAAGTGCTTGTAGAGTTTTTTTTGGGAACTCTCCTCTGGATTATTCATTTTATGTTCTGTCACCTGATTATCATGAGTGACAGTTTGATACCGGACTTGTCATTTGTCTTGTGTTTTCCTGGCTTGTTCTGCCCATTTGGTATGAAATTAACACAAATTTTGTGCTAGAACACTATTTTAAGGAAATCATCAACCAAAGTCCTGTAATTGCACAGTCAAAAGCCTGCAGATACAATGTAGTTCGTCAGATACAATCAGTTCAACATCAAACAACTATGTGATAATGGGCTAAGAAGTGCAAACAAGAATTAGGCAAACCAGAAATTATTAGGTTTAGGGAGAAATGTGGGGAAGAAAAGGTTAGAGGAATGTGGAAATGTAACAGTAGAGTGAAATTAACCAAGTCCTAATCTCAAGGAGGGAAATGGATTGGACAGAATGATAGGAGAGAGAGAAAAAAAGACAAGAAATACGGAAAAAAATTAAATTTAGAAATTGAAACTTAAAAATTAAAACTTAAAAATTATCAAACTTTAAAGGTGAAATTGAAAGAAGAACGGGAGCAGGATGGGAGGAAGGGACAGATAGAAAAGTGGCATAAAAAAGTAAAAAATAAAAATTCTTAAAAATTATATATGGCTAAAGAGATAATACTGATATTAAGGAATTTAAGCCTAAGAGGTTTTGAATTGAGTAATATATTTCTGGATTAAGTCTGTACACAATAGGTTATAAGGTCTAATGATCAATGATGGTATCTCTGAGGATGAGCAGAAGAGCAATTAAGTTATATAAAAAAGACCGGAAGCGAAGAAAAATGAAAAGAGCGAGAAAGAAAAAAATCCAAAAAGATCAATAGATATAAAAAATAAACACACATACACACATATACCTAAAATTACAATTATAAGAGGAAGAAAAGATTAATAGAAAACAATTTTTTAATTAAAAATTAAAGAAAAGGTACAAAAAAAGAGTTCTTTGAGCCTATATCTCCTTTGTGTGTGTAACCAGTCTCTTGGTGGAGTCTCTGGTCTGTTTGTGGTGTTAAGTCAGTTTGTTTGAGCAAGCAGAAAAATGCTCTGTTTTACCCAGGATTTTGTGATCCTCCTCTCAGTCTAGTTCAGGAGGAGGCAGATCTGCTTTGAGTATCACAAAATAGGGAGATGGTTGGTTCCTCTAGTTTGGAGATTCTGTGATGAAGCTAGGTTCTGAGTAGAGTTGAGACCTTTCAGCATACAGTAGCTTTTCCCTGAGCAGCTAGCTTCTGAGACACTTACAAATGCCATCATGGAGCCATTCTCAGGGTTTATGTTTAGTGAATTTCAATTTATTATTCAGGCTGCTATATGGCAGGCAGCCTCTGGCCTGTTTACCCAGTGAAGAAAGACATTTCTCTGGGGGTGAAACTACTCTGCCTGGGCTGGATGACTTTCTACTGGGTGGAGCTTCGCCTGACAGTTGAAGTCAGGTTCCTATGACCTGCTAAATGACTCTTTTGTTTTCTTCCAAAGCCTGAGTTGGAGCTAGCTGCTCAGCTGGGCCTTTGTCAATATCAAAGATGGAGATCTCAGGTCCTGGGAGGGGGAGGGGTGGACTTCTCTCCTCTCCTTCCTGAGAAGGATTAAGGATGTCTGGGTTTTATTCATGCCTGAGTATTGGTTCCTGAGTCCTCTCTGGTCTGCAAACTGCTGGATGAAGATATCTGCTCCTTGTTAGTTCTTGTGGGTGTTGAGCAGAATCCGCTGGCCCACTGCATCTGGCACCTTTGTCGCGGACAGTGTGTTGTAGGTATGGTTGCTACAGCTGCCACCACCGCCGCTGCTGCCACCACCACTGCTTCCGCTGCCACAGCCGATATTACTCACAAGGGCTCAGATCTTTCTCCTTGCCAGGATATTCCCTCGCTGGCCAAACTCTCTGTACTGTGATGGCATACTTGATGTAATTCTCTTGTCTAGGACTGTTCACTGGAACATTAAAACTGCTTTCTATGTGAGAGCTAGTTTAGTCTCCAGCTTCTCCTCCACCATCTTTCAAAGCAATCTTTATAAATGTATGTTTATAAATATATTTGTATTTTATATGCAAACAGTGGATCTGAAGATTTGGGGAAAAATATACAGTTTCTAAAGGCTTACCACTGACCCGTCATGCTTTCAATTATTTTTCCACTTATTACAATGTCTGGAGTACTAAGCCTGAGTGATTATGAAACAGAATAGTTATATTATCCTTATGAATTTGGAGTAGAAAAACTTACTTGGTATAAAACCTACCAAAACATGGCCTAGAAATCACACTACACAAACCGGACATATACATCAATTTGACAAATTACAGCTCTCAAACTTTTATTGAATTCTGTATCTCACCTACCTTCAGTTTCCTTAGAGTCAGCTTGCACACATGCATATTCATGGACACATGTATCCCCATACTCAAATGACATAAGTGTACACTATGATAAAAATAATATAGATACTGAAAAAGACACCTTTGCAAATGTAATTGAAATTTATTCTTTTCATATAATGCATTATTAAACTACTGATGAAAGAGCTGAGAAAATGTTTCAAATACTAGAGTGCTTAAAAAGCACATTCTCAGCCTAAGCATCATTATTTTTATCTTTTTTTCTCCCACATAAAAATTCCAATAACTACAGAATTGGACTACATGTTTCTTAATCATTGATTGAATAAATTTTAATATATATGCATATATCGACACAATGATATATTATTTATCCACACATCATAATGAAATCATATCATCTTTAAGGAAATAGAACTGGAAACCTTCATATTAAAACAATAAACCAGACTCTGAAAAACAAATACTAGATTTGTCATTTAGGAACTATAGACCTAGTAAATAATATGAGTGACCAAGGTTTAAAAGATGGAACTGATTAGGGTTGTAAACAGTGAGATAGGAGATGAAGAAACATAGTGTGGAGGAAGTGTTTAAATATGTTGTAAGTTAGTATGATGGCATATAAAATTTAAGTATAAAAATATAAGGAAATTAATAAAAGCAATATATTTTATCAAGCTACATTATATGGACATCTGTGTATAACACAAAAATACTTTGTGATATTAATACTGGCTACTAAAAAGGACAAAAATTACTTACGGTTGTTATAGATTCATATCTCAATTTCCAATGTTCATTTGTTTCTCTGATAAAATAAAAGGAGAAATTGGTTTTGCTCATTTGGAAAGACAAACCTGTCCAATTAGCATTAAAATATTCTAGTTAATTACTGTCAATGTGAAACTGTTCAATCAAATCAATTATTATAGTAGAAAAATTTCCTAAGCATCTTTCAAAACATTATCTCTATTGTTATATGCTTTTGCTATTTATTGAAATGTTTTCTTCACTTAATTGCTGTATACCATTTTCTGAATGTGGTTTGGTACTTGCAACTAGGAAACGTTATACCTGACGAGGAAACCAATGATGCAAACTCTTTTTTTAATCAAAAAATGCTTATTGCAAAATAAAGGGGTAAATCCAAATTATGTATAGTGAAGACAATGATGGGTTAGTCCTCTTCTCGCATATAAATGTTGTAGTTTTATCCTGCTTCTTTGCCAGAGTTTCTTATCAGTTTGAGTAACTTGGGTCTCTTTTGGATCTAACTCAATAGGTATGCAATTTTGTCAGTACTAGAATGATTTTGACCAACATTTATTAAAATAATATTTTACTGAATCTACTATTCTCTTATATGAGATTTTTAATTACATTTATATAATGTATCCATGTTTCCTTTTAGATAACCCTCATTCAGTCTTTTACAAACTGTAGTTTGGAGTCGGTTAAATTATGTACACTCATGTACACTGCTCATATTCTATTATTTGCATTTTGTTCTTTTAAAGTCACTAGTATTTAGTTTTCAGAATCGATACTATTGGATTTATTCATTGCATTTCTGAATTTTTTTAAGATGTCATGATTTTTGTCATTTGATACTGTAGCATTTTATTCTTTTAAACATATAGGATTACTCCTCATGGTGAAGTTTGTTTGGTACATTCAAGGGATTTTCTATATTAGATTCATCCAGGTGAAATTAATTACAAACTAAAACTAACTTATTTCTGAGAGATAGTTTTCCTTATGTGTCTACTCAAATTAATATCTGTTTGAGGTATTTGAACTTTAAAAAAAAACTTGGCAAAAACTTTTTGTTCCTGTGGGGGGTGTACTTTGTTGGTTTTTGTTTCAGTTGTGGTAACTTTAACATGTGTGCTCATTTTATTTCAATTTTTTGTGTCTATATTTGGTTTCATATAACAGAAAGTAAAGGGGCTGGGAAGGTGGCTCAATGGTAGAGTGCTTGCCTTGCATGCATGAGGCCCGGGTTTGATTCCTCAGCACCACATAAGCAGAAAAAGCTGGAAGTGGTGCTGTGGCTCAAGTGGTAGAGCACTATCCTTGAGCTGAAGAGCTGTGGGACAGTGCCCAGGCCCAGAGTTCAAGCACCATAACTTGCAAACAAAAGAAAACAAAACAGAAAGTACAAAAAGAATCAGTCATTTAGAACTTTTCCAAACAGAATTCTAAAAGAAGCACTTGACGTTTCATGACACCTGGGAAGGGACAAGTCTTGTTAGTGTAGGGGTAGCAGAGTAAGAGAGACATTGTTTGAAATGATTTGAATTCCGCCTCATCTTGACTATTTCCAAAGTTATTACTTCAAAGTCTTTAGTGAAATGAAAATTTTGTCTGTATGAACTCGGAATTTTTTGTTGAGACACAGTACATATTTATATTTGATTTTAACTCTAAAATCTTCTTTCCTTAGTTTAAAATCACAGATGTTAATTTATGACACTAAAATAGCTTCTACTAATTTATAGAAAATAATCCAAACTATTTTCACTTCATACTATGTGTAACATAGTGTGTAATAGTCATATTGTGTAATACAGTATGCAATAATTGACATTGGCTAAGAGAAACCATAGGACCTATGTTTCTTTGGGCCTGGCTTACTTCACTTAATATAATTTTTTTCTCGGTTGAAAAAAGCCATAGAAATTTTAATGGTCATTCTTTATGGAACACAGAAGTTGATGTCAAATTTGCATTGCACTTTTGTTACACATTACACTTTTGTTTCACATTTATTAGGCTCTGCAAATATAAGAAGAAATGAAATTTAACATGATATTCACAGGAGAACTAGTATGAAACATGAAGTGTGATTTGTTCTCTATAGGGAAACATATGTACATAGCGATTGTATATGGAAACAGACATGGTGAATTCCAGTAAGGATATAAAACCTGAGTTTATTTCTGGATTCAAAGAAAACATGTATAAACTAACAAATTTATATGGGATAATTTTGCAGTAGAAATCACAATGAATTCATTTGGTTGAGCCAGTGTCACAATATATTTATTAATGTAACATATAATTAAAATAATAACAAATGCTTTGAACTCCTGTTGTGTCCCCTGAATTATTCCTCTAAAGAAATAATAGAAAACTGTTTTGTTTTTGTGGAAAACATTCAGACCTATATTTCTGAATTCTGCCTATGATCAACAAGAAACTTTACTGGTTGTCCAAGAGAAAAACAACAGCTATTGCAAGTTATTTTGAAGAAATTTCATTCCTGCTTCGACTTCCTCCTCCATTGAACCTTGTGAATTGTGAACACACCTTCTCACAAATATTGCTTGGACACTGACTCACCACATTCCAAATTTATTGAACATTTGAAATATTATCCTACCCACTCTATTAATTTAAGGATCATGACCCAGTTTTCAACCCTTACTGTCTTACACGATATTCATAGACATATTATGTATCCAGGAAAATAGTAATATATTTTTCACCTGGTTATAAAGCAAAGAAAAACAATAATTGTTTTAGTACATAATGTTATTCCTATGAACTTAAAACAACATAATAATTTTGATCTCCATTTCAGTTTGTGAAAGGATGCATGAAAACAAGGCTCAATGATTTATTATGTTCTGAGAGGTTTCCTACTGAGGGATACGTGCATAATGTAATGCATGCAAAAAAACATGATTCGATAAGTACAATTAAGAGGAATATACCATGGCCCTTTAAGAACATAAGCTCCAACATACACACTGCTTATCCATTTTTTATGTGTAGAGGAAACAAATGCCACAATGAAGTGGCAATCAAATTGTGAAGTGATATCCACTCAATATGTTCAGAGATCAGTAAATATAATCAACATTCAAGAGACATGCATGTCACTCTCACTATAAATACTGAAATATTGGATTTTGATATGAATATTGAAACTATTGCCATTAACTTAGGTTAGCAATTCTTTGTTAATACTACTTTTTCAAATACATATGCCTTGGAGAGTTCTATTGAAGAAGCACACCAACATTGGGAATAAATGGTTGGATTGAGCCCAGTGAAAGAGGCTTGGATATCAATGGCACAATCAGGTTTCAATCCTCCGGACCAAGGAAGAAATCTAAGAAATAAAATTCCAAACAGCCAGTGATTAAAATGTATCAAAATTGTATAAATCAAGAATTTAAGGAAGGCAAAAAATGACCTTAGTTTTAACTTGCAAAAACATAGTAATATTCCTTAATGCACTTTATGGATATTGAAACAGAATATGGAAAAATTGTAACATAATTGCAATTTGTTCACACACACACAAAACTATGGCATCTGCAAACACACAGATAACAAAAATAGATGATCAGACATACAAAACTGCTCACATATCTATGATGATAATAAGATAGGTTTTGCAAAATCTTAGCTTAATGTAAGAGACAAATCAGGAAATAATAACGTGGTCTCCTAAATTGTCACAAATTATCTAGTCATCATCTTCTTGGAAGCCAGAATACTATGTTTCAATAAGCAAGACATATTAGCATAAGGGAACAGGAGTAGTATTACCATGTGGTCTTATCAAGTGATCTAACAAATGTTGGATTTAGGGAAATATCATACATCACATTACTCTGTAGGTTTCAAAAGGAAAATGCAAGATGTTCCATATAGGGAGTGAATAACATCTTAATGTGGATTTAGGGAAATATCATACATCACATTACTCTGTAGGTTTCAAAAGGAAAATGAAAGATGTTCCATATAGGGAGTGAATAACATCTTAATGACTCTTATGAGGGAAAAAATGATTTAGATACTTTTTCTAACGTGAGTATACAAGTGAGTATTGGGCAGTGTTGTTGAACATTGCATTATTTTGTGTCTATTTTTTCAGATGTTTTGGTCTTTGGCCTAAATCTCTGAGTTCTTCAGCTCAAGGATAACCCTCTATCACTTGAGCAACAGGACCACTTCCAGTTCTGAGTTTGTTAATTGGTGATGAGATCCTTATAGAGACTCCTGCTGGGCTTTGTTGAAAACTGATCCTTAGATAACAGCCACCTGAGTTGGTAGGATTTCAGGATTCTAAGCCAACTGTATTAGGCTTTTTTTCTGTTTTATCTTGTTGTGTTGATAATATTTTTGTGTTTGTTTGTTCACAACTTGCATCCACACTGGAGTTCTACAAGTTGTCTATGATTTTTTCTCAAGGATAAGATTTTATAGTATTGGATTTTGAGATTAGTTGTAAAAATTAATTTCAGAAAAATCCTTCACTTTATGAATCCGTAAGGAGATCCTCATATATCAAATGCCTGAATATGAGGATTACCATCAAGATCACCTAGCCTGGCTCAAGTGAGGTTTCCAAACTCCAAAATAATTTCCCATGTTCTATTCATTTTCTTCTGCATGGAAGATAAGAAACTTCCTAACCACAAGAATAAATACACAATTTTGATTAAATATTGTATTGATCCATAGAGTTTGAATACAGTATCAGTTTTAGTCCTCCCTATAATCTTCATGAGAAAATCAGTCAGAGGATAGAAAGGTGACGTTCCCAATCTTATTAATCCTTCTCAATAAGCACATTCTTCCCTATATAAATAGCCAATTAATCGTTTAAAGATCATTAGAATACTTTTGACATGAAACAGAATACTTTTGACATGAAACAGAATTGAATTCAATTTCTCTAGTATACTTACTACCTTTTGGGGGATAGAATTCATGAAGCCTAAAGCAGCAAGAGGCTAACATAAGTGCTTCCTAATCTGAAGTTGAAAAAGCTTGGGGTTTTCAGCATTGAAAAGAAAATATTTCAACATGTCAATGCATCTAGAATCCATTGTCTTGCTCATAAAAGGACGAGCCAATATTGACAAGCAACACAAATTTCAAGATTCCAAACTTAATAATTGCTTAGAAGAATTTCATAGGAAGGTCAATTGCTGTTCATTGTTGCTGTATTTGCCAATTTACTATGTCAATAAGATAGACTTGATGTTTTGGCATTTCATTAACTCAAAAGTACAATATATTTTGTGACTCTAAATGGACCAGTTCATTCTAGCAATTACAATCCTTTAAACAATTTTCTTAGTACTCTATTGAAATCCAGTAAATTTTGCAGTTATATATCT
Source organism: Dipodomys merriami (assembly GCF_024711535.1). Lineage (NCBI taxonomy): Eukaryota > Metazoa > Chordata > Mammalia > Rodentia > Heteromyidae > Dipodomys > Dipodomys merriami. Next base: position 28,628,429 of record NW_027203159.1, on the reverse strand, counting down.
TCTTTTGATTTTCCTATCTTCATCATATTATATACATTTCATATTTTATTGATAAATGTGAAATTTGAAATCTATATGTGTATAGCTGGTTAAAAATTAACTCTAGGAGTTCTGGGAAGATGGCGGAGGAGAAGTTGAGGCTAAACAAGCTCTCACATAGAAAGCAGTATTAGAGTTCCGGTGAACAGTCCTAAGCCAGAGAATCACACCAAGTGGGCCATCACAGGACAGAGAGTTAGGCCAGAGAGGGAAAATCCAGGCAAAGAGACAGCTCTGGGTTCTTGCCAGCAGCCACCACTGCCACAGCGGCATCAGTCACGGTAGCACCCTCATCCACCATACCTGAATCACAGAGAAACAGGGACCAAGGAGCCAGACCCAATGGGCTAGTGGATTCTACTCAACAACAGCAAGAACCAACAATGATTGGATATCTTCATCCTGCAGTTCGCAGACCAGAGACAACCCAGGAACCAAGACTCAGCATGAGTAGAAGACTGACACCCTAACTCTTTCTCAGGGAGCAGAGGAGGGAAGGCCACCCCTCTCCCACCCAGTACTGGAGATCTCCATCTTGGATACCCACCAAGCTTGGCGGAGCTGCTAGCTCCAACTCAGGCCTTGGAAGAAATCTAGAGTCATTTAGCAGGTCACAAGAGCCTAAACTGACTTGCAAGATTCGCTCTACCCAGGGAAAAGTCACCCAACTCGGGTGCCAGCCCTAGAAGTGGCTTTCTTCACTGGGTAATCAGAGCCAGAGGCTGCCCCTCCCTTTAGCAGCCTTGACAATCAATTGAAATTCAGTAAACATAAACCCTGAGAGTGGCTCCAGGCTGGGATCTGTGAGTTTCTCACAAACTACCCCCCGGGAAAAGCTACTGTTTGCTGAAAGGCCTCAAGTCTACCCAGAACCTAGCCTCAGCACAGCATCTTCAAACTTGATGAAAAAACAATCTTCCTCTTTTGTGATACTCAAAGCAGATCTCCCTCCCATTGAACTAACCTGGGAGGAGGATCACAAAATTCTTGGTAAAACAGAGCGTTTTTCTGCCTGTCCAAACAAACTGACTTAAGAAACCATCCAAGCCACAGGACCACAAGCAGAACAGAGACTCCAACAGAGGCTGATTACAGAAACAAAGGAGATACAGGATTTTTCCTAAGCCTCCAAAAAAAATCAAAGAACTTTTATTTGTTCTTCTTCTTTTTTTATACCTTTTATAAAAATTTATTTTCTTTTCTAAAACATTTTTAATTTTTACCTTTTTAGAAAAAAAATGTTTTCTAGTAACTTTTTTTTCCTCTTATAATCTTTATTTTAGAGATACATGTGCATGTGTTTTTTTCTTTCTTTTTATCTTTTTTTTTTAAAATTCTTTTTGTTTTTTGTTTAGCTCTACTGAACTTCTGATCTTTTTTCTTTCTTGCTTATCCTTTTCACCTTTCTTCTCTTTCATTCTTTATGTGACTTAATTGTTGTTCTGCACATCCTCAGAAAAACCCGTAGTTGACTATTAGACCTTATCCCCCATTGTGTACAAACTTAATCCACAAATTGATTATTCAATTCGAACACTCTGAGACTTAAATTCCTTAATAACAGTACTACCTATTTATACCTATATAATATTTCAAGAATTTTTGTTTTTAAATTTTTCACATCTCCTTTATATCCCTCCCCTTCTCTCATTATGTTCAAGTTCTTTGAATAGTTTGTTCTCGATTCTGCATAATATTTTTAATTTTTACTTTTCTATTTTTTCTGGTCTCTTTTTTTTCCCTTTCTCTTTCTTCTTTTTTTCTCTCTCCCTACTTCCATCCTATCCAACCAATTTCCAGCTTTGAGATTAGGACTTAGTTAACTCTTCCCTGTACCACATGACTCTATTCCTGTTTTTTAACCACATCTCTCCCTAACCCTAATAATTTCTGGTTTTCCAAATTCTTCTTTGCGGTTCGTAGCCCATTAATATATAGTTGTTTGATGTTGAATAGAGGTATCTGTTGAACTAGATTGTATCTGCAGACTATTGACTGTGAAAATTCAGACTTTGGTTGATTCTTACCTTACGGTAGTGTTCTAGCACAAAACTTGTGTTAATTTCATCCCAAATGGGCAGGTTGAGCCGGAAAATCACAAGAAAAATGGCAAGTCCGAGTATCTCCACTCCCACTCATGATAACCAGGGGAAAGAACAGATAAGGAATAATTCAGAGGAGAGTTCCCAAACAGCTCTACAAACACTGCTGGCAAACATGATAAATGAAAAGATTGAAAACATACAAAGTATTCTGTATGAGCGTGATAGGGAGAGAGAGGAGGCAAACAAAAAGTCAATGCAGGAAAAGATTGAAAACCTACAAAGGACTCTTTATGAGCATGAGAGGGAGAGAGAGGAGGCAATCCAAAGGTTTATACAGGAATATCATGAGGGTGAAGAAGCTACTCAAAAACTGATTTACGTGACCAGCTTGAGAATGCTCAAAGAGAAAGGCAGGAATGGCGTAAACAGGCTGAGAACACCCAAAAAGAACTCCAGGAATGGCATGAATGGCAGCAGAAGGAAGCTAAGCAAAATGTAATACAGGAATTGAGAGAGCAGGATGAGAATACACAAAAATCATTAAAGGCATTAATGGGATCCATTAACAAAGAGATGAAGGAAGTCAGGGAGACCACAAATGGAATGCTGAATGGAACCCAACAGAAGGAATGGGAGTCCAAGGAAACCATAACCAATCAACTGAGTGATTCGAGAGTAAACACTGAACACCAAATTAAGGAAGTAAAGAAGTTCATACAAGATCTAAAACAAAGCCTCAAAAATTTGAAGCCATCAAAACTGACCAATTGGAAGGAAAAGAAATAAAAAACAAAGTAGAAAGTCTCGAACGCAGGTTAGACCATGCAGAAGATCGAATCTCAGGGATTGAAGACAGCCTAGATATTATAGAAAAAAAACATGCAAGCATTCAAGACAAGTCCAAGAAATATGATAGATCTATCCAACACGTGGAAGACACCATCAGAAGACCTAATCTGAGGATAATGGATGTAGAGGAGCACCTAAAAATATAAGTTAATGGTCTAGAGAACTTCCCAAACATGCAAAAAGATAGGCATATTCAGATACAAGAAGCTTTTAGAACTCCAAATAAACCAGACCAGAGTAGGACATCCCACCTTCACATTATCCACAGAGGATCAACTCAGACCAAGGAAAAGATCCTTAAAGCTGTCAAGGAGAAAAAATTAATCACCTAAAAGGGAAACCAAATGGAATCACCTGAGATTTGTCTTCAGAGACAACCAAAGCAAGAAGAGCCTGGAATGATATGTGCCATGTCCTAAAAAGAAACAATTATCAACCAAGAATACTGTACCCAGCTAAACTCTCCTTCATACCTGAAGGCCAAATAAAAAACTTCCATAGCAAAGAAAAATTGAATCAATACATCTCCACCAAACCAGCCCTACAAGATTTTTAAAGATGCCCTACACATAGAAAACCAACAAGACCACAATAAAGGCCAAGAAACTACACCGAAACTGAGAATCAAAGAACCATAGGAAGAACCCAGGTTCACAGCCCCCAAGAAGGTGGATAACATGGCAGGAACTTCCAAATACCTCTCCGTCCTTTCTATCAATATTAACAGACTTAACTCTCCAATTAAGTGAGATAGACTATCTAGTTGGATTAAAAAACAAGATTTTTCTCTCTGCTGCCTTCAGGAGTGACATCTTGCCCATAAAAACAAACACATTTTCAATGTTAAAGGCTGGAGCAAAATCTACCAAGCAAACGGCCCCCATAAACAGGCGGGAGATGCAATCTTAATATCAGATTAAATAGACTTCAAATTATAATTTGTGAGAAGAGATAAAGAAGGTCGCTACATACTAATTAAGGGATCTCTCGTTCAGGAGAATATTACAACTCTAAATATATATTCGCCAAACAATAGAGCACCCAAATTTATCCAAGAAACACTACTTTCCCTCAAATCCCATATAGATCCAAAGACAAAAATTGTTGGGGATTTTAACACACTACTCTCCCTACTAGATAGAACAACTCAGCAAAAACTCAACACAGAAGCGCAGATCTAAACAGCAGCATAGATCAACTAGATTTAACAGACATCTACTGAATATTTCACCCAGCAGCATAAGAATACCCATTTTTCTCAGGAGCACATGGAACATTTTCTAAAATAGACCACATTTTAGGCCACAAGGCAAACTTGTCCAAATTCAGAAACATTGAAGTTATACCTTGCATTCTCTCTGACCACAAGGGACTAAAATGAGACCTCAACACAAAAAGCCACCAAAGAGAGTCCGGTAACACAAGGAGGCTGAACAACACACTGCTGAATCAGGAGTGGGTCATGGAAGAGATTAGAAATGAAATTCAAATGTTTATGCTATTCAACAAAAATGAACACACAAATCACCAGCTCCTTTGGGACACAGCAAAGGCATTACTCCGAGGCAAGTTTATAGCTCTGAGCTCGTACACCAACAAATTAGAGAGATCTGAAACCAACAATTTAATGACACATCTAAACCATCTTGAAAAACAGCAGCAAGATAAACCCCAATCCAGTAGACAGAAAGAAATAATTAAAATTAAATCAGAATTAAATGAATTAGAATCCAAAAAAACTATAGAAAGAGTCAACAAAGCAAAGAGTTGGTTCTTCGAAAAAATTAACAAAATTGACAGACCCTTAGCAAATCTTATCAGAAAAAGAAGAGAACACACCCAAATTAATAAACTCAGAGATGAAACTGGAAACATCTCCATGGAAACAACCAAGATTCAGAACATTATAAGGGGAATACTTCTCAAAACTTTATACTAATAAGTTGGAGAACTTGACAGAAATGGACTGTTTCCTAGCGAATATTGACATGCAAAAACTAAACTGAGTTAAACCATCATAACCGGCCCATATCAAGCATTGAAATAGAAACAGCAATAGGAGACCTCACAGCTAAGAAAATCCAGGACCAGAGGGTTTTAAAGTGGAATTCTACAAGGCCTTCAAAGCAGAGCTCACACCAATACTCCTCCAACTCTTCAATGAAATTGAAAGAGAATCTCACTACTGAACACATTCTACGAAGTCATCATAACCCTCATCCCCAAACCAGGCAGGAACTCATCAAAGAAAGAGAACCATAGACCCATTTCTTTGATGAACACTGATGCAAAATTTCTCAACAAAATTTTGGCCAATCAACTTCAACAGTTCATTCAGAAAAATCATACACCACGATCAAACAGGATTGATTTCCGGGATACCAAGTTGGTCAAATATACGCAAATCAATTAATATTATTTATACCATCAAAAGGAGCAAGAATTAGAACCACATGGTTATCTCAATAGATGCAGAAAAAGCATTCGACAAGCTCCAGCACCCTTTTATGATGAAGGTTTTGGACAAAATAGGAATCCCTGTTACATTCCTCAATACAATAAAGACTGTATATGACAAAACAAAAGCCAGCATTATACTTAATGGTGAAAAACTAAAGCCATTTCATCTTAACTCAGGAACAGGACAAGGATGTCCACTCTCTCCACTTCTCTTCAATCTAGTATTAGAATGCCTAGCTCCAGCAATAAGACAAGATGCAAACATAAAGAGGATCCAAATAGGGAAAGAAGAAATAAACTCTCCCTCTTTGCAGATGACATGATCTTTTATTTAAAGAATCCCATAGACCCACTCCCAAATTACTGAACCTTTTTCAAAACTTTGGCAATGTAGCAGAATATAAAATTAACCCCCCCAAAAATCAATGGCTTTTCTGTATGCCAACAATTATAAAAGTGTGGCTGAGATTAGGAAAGCAACTCCATTTGTAATAGCCCCACAAAAAATAAAATACCTAGGAATTAACCAATGAAGTGAAGGACCTCTATGATGAAACTTTAAAATCTTGAAAAAGGAATTCAAAAGAGAAATTAGAAAATTACAAAACCTCCCATGTTCCTAGATTGGAAAGATTAACATCGTGAAAATGGCAATGGCTCCCAAGGCTATCTACAAATTCAACGCGATACCTATCAAAATTCCAACCTCATTCTTCAAGGAAATAGAAGAGGCAATCCAAAAATTCATATGGAACAATAAAAGACCCAGAATAGCAAAAACGTTCCTCAACGGAAAGAACACTGCTGGAGGAATATCAATACCAAATGTCAAACTCTACTATAAAGACATAGTAATCAAAACAGCTTGCTACTGGCATAAGAACAAACCTCAGGACCAATGGAATAGAATTGAAAACCCAGAAATGAACCTAGAGATCTATAGCCATCTGATCTTCGATAAGGGAGCTACAATAATAGAATGGAAGAAAGACAGCCTCTTCAGTAAATGGTGTTGGCAAAATTGGTTAACTACTTGTAGAAAACTAAAGCTAGATCCTTATATATCACCTTGCACCAGAATCAACTCCAAATGGATCAAAGACCTCGGGGTCAAAGCAGACACTCTGAAAACATTACAGGATGGAATAGGAGAAACCCTAGGTCTCCTTGGCTCAGGCGGAAATTTTCTTAATAGAGACCTGGAAACATAACAAATCAAAGAAAGGTTAGACAAGTGGGATTGCATGAAGTTGCAGAGCTTCTGCAGGGCAAATGACATAGCTAGCAAGATCAATAGAAAGTCCACGAAATGGAAGAAGACCTTCACTAGCCATAAAACAGACAAGGGTCTCATGTCTAAAATATACTTGGACCTCAAAAAATTAAATCCCCCAACAACAAATCCTCAAAGAAACAACTGCCCAACAAATAAGTGGGCTAAACACTTAAAGAGAATCTTCTCTGAAGAAGAAAGAAGGATGGCCAATAGACACATGAAGAAATGCTCAACCTCCCTAGCCATAAAAGAAATGCAAATCAAAACATCATTGAGATACCAACTCAGTACAGTTAGAATGGCAAAAATCAAGAACTCTAACAACAACAGATGCTGGAGGGGATGTGGACAGAAGGGAACCTTACTTCATTGTTGGTGGGAATATAAACTTGTTCAACCAATTTGGAAAGCAGTATGGAGGTTCCTCAAAAGACTTCACATAGAGCTCCGCTATGACCCAGCAATCCCACTTTTGGGCATTTACTCAAATGTTTACAAACAAGTCCACACTAAAACTACCAGCACAACTATGTTTATTGCAGCATTATTTCCCATAGCTAAGATATGGAACCAACCCAGATGTCCCTCAGTAGATAGATGGATCAAGAAAATGTGGTATATATACACAATGGAATTCTATGCCTCCATCAGAAATAATGACATTGCCTCATTTGTTAGGAAATGGAAAGACTTGGAAAAAATTATATTAAGTGAAGTAAGCCAGTCCCAAAGAAACTTAGGTCCCATGGTTTCCCTTATTTGCAATATCCAGTATATGTATGAGTCAAGCAGAAAAGGTCAGATAATATGATGTTAGGAAAATGAACCCTTGGATATGTATTTTTATGTTTATTTTTCTTTCATGCATTTGTTTCTAATGCATTTAAAAGATTATTTCTTTGTTGCTTTGTATGTCTCTCCCCCATAGTATAACGCCTGCTTTTACTATATATGATGTCGGTACAATTTGTGGAGGAGATGGGGAAAAACAAGTCGTTTAAGAATACAGGTGGACCTGTTGCAACAATGAGAAGTACAAGTTGTCATGTCGAAAACGAAATTTACAACTTTGGTGGGGGGGAGGGGGCTAGGGGGAGGGCGATTTGGGGCAGTAGGGGGGAGGCTGGAAAGGGATGTGAAGGGTAAATAAAGGAGGAGGCTGCAATATTCGATAAGAAATGTACTCATTATCTTGCCCATGTAATTGTAATTTTAATTTAAATTAAAATTTAAAAAAAGAGAATGTGATATATATATATATATATATATGGGGTGTGTGTGTGTGTACATATGTATGTATGTGTATATATGTAAATTCTCTATATAAGAATTCTATGGGGCTGGGAAGGTGGATCAGTGGTAGAGCACGCACCTTGAATGCATGAGGCCCTGGGTTCGATGCCCAGCACCAAATAAGCAGAAAGAAAAAAGCAGAAAGTGGCACTGTGGCTCAAGTGGTAGAGTGCTAGCCTTGAGCTGAAGAGTTGAGTGACAGCGCCCAGGCTCAGAATTCAGGTCCCCCGACCGGATCCCCCCCCCATAAAAAAAGAATTCTATGACTCCATCAGAAAGAATGGCATCATCGTATTTGTTAGAAAATGGAAAGAGTTGGAAAAATTATATAAAAGGAAGTAAGCCAGGTCCAAAAAACATAGGTCCCATGGTTTCCTTTATTTGTAATAACTAGACAAGCAAAAAATCCAAAGCGCTCTCTCTCTCTCTCTCTCTCTCTCTGTCTCTCTCTCTCTCTCTGTATATCTATCTATATATAATGTAATGTAATATATATATATGTATATATATATATATATATATGATGGTGTTAAGAGAAATGAACACAAAGATAAGGACACTATTTTTTTTCTGTGCAATTGTTTTTTAATACATTTAAAATGTGGCATATGATTTTTTTTTTGTTTCTTTGGTTGGTTACTCTGTCACAGTATAACCACTATTTTCCTTGTACTTGATTCCTGTGATTTGCCTCTTGTATATACATATTTCTAATTTGGGGAAGGGAAAGGAATAAACAAAATGTTTACATTTGGATAAAGTTTGACACATTGTAACAAGGCAATGTTTAAGACTCTATGTTGAAAACGAAATTTAAACCTAGGTGGGTGGGAGTAGTTGGGGAAGTGGGGAAGGAATTGATGGTACGGAAAATACAAAGGTGGAGACAACAAAGCTAGATAAAAATGTACTCATTAGTATATCCATGGAACTGGAACCCCTCTGTACAGTAATTTTACAATAAAAACATATAAATATAAATTCACTCTGATGATAAACACAATCCTTTTTATATACACCAGAGATATCTGCATTTCTATTTTGGCCAGAGATAGTGAATATTTCTGCATGTATCTTTTGGTCATGCTTATTTCATACCCAGAAGAATATCTTGGATAATTTAGACAAGATATAAATGGGGTGTTTTTTTCTTAATGAATTTGTTTTTTTAAGCTTTTTATTATAAAAATACTCTAGATAGGGGTTACAGTTAAATGAGCAAGGTAATGAGTACATTTCCTATCAAGCATTGTTGCCTTGTCCTTCGTTTTTCCACTACCATTTCGTCCCTCCCACCTCCACAACTAAACTCCGCCACGCTGTCCAGCCTAAATTGTAAAGTTCGTTTTTCAACATTTTGTCTTGTACATATCATTGTCACAATGGGCCAGACTTTATCCTTATTCAACTTTTTTTTCCTTTCCTTCCCCAAATTAGAGAAGGTGCAGGGCACCGACATCAAATACAGTGAAAAAATGAGTTATACTGTGGGGACGAACATAAACAGCAACAACAAAAAATCACATGATACATTATCTATGAGTTAGAAACTTTACCAAGAAAGAAAGAAAAATCCAAAAACAAACAAACAAGAAACATTTGTGTCTCTATCTTGACCTTTGTATCTCTATCATTTGACCTATTTTTTTTGAGGCGGGGGGGGGGGGGGGGGGGGGTTTGGTTGTGGGCCTGAACTCTCGCCTTGGGCGCTCTGTCACTCAGCTCTTCAGTTCAAGGCTAGCGCTCTACCACTTGAGCCATAGCACCATTTTTGCCTTTTTTTCTTTTTACATTTGTGGTGCTGAGGAATCAAACCCAGGTCCTCATACATGCAAGGCAAGCGATCTACCACTGAGACTCCTTCCCAGCCCCACATAATTTTATCTTGTCAAATGTGCATAGCTTTTGAATGTTATTGCTTGTCCCAGATATATACTAGTTATTTCAAATAAGGGAAACCATTGGAGCTATATTTGTTTGGACCTGGCTTACTTCACTTAATATAAAATTTTCCATGTCTTTCCATTTCCTAACAAAATGGGAAGATGTTGTGCTTTCTGAAGAATTACATTATATATATATATATATATATATATATATATATATATACACACATATATATATGTGTGTGTGTGTATATATATATACATATATATATGTATATATATGTATGTATATATATACATATATATATATGTATATATATATATATATATATATATACAGAGAGAGACAAATATAGAGAGACATATATATATGTGTACAACATTTTCATGATTCATTCATCTACTGACACGAATTAGGATTGTTTTCATATCTTATCTATGGTAAATAATGCTGCCATAAATATAGTTCTTTGGGGAGGTTTAGTATGGTCTTGTTTGCGTTATTTGCTGGGTCATAGGGGAACCCCATATGGAATCTCTTGAGGATCCTCCATACTGATTTCAGAAGTGGCTGAACAAGTTTACACTCCCACCTACAATGCAGCATTTGTTATTATTAGAGTTGTTGTCTATAGCCATTCCAACTGGGGTGGGGTGTAATCTCAATGTTGTTTAAATTTGCATTTCTTTTATCCCCATAGAGGTTGAAAATTTATTCATGTGTGTATTGATCATTCTCATTTCCTCTTCAGAGAAGTTTCTATTATGTCTTTCGTGCCCTTATTATCAGGCAGTTTCCTCTTCGAGAATTTGTGAATGTGTTATTGTGGAGATTTAACTTTATGAGCCCCGTGGCCCTTGCAGGTTGTATAGTTAGATGTTCAATAGATTGTCTCCCAAATGTGGGTTTGTACTCATATTTATCTTGCTACCTGTGACTATTGCCATGAAAAATTTCTATAGTTGAAACTATCTGATATATTCAACCCTCCTTTGATTTGTTGTGACTGGATTGTTATGTATTAAATTTTGACCTGAGTATCCAAGTCAATACATCATCCTCTATTCAATAATACCATACTTCATGATACATAAACCTTCTTTGAGGACTTTGTTTCATTTGTACTTGGTTCCGCTATAAGTTGAAATAAAACCTACCTCCATTATTCATGCATACATGCCTATTTTTACCTGCACCATATTGAGAATAATTTCCCTTTATTCTATATGATGCTATTGGCACCTTTATCAAAATTTAGGAGGCCATAAATCTCTGGGATAATTTCTGTGCCTGTAGTGCTATTCCACTTGTCTTTGGGCCTCTTTGTGTGCCATTAACTTTATATACTTATGTATATGTGTGTGTATACTCACATATGAATATGTGTTTATATGTATATATATACACCTATGGGTGTACATATTTGCAAATGACTGCATATAAGTGAAAACATATATGTGTGTATGTGTGTGTGACTTTGTGTATTTTGGGGTGTTTCTGTGTGCATAACAATACAGTTTTCAATGAAGTATTGATATCCTTGCTATGAATTTCCTGCTAAGGGTTGCTTTCTGGTTCTTCTATTTTTCCATGTGACTTTTTTGATTACTTCTCGTGTTTCATTAAAGAATGTATTATGGATATGATCAGTACTGCTTTGAATTTGGAGGTAGTAACTTTTGAGAGTTTCCCAAATTTCCCGATGTCAATACTTCGAATACAGGAGCATATACAGATTTCCCACTTTAACTTCTATTTTCAGATGGTTAATGTGTTGCTCTCAGATGTCCCTCACTTCCCTGTTTATGTGAAATCTGAATCATTTTCTTTTGGAGACTATCACAAGAGAAGTTGCTTTTGTTTTTAAAGCTTCATTCTTGTCATTTTGGGCATGCAAAAACGCTGCTGATTTCTCTGGGTTCATTGTAAACTCTGTTAATATGTGCAAAATTTAGAATACCCAAAAGGAATTGTGATTGTAGTCTATAAGTCTTTCAATACAGGATCAAGTTATCTGCAAAGAAATAGAGTTTCATTTTTTCTTTCCTTATTTGGATCCCATTTTTTTATGCCTTACAGTATTACTTCAGGTAGGAATTCCTATTGTATATTGAAGAGGTTTAGAGAGCAAGGATTCATTCTATCATTCCTAATATTTGTGGAAATGTATCATCTTTTCACCATTATGTATAAGGAAACAGTCAGGTTATCATAAGCAGTCCTTATTGTATTGAGGAAGATTCCATGGGTTTCTATAAATTTCCATAGTTTTCATACTAATGTGGCATAGGAACTTATCGAATGCTTTGTACAGCTATTTGCATGATCCTGTGATTCATGAGCTTCTTCCTACCGATGTACTGAATTACATGAATTGACTTGCCCATATTGAACAAACTTTTCCCCTCTTGAATGATTCACCTTTGGTCAGCGATTGTGGATTATTTTATTAGTTCTTCATGTCAGCGTTCCAGAAGTTTATTGAGAAAATTTGCACCGATGTTCAAGCAAGGAATGTTTCTACAGTTCTTTCATTGATGAATCCAACCAGGTTTTTTGTTAAGCAGTATCCTGGCAACATAAATCAAGTTCATTGGGAACGTTCACTGTTTCATTAAACATTTTAGGACGATTATATTCGGTTGTCTTTTGATGGATTCCCAGAAATGACCTGTGAACCCTTTTCTCCAGGGCTTTATTTCACTGGCTTTTTCCAATATTTCCAATATTCTCTTTTGTATCTTGACTCTTTCATGAGGTTAAATATCTCATTTCTGGTTTCACTTATTTTGGTACATTCTCTCTCTCCATTGCTCTTTTTAAGAGTTACTAAGTGTTTATCAGTTTTGCTATTTTTTCACAAAACCTACTGTTTGGTTATTATGTCCTTGTTATGGTTTTAAGAATTGTCACTTTTAATTCCACTTGCATTTTCATTAATTGTATCCATGTATTACTGTGGTCTATTCATTTCCTCTTCCAGGTCAATTTAATTTAAAACCAGAGAAGTTGAGGAGATAGAAACAAGGAGCATTCTTAAGATTTCTTTTGATGTCTTGTCAGTAAACGATATTAAGTTTTACTATAACATATCGTAAGCGAATGTTCTACTGAAGTTCTATGGCCTTCCAAATCATGCAGTCTTATTTTTTTTTGCAACAACTCCCCTAATGGTCTTCAGTTGTCTAATTGGTACAATAACTAGTTGATTGATTTTTCTAAATTAATGATATAGGAATTCAAAATATTTTGTCCTAATAATACGTTGGATATATGCTGTCATAGTGCAAAACAAAGCATTCACATCTCTACTCTGTATAAGGTCTAGTTACTTCCATGGAACATTAATATTAATTAGGTTTCTACAAATTGAAACAGAATTCCATTGTCAACATTTTAACTTCAATGAGTTCAAAATGCACTCAATGTTTTTGATGAAAACTATCTGCAATTAAACCTCACATATAATTCCTTGCAATTTCTCAATCAACCATGGTAAGAAAGAAAGATATAGATAGTATTGTGGCATCAAACTGACGACTCCTCCTACATATTCACAATAGGGTTTCAGATTTTATTGGCTACTTTTCAATCTGTAACAATTTTTCTATTCTTGATGAAGGAGTTACATGTTCTAGTCCAAAGAATGACTGCTTAATATTTTAGATGTGGTTCTAGAGGTTCATGAAACTATACAAAGGATTCTATATATTTTATATACATCAAGGCGTGATATTATTGAATACATTTTGTTACTTTTTATATTTCAATATGATTTCATAATAATGCAACTCAGAAAATGATCTTCTGTTTCAATGACTGTAAAGAATGTTGACATCATTTCACATGAAAAATATGAATTAGTATAACAGAGTATTGATGGACATACCATCAAGGATATAATTCAAAGATAAAAACTATTATAAGCAATAAAGTGATATATAGGTATTGAGATCACACCCTTACGAATGTATAGTTGAAAAAGGAGTATATTCTAGGTTACTGCTTGAAGTAACATAGGTCTCTATTGGCAAGAAGAATGCCATATGTGCAGTGTGAAATATGAAACAATCATATATGTTGACAATTTTCATTCAGCCAGTGCCATTTAATTGCTGCCAGATTTGAAGATATGATTTTTTATTTTTCCCTTTCTCTTCCAGCTACATTAGAGAATTTCAGGACTTCAAGTATCATCCAGAGGAATTAAAACTTAAGGCCCATTTGTTCTGTGTCACAGTCGGTTGGCAACTTTCATAAAACATCCAGAATTCACATTATCTATCTCCACACACACTTTAAGATTCCAAACTATACTGGTCAAGCTGATTATGTATTTTTTGTTGTGATAAATTCTATAACACAACTTTAAAATTTCCTACAATTTTTTCTACACAAAAAGTGGGAGAGAATAAAGTGGTGTTATGTGTGCATAAGCAATAAATAGTCCAAGGACAGGTATAATATCTGTTTGGCAAATATTGGAACATACAGAAAATAGAAACAAGGCACAGATGTCCTAATAATAACACAGTTGCCCTGAAATTCAATATATAATAGAACAGTGACCATAATTTATACTTGTTGGGTTGTCTGTGCCATGTTTAACTTTCAGTTGACTGATACACATGTTGATATGACAGTCCTGAGGTCATGAACTGGAAATTACTATTCTTTGCCCTTTCACAATGACAAAGATAATCTCAAGCCCCATGGTCAAAATGGTTACAATTATTTGTAAAAAAAACAAACCAGTATGATCTTATGGGAAGATCATACTTTATTTTACTGAATCCAATTCATTTTAGGAGATATCAATGAAAACGTAACATTTGGTGCAACTTCCAAATACTATTTCTGTAGGTCACTTGGCTCTTGGTTGTTTGTAGATTATCAAATAATGATATTATCTTTTTATTTCCACTTTCCCCTATGTGTTTTTTTTGGAGGGGGGTTCCGGTAGTGGGGCCTGAACTCTGGGCCTGGGCGCTGTCCCTCAGCTCTTCAGCTCAAGGCTAGTGCTCTACCACTTGAGCCACAGCGCCACTTCCGGCTTTTTTCATTTTGCTTATGTGGTGCTGAGGAATCGAACCGAGGGTCTCAGGCATGCAAGGCAAGCGTTTTACCACAGAGCCATGTTCCCAGCCTTCCCCTATGTGTTTTAATGTCACATTCTTTTTTTCTTTTTTTGGTTGTGGGTCTTGAAATCTGGTCTTGGGTGTTGTCCTTGTGCTCGTCAGCTGAAGGCAAATACTTTATCACTTGAGCCGAATTGCCACTTATGGTTTTCTAGTGTTTTATTGGGGATAAGGATCTCACAGAGTGTCCTGCCAGGGCTGGCTTTGAACCGTTATCCTCAGATCTCAGCCTCCTTAGTAGCTAGGATTACTGGCATGAGCCACCAGTGTGCAGCTCAATGTAACATTTTAATGCACAGGATTTACATACTTTTTAAATATGTTACATGGTGTTAAATATTTCCTAACATACACACACACACACACATACACACACACACACACACACAATTTCTTCAATCCTTGTGGATAAAATTCATTAAGATGTCACCCTGTTTCAGGGGCTGAAAAAACAGTCCAGTCCAGTTATCTTTTTATCTGGGAATATTTTTAGGGAACTGAATACTTCTCTAGAACAAACAGACTACTGAAACAAGAGTGATGGACAAGCAGTTCTATGTAGCTATAAACAGTACGTACATAGTTCAAATGAGTTAGAGGTTAAAAATACTAGCAGCACCCTTCTCTTGATGCTTGATGGGATTCCAGTGAATTTTATGTTGAAAATTATAGCAATCTTCCCTTTGGTCTTTGCGGCAGAAAGAGTATTTCAATTGAGTAAGGCTGGCTTGCTGAAGAAGGACCTGAAATCATGAACGGGAATATTATTATGTCACTAGAACAAAAATTGGGGTCCTATACAGAGGAGACACTGGAATTGACTGCTGCAAGTGAAATGTGTATTTGATTGAAAGGCTTCAGGATGTCTTTGGTCAGTGCACTTATCTTTAGATAAGCAGCAGACACCTTAATGTGCCCACATTAGTTAATAATCTCCATGTTATCTGTTTATATTTTTCCTTTTACTCTCAGTTCTAAACATTACTCACATTCAGAGCTTTTCTGAGTATCTGTTGTCTTCCTACAAGTTCATTCTCAGATTGTATTCTGTAGGTTGCATTGACATGTCAAGACACTACACTCAGAATTGCAGTACTGTTTCTATTATATAATTATAGAACCTCTCTCTAAATTTATTTATTGCTATTGTGTCTAACGTATTTATAAGATATTTCTTTGTTGCATTTTCTGTCCCTCTCTCACGGTACAGGCCCGGTTTTCACTGTATTTGATGTTGGTATAATGTGTGAAGGGGAAAGGAAAAAATAAATTGGTTAAATAGGGATACAGGTAGACCAATTGCAACAATGAGATGTACAAGATGAAATGTTGAAAATGACCTTTACAACTTTGGCTTGGGGGGTGTGTGGGAAGAGGGCAGGTTCAGGGGGAAGTGGAGCTGGGAAGAGATGGAAAGGTAAACAAATGAGGAGCCAACAATGCTTGATAAGAAATGCATTAATTACCTTGTCCATGTAATTTTAATCACTCTACTATATTTTCACAATTGAAAAAAATAAAAATAAAAATAAAAATAAATAAATATCTGGTCCATATTCCATCAACTACCTAAATTTAAACCTATATCTTTGCTAGGAAGCTCTTTACCATAATCCTCACAGTTGTTAATAACAGGCAAATAGGTGTCAAAATATTCTTTCAAAAAATGATATTAGCTAGGCACATAAACTTTTATGACTATACATTTTTCATTCGCTTCCTGAGAATTTCCCAGCATAACTCACAGTGTGATCCACCATGTAGACAGGTTCTATGAAATTCACTAAACAAAATATACATTTTAAATATAATTTTATTAATATTTTTATTGTAAAAATACTGTACAGAGGGGTTACAATTACATGGGCAAGATAATGAGTACATTTCTTATCCAGAATTGTAGCCTCTTCCTTTGTTTCCCCTTCCCATCCCTTCCCAGCCTCCCCTCATCCCCCTACCTAATCCTCCCCCCCACCAAAGTTGTAAAGTTTGTTTTCGACATGACAACTTGTACTTCTCATTGTTGCAACCGGTCCACCTGTATTCTTATTTAAACGACTTGTTTTTCCCTTTTCCCTCCACAAATTATACCGACATCAAATACAGTAAAAGCAGGAGTTATACTGTGGGGGAGGGCCATACAAAGCAACAAAGAAATAATCTTATATATGCGTTAGAAACAAATGCATGAAAGAAAAAAGCATTTAAATACATCTCTTAGGGTTCATTATCTGAATACTTACTTGAATATGGCTTCTTATCCTTCATATGCTATGGAACAATTAATAGCACAGGATTAATTCCATGAAGATTACTAAAAATAAAGTTCAAAATATGTATTGAATAATATTGAGAAATCATATCTAAAACAAGACTTCAAATGAATGTAGTAGTTATTCATTGGTATTATGTACTGAGATAATATTTCTAGTTTTTCATGTCAACATAATTTCTAAACATGGGCCTAGAAGAGACATAGTAATGCCCTTATTTTGTGGAAAACAGGAAAGTATATAACATCTTCTGCAATAATCTGTCCTACCAAGCTTGTATTGACTCTTGAGAGAGAAATCCAAAAGGCAAGCACATTTCGTGAGAGTGGGAGGGAAGAGAATAGGAGGGAAGAATAACAAAATCTAGATATGTGTGTTGAAGGAATGTGAAAATGTAGTGACCAAATTAAAATGGTGTTAACAAAATATCTTCTATGCATTATCCTACAATTCAATAGCCTACACAGTGGAGAGAGAGAAAAGAGCACTGGCTTAGTAGAAGAAATTAGAATGAGGATCAGATTGCAGGAAAAACAGTGAGGAATCCATCCATAAACCAAAGCACTGAATTTTAATACAGTTGAAATGAATTGTATTTCATGGAAGCATAATCAAAAGTTGGATGTTTTCTTATACTTTGACTGAATCGAGAGAAGCCCCTGTTGGGCTGGAAGCCTGGAGATCCTGATTCTTTCATGAGCTCGATTTCTCCTATCACAATAGAAACAGGGCTGGGAAGGTGGCTCAGTGGTAAAGGGCTTGCCTTGCATGCATGAGGACCTGGGTTTAATTCCTCAGCACCACATAAGCAAAAGGAAAAAAGCCGGAAATTGCTCTGTGGCTCAGCTGAAGACCTGAGGGACAGCATCCAGGCCCAGGGTTCAGGCCCCATAACCGGTCCCCCCGCCCCCCCCAAAGAAGAAATCAGCACAATAGAAACAAAATCTCTTCTTTGCTCCACAGATGCCATTTGATGGGAGTCGTTTCTATCTATTTCAGAAAGGGCTCCTGCTCTTCTTCATGAGATATCAAGCCCACCCATACCATCCTTTCTTTTATCAGTACCTAAGTGTCCATGTTTTTGTTTTTGCTTAAGGATATTGCCTGATTCTCCATTTAAAATCAAATCATGACTTTGTAATACTTTTCTCCCTTCATGGTTTTGTTTGAATTTTTTTCAAACCAGGGTCTGTTGATCTACACATAGCAATATTTAAATTCTTCAGTTCTTCAGGTTCACAAAACAATTCCAAACACAGAGATTTGAAAACCCAGATTTTCCTTTCCTTATTAGTTTCATACCACCTACTTATATTTCCAGTACTTTAATCAGATACACTAGACATTGAGGAATTGATATTACCAATATCCTTAAGTCTTTATACTGTCAAAGTTTTCTGAATATTAACCCAAACACAGTTGGTAGGAGATTTTTAAATAAAATTACTGGTACTTATGAAAACTATGGCTAGGGAATCTACCTAATACTAGAAGAGTAATATATACAATGGACTGCCTGCTGCATGTCACTAAACAAGTTAATTCTACTTTTTAGATCATTGAAAAATAACTATTTTTAATAATACCTAACTTAATTTCATGTGTTCTGGAGGAGCCTGTCAACCGAGGCTTTAAGTGAAAATTCTGAAAACTAACCAACTAAATATAAATAAAGTTATATTCCAGGAAATTTCCAAATATTTTAATCAAAATGTTTTTGTTTTGTGTTATATACTAACTGTAATATTTGTATAAATATATATGTATATGTGTGTATATTTAGATATACACACACCTATATATACATATATATGTATATATATACATATACATATATATATATATATGTACATATATATATATGAAAAACATTTTGGGAACTTGTCTCTTTTGCTCTTATTATTTTACATTTGGAAGTAGTTGCTTTCAGAAATCTTAGCCCCTTTTACTTGTACTTTATATGAATATTAATGTAAGATGTGAATTAAAAAGTTATATAGAACGTTGAAGCACATCAAATAAGGGAGAGGAACGTTTTTGACATATGTTGAATATGTTCTGAAAATGGTTTGTTTTGAAACTACTTTCTAATAAACATACTGATAATTGGCATTCCTGTTTATCAAAATAAATAGACACTGTCATTTTGAGACAAATTCTATCCTTACAATAGTATGGTGAACTTTGTGTCAGAATGGAAACAGAACGAACATGAAAGTTTTGTGTATAAACAGCATTCAAACATAACCTTAATTAATTTGCTTTAGTAAATTTGCAACAGTAAGATTTATTTTTCTGATGTGTTACTATTGTTGTTCTCCAGGCCTCATTTATGACCATAAGAATTTTCCTAATGCTCAAATGATTCAGGCTGTTTGTATACCAAACGTAGCATGTTCAACTCTTTCATAGCTCTCAGTAGAAAAATAGAGAATTTAAGAAGTGACGAAAATAATAATACTTAAAGATTCATTAATTGTGGATATATGGACCATAGAATGTATCATGCTGTCTAGGTAGAAGAAATAACAAATAGACCTTGAATACCAGGCTTGGGCAATTAAGTTAGGGACTGGTTCTTGAATTGCAGTCCTGAGACTTGAACTCATGGGTTGGGACCTGTATTAAAGTTCTGAGAACAGAACTTATTGCCTAGGCCTTGAACTAATTGCTTGGCCTTTGAACTCAGGATGAAAGTAGGACCTTGGTCATGAATTCATCTCCCAGAAATTGAAATCACAGCATGGTCTGAAACTTGTCCTGGGCCTTAAACTGGGAGTTGAACTGTGATCCTGGACTTGGAACATGGTGCCTACGACATGAACTGGGGTCCTAGGCCTTGAACTTGTATTTTGGCCAGAAAGTGTTGGCCGTGGCTCTAGTACCACAGCTTGGTACTAGAGCACATAGCCTGGTATTTGAACTGGGCCCCTGGACCTTGAACTTGTGATATGGGTATTCAAATTGAGATCTTGGCCTTGAACCCTGAGCCTACAAATATAATTTGGAAGGAGGAATTTTTCACTCATGACTTGGGACTTGAATTCGTGTCCTGGGCCTAAATTCAAGGCCTTGGTTTAGCATTCAAAACTGGTCTTTGATTGGGATCCTGGGCCTTGAACTGGGGACCGGGTCTTGAACATATATAATATGGGCATGAAACTACAACTTTAGGCATTGAATTCACACACTGACTCTTGAATTCATAGCCTGGACATTCATCTCAAAATATGGTTATTTTAACTGTGGCCCTAGAGCTTGAATTACAGGGTAAGAGGGGACATGGGACTTAAACTCAGTTTTGAACTTTTGCTTAGGCCTGGCAATCAGGGCCTGGGACTTGTAATGTAACCGGAACTTTGAACTCGGGGCCTGGGACATAATCTTTTGCCTTAAGCCTTGGAATCTGGGCGTAGGCCTTGAATTTAGGTCTGGGAAATAAATCCCCAGCCTGAGTAGTGAACTTGGGGCTTAGGCCTTCAACTTTCAGCCTTGCTTTAAATTTAGGACTAGAACTTGAACTTCCAGCATGGAAATTGATCTCAGGAACTGAGCTTTGAACTCAGTACCTGGGACTTGAATTCCCAGCCTTAGTATTTTTTTCTTTTTTTTTTTTTGGGTGGGGGTCCTGTTGTGGAGCCTAAAATCTGTGCCTGGGTGGTCTCCCTCTGCTCTTCAGCTCAAGGCTAGCACTCTACCATTTGAGACACAGTGCACTTCTAGCTTTTTTCTTTTTGCTTAAATGCTGCTGAGTTGTCGAACCCAAGGCCTCATTCATGGAAGGTAGGCCCTCTACCACTGAGCAACCTTCCAAGCCCCACAACCTTAGTTTTTAACTCAGGACCAGAACCTTGAACTTTGACCTGATCCTTGAACTCAGGGTCCCAGACTCAACTCAGCACCTGTGAATTAATTTGCAGCATGAGCATTGAACTTGGGGTGTAGGCCTCTAACTATCTGCCTGGTATTTAAATTCAGGGTCTGGGACTTAAAGTCATGACTCTGGAATTTAATTTGGGGCCTGGGCCTTGAACTTGGGACCTGAAATTTGAACTTGGAACTTGGGAGTGGAACTCAGGCTTCAGGCTGGTACTCACATGCTGGGCCTAGGACTCATAACCTAGGACTTGAACTGGGGTCCTGGAACTTGTACTCAACTCACAGTGTTCGATTTGAAGATGGAGCTGGGGATGTTAACGCAGCCTGCTACATGAATTCTCCCTGGAAGTTGTACTTGGAACTTGGGGGTTGAACTCAGGCTAGGGACTGGAACTCACATGCTGGGCCTTAAAATCACAAACTGGGATTTGAACTGGTCCAGGACCTTGTACTCAGTGTCAAGGTCTTAAACTCATAGTGTGCAAGTTGAACATGGTGACAGGGATATTAACAAACCCAGGGACATGAAATTGGCCTGGGTTTTGAACTCAGGACCTGGGACTAGACCTCATGGTGTAGGCTTAAATTCAGAGTCTGGAAGTGGAACTCATAGCCTGGGGATTGAACTCATGAAATGTTGCCCTGCATCTTGAACTCTGAGCTTGAATTCACAGCCTGAGCTTTGAATTCACAACCCAGGTCCTGATCTGTGTACCTGGGCCAAGAACTTGGAGGCTGGGAATAGAACTCATATTAGGGGCTGAAACTCTGGGCCTGGGCCTTGATCTCACAACCTGGGCCTTGATCTTATGTCCTGATTATTGAAGTGGATTCCTGTACCTTGAACTCAACAAGACTAAATTTTGTGGCCTAAGATTTGAACTCATGGTCTGAGCCTTACTCTCATGTTCTGGGCCTTGAATTGAAAGCCAGGGATTTGATCTCTGGTCCTAGGCCTTGAATTCAAGGCATTGCCTTTCAATTTGTAACAGGGTCCATGAACTGTGTGCCTCAGCCTTGAATTAGGACCTGGAACTTGAATTCATAGTCTGGGCCTGAAACTCTGGGCCTGGGTCTTGAATGCACAGAGTAGTCCTTAAAATCACAGCTTGGGCCTTGATCTCACGACATTGAACTACAGGAGGACCTGGGGGCCTGGGATTCCAACATGAGGCCTAGGATCTATACTCACAAGCTAGGCCTAAAAATGGCACTTGAGCTTTGAAATCCATGCCTGGGAATTCCATTGAGCCTGAGACTTGAACTCAGTGACTGGGACTTGAATTTACAGCCTCTGTCTTGTTCTGGGCTTTGAGCTATCAGACTGAGACTTGAATTTGGTGCCTGGAATTTAACCTCTCAGCAAAGGACTTCAATTCAAGCTTGGGACTTGAACTCAATGCCTAGGAGTTGAACTGTGTCCCTGAGTGTTGAATGATTAGCCTCAGACTTTAATTTGGGGCTTAGGAATGGAACTCACATCCTGGGCATTAAACTCAAAACCTGGATCCTTAACTGGGATTTAAACAGTGGCCATGGACATTCAAGTAAATGCCTGTCCCTTGAACTAAGGGCTTGCAACTTTAATTCTTAGCCTCGAAATTTTACACATGGTTTGGTACTTAAACTGTTGGCCTGCCCTAGACTTTGAAACGTTGGCATGGAATCTGAACTCCCTGGACTTGAACTCATAGCTGGGGTATTTATCTCAATGCTTATGACTTGAACTCATATATTGAACCTTGAACTCAGGGCCTGGGACTTGAATTCAGGGCCTGGGCCTTGAACTCACCACTCAGGCCTTGAACAGTGTTCTTGGTATTTGAACTCATAGCCTGGTCCTGACACTCTGGACTTGGGCATTGAACTACCAGATTGGACTTAACACACACAACCTGAACCTTGAATTCCTGGGCTGGTACTTGAACTGAGGACCTGAATCTTAAACTCAGTGGGGAAGTGGCCACTGGAACCTCAAATTGGGGCTGGAGCCTTAAGCTGATGAGCTGGACATTAAGGTCATGGGCCCTAGTATCAACTTCTGGGCCAGGAACTCAACATTTGGGATTTAAACTCAGGGCCTGGGTTTTGAACTTGCATCCTGGGCCTTGAACTGAATCCTTAGAACTTAAAATCAAGAATGAGCCATGAACTCGCAACTTTGCATTTTTACTTGGGCCTTTGACCTTAAATTCTGGGCCTGTGACTTAAACTCAAAGATTAGACTTTGATCTCAAAGAGCAAACCTCAAACTGCTGTTTGACCTTGAACTGTTTGCCTGGGGCTTGAACTTATAGCTGGGCCTGAAACTCTGGGCCTAGGTCTTAACTCACTGCCTAGGTCTTGAACTCATATCCTGGCCCATGAACTCATTGGCTGGTAGTTTAAATGGGGCCTAGGACCTTGAAATCAGGGACTGAGGATTGAAAGCATAGTCTGGGCCTTGAACTCAGGGCCTGAAACTTGAAGTGCAGACATGGGTTTTTTGCTCTGGGGTCCTTGGGTCCTTAGCTTGGGAAGGCCTGCTTAGGCATAAGAGTCATCTGTACTGTGGGCTCCTGGCACTGTGCATTCGTATCCTTGGGTCCTTGGTTTTGTCAGTGCTGGTTATCCTGCTACTGCACATGTGGCATTGGTATTGAGGAAACCTAGTACTGTGCATGTGCACCCTGAAATGCTTGGGTCTATTAGTACCAGTGAACTTGTTCACATGCATGATGATCTGGATGTAGCAGCATGCTGTTTAATCATGAATGAAAGAAAACGTTTATTCCTTTGATCAATGGCACATTGCTTTTAATTGTACCTGAGGGTATTTGCATGGTATCCCTTCATATTTTACTTGCCCAACACTATGTGTCATGCCTAACAGCATGTATGTTTGTTAGGTTATATCTCCTGAAATAACCCTTTGTGCTTTGTTTTTATGCATTCCTTCACAAATATTGATATGGAGATCAAAAACATTAGCGATATTGTAATGGCCCTGAGTTCAAGGCACATGACATTTGCGAAAGGCTAACTGGTATGTATCAGAAGATGCCATTGCAAAATAGGTTATTTGGGAAAATAAGTCATTAGGGCTAGTGGCTAATTACACATCAGTAAGGATTTCACAGTTTCAGACAATTTCAAATATCTGTGTGAATGGTTTGCTTCTTTCAGATTTTATTGAGAATGATCTACAAAATACAGATAATACATTCTAGGCATGGAAAGTTATAAGAAATAACTGCCACTTTATTTCTCTGTTTGATTGATTTACTGTCTTGCTCTTACTCAGTAGTAGTATGACAAAACCACAGGAGGTTTAGCTTTATATGAGAACATATCATTTTCCCTTCACAATCCTTAAATTTCTGACAACAGTTTTTTATGTACAGGTATGATATCATATACATCAATGTCATATTCTAAGGCACAGGTTTTTACATAATTTACATATGTTACACAGTGTAAAATATTTCCAAGCTAAAGATACTTTTATTAAGATACACATATCTATATCTATATCTATTACCAAGCAAGTACTTCATTCCTTGCTGCATAAATTTCATAAATGAGGAAAGCATTCTGCACTTCAGTCACCTTGTTTCAAAGGCTGAAATGTTACAATCAAGTTGTTTGTGGGGGGAAGGAGGATTGGCTGGGAATATTTGTAGGAAAGAGAATAATTATTTCCCTACAACAAAGAAACATTCAAAATAAGAGTGATGTAAAGCACTTCAACATAGGCATAAACACTATGATGCTAGTTCACATGCGTTAGAGGTGAAGAAAACACCATCGCACCCTTCTGTTGAAATATAGCAGAATTCCAGTGAATTTTATGCTGAAAATAATAGTACTCAGAAATAGAGATTTCCCTTCTATCTTGGGCCAGAAGGTGGCATTTCACTTGACATAGACTGACTTGCTGATGAAGGACCTGAGATCCTGAAAAGGAAATGTATTATGTCAGTACATAATAATTAGCACCCTACAAAGAGAATACAGTGGATATAACCAGGGCAAATAACATGTCTATTTAATGAAAGGGTTTCCTGCTATCTTTGTTATGTCTACTTATCGTTCACACACAACTTAATGTGGCCATATCAGTTGTTATTTTTCCCATGTACCCATTAATGTTATTCATTTTACTCTTGGATGTAAACATTACACATTTTCAGAGCTTTTCTGAAGCTTAGCTGTTGTCCCCCAGAAGTTCATTCTCACATCCTATTTACTAGTTTTGATTGGATTCTATCCTGGAATTTCTATCCTGATTTTCTGTCAGTTTCACAAATTTAAGCATTAATCTTTGCTAGAAGCTCTTTAGAAATATTTCCTTCCAGTTATTTAGAGTAGGCAGATAAATATCAAATTATACTTTGGAAAAATTGTATTATCGGCACATAGCAAAATGATATTATAACTAAATTTTAAGTATCTTCCTGAGAATTTTCAGTGATAATTATAACTGTAATCCATAATGTAGAAATATTCTACCAAATTTAGCAAAATATACATTGAAACCAACTTTTATTAAAAATTTGTAAAGGTCATCTTCATATTTTTGTAAATTTGGCTGCTTATCATTCATGTGCTATGCACCAATAACACTGGATTAATTGAGCAAATATTACTAAGTTTTAAGGTCAAAATGTATACTGAAGAAATATTGGCAAATCTTCATATCTAAAACAGGATTTCCAAAAAAAGTATGTATTTTATTCACTAGTCCCTGAGATAATATTTCTATTTTCTTCATGTCATATATTTTCTAAATATATACCTAGATGAGACTTAGCATGGCCTCTGATTTGAGGAAAACAGGAAAGCATTTAAACATCTTCTGCAATAATCAGTTCTACTTTGCTTGTAACAACTCTGGGAATAGGAGTACAGACGGCAAACACATTCTAGGGCAATCATATGGGAAATAAAGTGGAAAGTAAAAAAAAAAATAGCACACAAGAAACCATAATGGGGAAAAAAGCAATTAGAGTAGATACTGACTGAGTATCCATGATCAACTAATTAGTGAAAAACTACGTTGTCATTAATAACCAAATAGTCATTGGAATTCTGAAAAAGAAAGCATATATGATGAATAAACCTGAGAAACAACAATATGAGCAACAACTCCCCAAATAATCTTGTGTTAACTAAATATTGGAAAATGAGTGACATTTTACATTACCTGTATCATTTTTTGAATTGAGTTATTTATTCTTTCAAGTAATTTATTTCTTGGGAATGCGTAATGATTAACGATGTCCTCCAATGACATCAACATTTCATGTAGTTAATAGGAATTATACTGATATATTTTCTCTTTAGGTATAGGTGTTCTGTGCATCTCATATAATAAGAACACCATTATATGAGTGGATACAAAATCACCAGGTACTTTTATTTCAGATGAAGGTAAATTTAATTCTGAAACTTTATTCAAAATTGTAAGTGTTCGACAATTTGAGGCAGCACTACATTTGCTGATTCTGAAATAATTACCGTCTGTCTCCGAATTTCCTAGAGAAAGCCCCCAAAGGCAGTAGCTTGGGGATTATATATATATATATATATATATATATATATATATATATATATATATATATATATATAATAAAATTTCCAAATGATAAACTTAGGCAACACTGCTTAATGTGACTCTATGATAATTCAAATATTTTACTGGTACTGAATATAAATGGCAGCTTAAATTATAAACTTTAGGGGAGAAGAATAACAATAACCTAGATAGTTGTCTTAAGAGAACTTGTAAAAATATAAATACCAAAATACTATTTTCCATTTTTTAAAATATTGTTAAAAAATTGATGTACTTCTTTGTGATGAACTATTTTAATGTGTATATATTCAAACCTTTCTATGTTTGTGTCAATTTCTTCATGTGATTCTCGCTTTTGCATATTTCTGAAGTATTTGGTTTGACATGGTACAATCTTGTTTCAACTTATGCCGCCTCAGATGCAAAAACAAAATTTTTGTTACACTAATTTGGGAAACACCAATATTCCTTCACTTTAATGTGATTATCCCAAACATACATATGTGCAGTTTGGCTCCTTGCAATTATATTTTAAATAAATCAATTTTTACATGACTCGTGCCTACACTCCTCACTTCTTATCATGCAATTAAGATAACTATTAATTTCTCTAAAATATACAGAGTTGAGAAATATTGATATTCCCTTTCACTAGAGTTCTGGTGATACAGGTAAGTTAAAAACAGCATTTAACAAAAATCAGTCTTTAGAAACTCGTAATATTGGACTGTTCAGTGGCAATATTCACACCTACAGATATTAATATATTATGAAAATAAAATTAATTCTACATCATTCTATGTCTTTCCCTACTTATCACTACGTACTGGGACTGTTATTATTTTACAAAAATTTGCATGTTCACACTTAAAATGGAAACCAAGTGATTCTCTGATTAAACATAGGGGCAGCGTTTTGCATGACACATCTTTTGTAATGATGTTGAAGATTTTGGATCATATTACTTCAAAATTTTTTGAATATTTATATAATTCTTTTTTACAGTTTCCATTTTATTTTTTTCATATTTTAACTTTCTATATTTTTATTGTGAAAATACTGTACAGAGGGTTTACAATTACATGGGCAAGATAATGAGTACATTTCTTATCAAGCATTGTAGCCTCCTCCTTTGCTTAGCCTTCCCATTCCTTCCCAGCCTCCCCCCACCAGCCCACCCAATCCTCCCCCCCCCAGCAAAGTTGTAAAGTTCATTTTCGACATGACAACTTGTACTTCTCATTGTTGCAACGGGTCCACCTGTATCCTTGTTTAAACCACTTGTTTTTCCCATTCCCCTCCACAAATTATACCGACATCAAATACAGTGAAAGCAGGGGTTATACTGTGGGGGAGGGTCATACAAAGCAACAAGGAAATAATCTTATAAATGCGTTAGAAACAAATGCATGAAAGAAAAATAAACATTTGAATAAATATCTTAGGGTTCATTTTCCTAACATCACTTTATCTGAACTTTTCTACTTGACTCATACATATACTAGATATTGCAAATAAGGGAAACCATGGGACCTATGTTTCTTTGGGCTTGGCTTACTTCACTTAATATAATTTTTTCCAAGTCTTTCCATTTCCTAACAAATGGGAATTCCTCTTAGTCTTCTCATCTAAAAACACAGAACACTTTACAGTGTGATGTGCAAGAGCTTAGGAAATGAACAAATAAGTACAGAAGTCACATAAAATCATAAAGTACTTCCAAAGATAGTGAATTTATATTGTATTTCTTCATTACATTCTGCTTTTTTAAAGTCGGTAGGATCTTCTATTACACATTTGTTTTATCAATGTGATGTATTTCCATAAGTTTTATAAACTCTGTGTAGCTTTATATGTTCACCATGACACAAAGTGTGAAAAGTTAGACCTAAATCATAGAACTTATGCAATAACTACTCTGACAATAATATTGTATGACAAATGACAATGTAATGTGAAACAGCAATACTCACAAGACAATATGTTGATATCATCTGTACAATATTGTGGTTAATGGGTAATGGGAAAGAAAGAGAGAAATGAGGAAGTACGTAACAATTTCAACAAGGATTGTACTCATAACTTGTATAACTATACCTCAACATAGGTCACTATGACAATAATATTTAAATGAGAAAGAAAATATTAGACGTAAATAATAGAATCGATGGGAACACTAGTGTTACCTAACACCTCTTCAACTCTTTTTGAAATATGATAATGACAATATCTATTAATTCTTTTAATTCTAATGTTGCACTTAGCTTCTTTTTGCATATACAAGACAGAACAAAGAAGAATTTTAGGATAATCAGACAATTGTTATTTTTAAAATTTTTGTAACTATAACAATCTCTATGAATATCCTTCTCAGTTATTTCCAGATTACAGAAGGCATACTAAGGTCTTTTGCACAGAAAATATATTAATATGGTTTTGTTAACAGTGAATAATATGCTTCCATTTATGTACTACTTTTTAGTACCAAATAAATCATTAAAAATTCCAAGTTCTACCCAAATTTCATATGGGTATGTATTCTCCATTCAAGCATGCATACTGATAATGCACTGAGAACTTTCAACACATTTTTTAGACATTAAGACACTATTGCTAGAGTTTTGACAAAATCATTCTACCACAGGTGATCACTGAGTACATGGGTGAAAGTTGCAGTGGTTACAGTAAATTACGAGCTACAAATACAGAGAACGCATCCCAAATTTTTAAGTACATGATTAATCAAAACTCTATTTAACCTAGCAATAAATGTAATTAAACTATGTGTGAAATTCATAAATTTTAGAAAATATTCCATAGCCCAATAAAACTGTGGCCAAGTTGCACTTCCATCTACCCACACCATCCAAAACAAAGTATACTAAGCAAAGCTCCTCAGAATTGCTTTAACCAAGTATGATTCCCAATTTAGAAACTATCTCTAAATTACTTCTTTTCATTTTCTTATCATTTGAATGAATTGCTGCTTATAATAAAGCTGATAAGCTATGCCTACTTTTGAATGGACATTACACTGTAATGAAAGTTATGTTTTTGTTATTATTTTTTTTCTGTTTGCCTTAGGGCACTTTCGTTTCAAAACCACAATTTAATATTTTCACTTCATAATATTTGATCTTATTTCAAATCAGAATGTATTTGACAAGAAATTTTCAAGGGATTATGTCATTCTGAATATTAATATGTATGAAGTTAACATTATACATGACTTCAGTTTTAATTGCTTTTCACTTTTCTTCATAAATCAAATTCCACCTTTGAGAATAGAAAAAAGATCATCATGGTTCAACACAATTTGGTCGACTTAGCATTTAGTAAGTATTACAGTTTAATGTCAAACAGTATATTGTATATATCAACGTTGCTCATATTTTCATTATCGTTCGGGGAATGCTAATTTCCTTGGAGAACTTAAAAAGAACAAAAATCTCACACTGCAATAATGGTCAGATGTGGTAAATCTGCCTCTATCTCATACAGATGAATAGGGCATTTGGATACCATAATCAGTTGTTTATTCTGTTGCTATTTTTGTCTTTTTTAAAAATTATTTTCTTCAAAAGATGCTATAAAGACAAATTACATTTATGTTAGTAACGAGTACATTTCTTGTCGAGAACTTTTATCCCTCATTTGATCCTTTCCCTCCTCCATCTTCACCACTCTTCCTCTACCCCAAAGCTGCTAAGTTTATTTCCCACATAGGGTCTTGTGAGTATCATTATTCCAATGGGCCATCCTGTGTTCTTCTATCAGGATTTTCTTTTACTCTCCTGTCTCTCCATTACAAAAATCAATATACAAAATGGACCCAAAATCAAACACAGTGACAACAGGAATATACCATAGGAAGAACATAAAGTGGAAACAAAAAAATCATAAATATAGAAGTATAAGGATAAACTGTTCTGAGCCTATCTTGATTTTCATTTCCTGGAGCTTCATTTTATAGAGTAATACATTACATCTATGTATCTCTCTCTCTCTCTCTCTCTCTCTCTCTCTCTCTCTCTCTCTCTCTCTCTCTCTCTCTCTCTCTTTTTCTCTCTCTCTGTCTGTCTGTCTAAATATCTAACTAGCTATCTAACTAGCTATATATCTTTCTACCAAACCAAAGTACAGAGCTTTGGAGCTTTTCTACTCATTTGTTAACATATAGATAGATAGATAAATAGATAGATAGATATATTGATAGATGTATATATATATATATATATATATATATATATATATATATGCTAATCATAGCAAAAGTTCAATTTTGTGTTGATTGATTGGAAGGGACAATTGAAATAAGTCTAAACACAAGGGAAAAAAAACAGCATTTTAAAACTTACTATACAAATCACATTAAGGAGATAAAAATTATCTCAAAAATACATTCAGTTCATACTGTTAAGGTTTAGTGACATAATATTATTACCTGCTGAACTACAGCTGTCATATAATTTGGTTGAAAATCCCAAAATCATACATTACATCATGTATTTTGATATCTTTGTATTTTGATATTTGTTTCCTGATTTTGGTATGATTAAAATAGGAGATATGAACATTTGTTTAAAACCAGATGACCAAACAGAATGCATGAAGTGTGAAGAAGAAAGGGAATCACGGAATGCTCTGTATCTTTTAATCTCTTTCAGATAATGGCGAGAAATATAAATATCTGATTTTTAAAAAACGTTCCTTGAAAATTTTAGAAAAATACTTTTGTTCATTTTTTTCTTATTTGAGTTAACGAAAAATAAAAATCTCCTTGTGTACAATTTGGATAAATGCAAAGAACTCTATCCACTGTGCATTTTGAAAGAACAAAGGTGCAGTAAGCACAAGCTACCCAAGGTCATATCAATTTTAACAATTTTACACATGTGTTCAATAACTAATTATTACTTCTTTTCCACACAGAATATTTCATTGTTCATACAAACCTGTGTTATGCCTATCTTTCGTAATAAAAATATAATTTGTTTTCAGACAGTATTGCACATGAATACATAATACACTGAACGGAGTCCTGTTGCTAATTGGACTGGAACTTCAAGCATATTTTCTGAAGCTCTACCCAAACTAGGGTTTAGTTTGGGTATAGGTTAGATACGTGAATTCAGAAGATGATTGGCAGACATGGTGGTTTGGAAAACAAAGTTGTTTCTGATGATGTGCATATTTATACAGCATATTTATACAACATTTTACCCAATGAATAGTATCAAAAATTGGCTTTAATTTTTAATGTTTTTTATTGTGAAAATATCATACCGTGTGGATACACTTACATGAGCAAGGTAATAAGTGCATTTCTTACCAAGCATTGTTGCCTCCACCTTTGTTTTTCCCATACCATTTCTGCCGACCAATTTTGAAGCAAACTTTGAACATGAATAGAATTCTTTGGGTTGATTCAATACTAATACCTACATGAAATGCTAGAAATGATCCCTCTCCTTCTCCTGTTGCTCCTTCTCTTTCACACCCTCCCATATCCTCTTCATCTTCTTGCTCCTCCTCCTCTTACTGTTCTTCCTCCTCTCACCCCTCCATCTCCTTTCCTCCTCTTTTCCATAATTCTTCCTATTCTTCCCTTTTCCCTTCTTCTCTTCCTTTCTTCCTCTTTTCCTTCTCTCCCACCCTCTCTACCTTCTTTGCTACTCTTCTACCATCCTCCCTCCCTCTTTCCCTATTTCCCTTCCTTCATTCCTTCCTTGCTTCTTTCCCTTTTCTTTTCTCCCTTTCTATATTTCTTTCTTTCTTGCTCTCTCATTTAAACTCTATCTCCTAGCATCCATCCATACATCATGTCCTTCTTTCCTTTCCCTTTGCTCTCCCTGACCCAGCCAAGCATGAAGTCCTGCCTGGGTCTTGAAATTGGGGCTGGGATTGGAACTAATACCCTGAACCTTTAACTCAAAGACCTGGACTGGTGTTCTCGAGCTGGAATTCAAACTCGAATCCTGGGCCTGGAACTTTGGGCCTAAGTCTTGAACTCACAACCTGAGCTTTGAACTCGGGTCCTGAACTTGATTTCAGGGTCTGGGAATAGAATTCACGGCCTGTTCCTAGAACTAGCGCTTAGGACCTGAACTCTGATCCTATGCATTTAACTCATAGCCAGGCATTGAAGTCAGGTGTGAGCCTTAAACTCACAGCCTGGGCCTTGAATTCATGTCCTGACATGAATCTGTGGACTGGGATTGAAATATGGGCCTTGGACAGAACTGGGATCCTTGCCTGAACATATTGCCTGTGACTTGAACGCAAAACCTGGGCCTTGAACTGCAGGTCAGTTCCTTGACCTAATTGTGTATGCCTTGAATGTTGGGCTGGGACCTTGAACTCATTTCTGGGCCTTGATTTTATGCCCTAGGCCCTGAATGTGGGGTCTGGGAATTTAATTCACATCCTGGGACTTGAACTAGGTGTCTGGGATTTGAACTTAGTTATGGGTTTTGAACGAGGGACCTAGGCCTTAAATATTGGTCCTGGGCTTTGAATTCGGAGACTGGACAACGTTCCTTAGTTTCTCTGTGCTCAAGGCTGGTGGTCAACACTGGAGACTCGGCTGTTTTCTGTCTTTGTACCCTGACTAGAGAAGGATTTTTAGCTTTTGAATCAAGAATCTACTTTTTGATACAAGAGAAATCAATGCATCTGTCTCCGTATTTCTCACGTTT
The DNA here is from genome assembly GCF_024711535.1 of Dipodomys merriami. NCBI lineage: Eukaryota > Metazoa > Chordata > Mammalia > Rodentia > Heteromyidae > Dipodomys > Dipodomys merriami. The sequence goes on along the minus strand of NW_027203159.1, from coordinate 28,595,035 downwards.
TGTTTGTTTGTTTCCCCTTTATATGTAAGTATTTCCCTTTAACTGAAAGTGGGCTGGGAGGCAGGGAGTGTGTAATGTGTGTGGGGGGAGCCTGTCTACACTTGTATGCTTTCTACAGAAAGGCAGGAGAGAGCATTATCAGGGTTTCCAGCCTGTCAGGGCATAAGTAGGTGGACAGGGTACAGAGACACATGTGTGGAAAAAAAGAAATAGTAACAAAGCCGAAGTATGTACTGCACACAGGCATAGAGTTGCACTCATTTGCACCTACAGAGGGCTGACAGAAGTTTCTAGAAGCAGGCCCAGCTTTGCATAAAGTGTTCTCTAATATACCATTTGCTTTTTCCTCAATGTTATGGTTGAGGGATTGCACTAGATTCAAGACCTGACCCTTTCCCCATGTCCAGAGGCCAGCCTGCCCTGCTGAGAGAAGATAAAACCATCCCAGAACTATGCCACAGGATTTGATATGTTGTTGTTTTTGTTATTGTTATCTACTTGTTTTGTTCAATATCAAGAAAGATCGTTGTTGCCTGAGACAGGACCTTTGTGAAGTGGAAGAATCTTCTACTTTTTTTTTTCTTTTGATTCCTCCTCTTCCCTGTCTTCTTTTTGTCCTGCTGCACTCTCGGTGGAAAGGCCTCAACAAGATTGTTTGTTTGTTGAAAATATTTTAATAAGGATATCCTTCTTGCATGGAACACCCATGTTCCCCCCTTAGTGGGGCTGAGTGAATAGTGGAAGGTGATGGTGGCAGAGCAGTTATATTCTTTAAGGTTGCCTTCCATGGCATGGGTCAAGCGTGCCATGGTTCTCCCTCTCTTTCCTACGGTAATGGTTCCTAAGAAAGAGAAAAAGAAAAACCCAGTCAAGGAGAAGAAAAAAACTAAAGGAAGGAGAGAGAGGAACTAATGGACAACAGAAGGGGGAGAGGGATGAAGGCAGAAATCATGGAGGGTACGGAAGAACAGATGAAGGTTGCAAAGGTAGGGAAGGGAGTGCAATAAGATGGTGGGGAAAAAGGTGGCCTGAAGGGAAAAGAGAAGCAACAAAGTGGAGAAGGAAGAATTGAAGGGAAGGGAAAAATCGAAGATGAAAAGAAAGATGGACCCAGCTAGGAAAATGGAAGGGGAAAAGAGGTAGGGAAGGAAAGAAGGAAGGGAGTAAGTATTACTGGAACAAAGAAGGGCAAATGAAGAAAGTTAGCAGGAGAGAGAGTGGAAGAATGGCAGGGAGGTAGCATGGAAGGAAAGAAGGAAGAGACAATGAAAGAAGGGGAGGTAGAAAAGAAGGAAGAAGGGAATGATGGAAGTAGGAAGGAGGGAAGGATGTGAGGAAGAAGTAAGAATGGAAGTTAGAGAGGGAGGATAGAGGGGATGAATCGAGGGAGGGATGGAGGAAAGTAGGCAGGAAGGAAGAGAATTAGGGAAAGGAGAACAGAAGACAGAAAGGAAGCAGGAAAGAAAGGAGTGAGGGGAGAAGGAAGGTAGAAATGAAAAAGGGAAAGTAAGAAGGATGGTAGTAAGGGAAGGAGGTAAGCATGAAAGAAGGGAATAAAAATGAGAGTGAGGGAGAAAAAAGAAAGAAAGGAAGGGAGGAAGAAGGGGAAGAAGAAGGGTGAGCTCGAAGAAAGGAAGACGCGAAAAAAAGGTTGAAGGAGGAGTAGTGATCATGTTACAATGTGGATGAAGGTCTTTAATTCACAGTCTTCACACATCCCTCTGAGTTGGGGTGTCTGAACTGACTTGGTTTCCTTCCTAGGTCTCGCTGGCCATGTGGGATTTCCAGGGAACTGAATTGTGACCTTGGGGATGGTGGGCCTAATGCCTGGAAAAATCATGTAATTGCGGCCTTGTATTTGTGTTAGGGAATTTAAAGGCTAATGAATCACAAGTGCAAATCCAAGCTTTTCTGTATTGCCAGTTCAAGGATTGCCAGTGCTTATTGCAGCCCAGACACTTTCTGGCCTGCAGGGTGCCCGGGAATATATTTAATAAATGCAACGGAGGATAGGGAAAACAGGCTGCTACTGGTCAGCATTTGTTGGTTATGTTCACCACAGTGTGCCCAGGGTCACATTTGAATTTTCCATGGTGCCCCAGGTACATGTGTGTGGGATCGGGTTCGCGGGAGGGTAGGGGTTTGGGGGGTACGAGAACTAGCTGTCCTCCTCCTCCTTGTCATCCTCTTCCTCCTCCTCTTCCTTTACCTGAATCGACACAAGGAAGCCATGGACAGCCATTGGATTACAATTGTGAAAGGCATAGCACCATGCTGTAGCCAGTTCAGCCACAGGAGGCCAGGGACACCAGGAAGCACTGTTACCAGGTTTTAGGAATCCCTGGGGAAAAGGGCTATAGGGAGGTGCAGGAAATAGTGAGTTTAAGAAATGTATGTATGGAATTCATAGGAATAGAATGAGATTAAGGGTTTTGTGTCGCATTCCAGGAAAAAATATGTTTGTGATGACCTCTGGCAAAGATCTGACTTCACTCAGAAAAGATGGGTTGGGGACTGGTCAGAAGGTGGGTCATTTGGTTGGTTGTTGGGTTGATTGTGTGGTTGGTGGCTGGCTTGGTAGGTTGGATAGTTATCAAAGTCAACTCTTTTTTTCTCATATGATAGCTCATATAAGAGTCTCTGGGAAACCTGTTCAGGCTTATGTCAAAAATGATACTGCAAACATATTTATAATATGATTTCTTTATTGCTTTGGGTGTCCCTCTCCCGTGGAATAATTCCCTGTTTACACTGTATTTGATGTTGGTATATTCTGTGGAGGGGAAGGGCAAAAAAAATCGTTTAAATAAGGATACAGGTGGACCCATTGCAACAATGAGATGTGCAAGTCATTATGTCGTAAAACAAACTTTACGATTTTGGCTGGGGTGAGAGTGGGGGATGGGGAAGAGGTGGCAGTTGGGAAGGGATGGGAAGGGGAAACAAAGGAGGAGGCCACAATGCTTGATGAGAAATGTACTCATTGGGGCTGTGAAGGTGGCTCAGTTGTAGAGTGCTTGCCTTGCATGCATGAGGCACTGTGTTCGATTCCTCAGCACTACATAAGCAAAAAGAAAAAAGCCGGAAATGGTGTTGTGGCTGAAGTGGTAGAGCACTAGACTTGAGCTGAAGAGCTGAGGGACAGCACCCAGGCCCAGAGTTCAGGCCCCTACCCAAAAAAAGAAATGTAATCATTACCTTGCCCATGTAATTGTAACCTCTCTGTAGGGTATTTTTCCTAAAAAAAAAAAAAAGACAGAAACTCGAATGCCAAACTCTTTCACTCATATGATTTCACATGAAGTACCAGGGCTCCATGAAATTTTTTACCATACATTAGAAACATGAATATATTCAGTATTTTAGCCTCTGTTTATTCAAATAAGGTTTACTTATATATATTTGATGAATTATTCAAATGGAGATAGAAAAAGATATCAAAAACATCCAAAATGGAGGGTCATCCCAGGTGTGTTATTTACAAAACACAACAGCAGAAACTGTCTCGCCTACAGCTCTAGAACTTAATATAAAAATGATAAATTAAGAAAAATTTAATTTCTACACACAGTTATGTCAACTTTCAAATACTGTGGGTTTTTTTTTTATCAAAATGTGAGAAATTTTGTAATCTATTCCTTATAGCGACACAAGGGGGCTGGGAAGTAGCTCAGAGGTAGAGTGCTTGTCTTGCCTGCATGAGGTACTGGGTTCGATTCCTCAACATCACATGAGCAAACAGAATAAACCAGGAGGTGGTGCTGTGGCTCAAGTAATAGAGCCCTAGCCTTGAGCTGAAGAGCTGAGGGACAGTGCACAGACCTAGAGTTCAGGCTCCACAACCGGACCGCCCCCCCCACAAAAAAAAGAGACACAAGGAATCTCTCGAATTTATCAGTTTATAACTGGTCTGAAATGTAAAGTATTCAAGCTGAATTCAAGTCAAAGAATAATAAAGTGGATATCTTTAATATATTAAAACTTAACTTTTAATAAAGTCAGTAATTTACATTTTAACCATTAGGCAATAGTGAGTAAAAGGAAACCACCTCCAAAGTTACTGAACTCTGGCAAACACAATTTAAAATAATAGTCCAACACAAAACATTGCCCATGCTCTTTTCTAGAAATACACAAGTTGAACTTGCACTGTCATATTTTCCATTACATTCTGCTGAGATTTCAGAATACATACAAAAGTCTGTCCATGACATTTCTTTCCACATACTCGCTCACATAATTGACATAATTTTCCAACATTTACCCATAAAAAGATACCGAAAGTTATCCATGAACTGAAGACTTTATGTGGTACCAGCATTTTCCACAAACATTATCTTTCTACATTTTACCAAATGGTATGAGAATCAGCAGGCCATAATTTTATTATTTTTATCATAGGGACATTTCAATAAAAATCTCATGATGAACAGATTCCTCTGAAAATGAAAAAATAAACGGTATTGGACAAAAAGCAATCTATTGCAGAAAATATAAATCTTTGCTGTTATTCCCTTTAAGAACTATAGAGTATCATATGAATCCCTATTAGGAGAATGAAGAGTAAACTATCAGAGAGTATTACTGTGGAAATTAGCTTCTGATATACTCTCACATGTTTAAATTTTAAGTGCATTAGAACTAATGCTATCTAACCTGTAATATCTTCTCCTGTGAATTATAAAAGAAGAATATAAGGTAAACACGAACAAGTAAATACATTCTTAAAAGATGTGAAGCTTATTCCATTTTGATAGGCAAGTAAATGTCAGCAAGTCCTGTGGGGAGCAAAATTCTCCAAGAAAAATGAGAATTATGTATTTCAAAATTATATATCTTAAATGTGATTTGTTTAATGAAATGAAAAGCTAACAGGTGGAATATATTAAACTTTAATATTTTGTAGCTAGACACATGTGAACTGAAATACATTGATTTCTGTCTTTCACAGATTAGGCTCACCAATATCCAGCAGCAGAAATTATAGCTTTTGTACGTCCTAAATTGTATAATTTTCAGGCTATTTTTGTTCATCATATACCACCAGTAAAGGAACAACCAGTAAAAGGACAACTTTTGAGCGAACTTGAAAAAGGTTTTCTAAATTATAGGTGTCTGAGTAATCCAGTTTCAATAACCCCTTAAAAATATACACCTATTGAAATATACAGGCATCTATCTTGATTCCTACTAGGATTATAAGATCAGTAGGAAGAATCATTCGGATAAATGCTTCTTAGAAGAAGATGTCTACCACAAAACAAATGAATCTTTGTGAATCATGAGCCTCCAAGTTTGAGAGTGGGGCTGTTGTTGTAAATTTCATAGAACAGTGTTTAGTTGGCCATGGCACAAAGCCAGAAGACATTAAATATAGGATCCACATAAAAGAGACAGGAGTAGAAATAAATTTCAAGATTGCCAGAATGGAACTTGCTATTTTCGGATTTGTGGGAAGTAAAGTATTTTGATTCTTTTGCCCAGTTGGAGAAAATTTTAGTAAATACATCTTATGATATCATATGTAGAAATAAAACAGGCCATTAAGAGAGAAATGTACCAGTAACATTTAAGAACCAAATAGATAGCACACACACACACACACACACACACACACAAACACACATATAGATAGATATCTATATCTATATCTATCTGTCTATCTATCTATCTATCTGTATGTATGTATGTGTATATATATGTATATATATACATATATATATATATATATATACATATATATACATGATGTGAAAGAAGGAAATGAAATGGGGGCAAGGAACTGTGTCCTCTTTCCTTAAGTAACTGTATTCAACAAAAATATTCAGTATCCCTTCCTCCCCACGATGCAAGATATCCCATGAGTAGGTTTCTAAAGATATTGAAACTTTTGTGTAGATTCTACTGTTGGTGGGGCCCTGTCACTGTGATGTAGCCAATAATCCTCACTTCTTTTTACCTACCAGAGGAAAGTCAGCCCTACTTCCCTATATGAAAACAGAAATGGTGAATGCTGGCCTGAACCTACGAGACATCTGAATTTCTCTTGCTATGCATTATTTGATTATAATTCTGTGGAAGAGAAATGAGTGAGTACTCAGTAGTCGAAAACTGTGAATTGATTTCCCACATTTTCTTATGTGTGTGTGTGTGTGTGTGTGTGTGTGTGTATGTGTGTGTGTGTGTGTGTGTGTGTGTTTGTGTTGTATAGATACTGTACAGAGGGGTTACACTTACATGAGCAAGATAATGAATCCATTTCATCTTGAGCATTGTTAGACTTCCTTGATTTTCCCTTGCCATCCCTTTTCTCCCTACCTCACCAACTCGTCCCTCCCCCACCCAATGTTATAAGGTTTGTTTTCAACATAGTTTATTATACATCTCATTGGTAAAATGGGTCATCCAGCCTTTTGATATTTCCCTTCCCCTCCCCAAATGAGTAAAATGTATATACAAGATGCAGGACAGTAAAATCAAATACAATGGCAACCAGGGTTATTGCATGGGGGAAGAACATACAAACAAACATCAACAACTAAAATTACCTAAAACATTATAAGTACATTAAAAAGAAGAATAAGAAAGTGAAAAAGTTCTGCCTCTTTATGGAGTTCATTTCGCTTAATATCCACTTATATGGTCATATATACATAGCTTTAGAACTTTGCTTGTCCTAGACATATTCTAGATATTGTAGATAATGGAAATCATGGGACCTATGTTTTTTTGGGTTTGACTTATTTCACTTGCTATAATTTTTCCAAGTCTTTTCATTTCCTAACAAATAGGGTTATATCATTATTTTTGATGTAGGTATAGAATTCATGTATATATATATATATATATATATATATATATATATATATATATATACATGATTCATCTACTGAGGGGCAACAGGTTTGTTTTCATATCTTAACTATGGTGAATAATGCTGAAATAAACACACTTGTGCTAGTAGTTTTAATATGCTCCAATTTGTGCATTTGGGTAAATTCCTAAAAGTGGGATTCCTGAGTCATAGGGGAGCTCTATATGTAGTTTTTGAGGAATCTACATACTGCTTTGAAAAGTGCTTGAAAATGTATACACTCCCACGAAAAATACAGTAGTTTTCCCTTTAGCCACATCCCCTCCAGCGTGTGTTGGTAGTACATTTCTTTATTATAGACATTCCCACTGGGGTAAGGTGGAACCTCAAAGTTTTTGTTATGTTTTTGTTTCTTTGTTTTAAATAGAGACTTTTTATTGAAAAAAGACTGTACAGTAGTTTGTAGTTATATAAGCATGGTAAAAAGCTCATATCATATAGATCCTTTTTACATCATCCTTTGTTTTTCCCTACCATCACTTTACCCCCTACCCTCCCAAAATCCTCCCTTATCAATGGAATGAAATATAGAAACATCAGGGGTTGCAATACTTTAATTGCTAGAGAACTTGACCAATTCTTATGTGTCTCTTGGCCATTCTTATTTCCTCTTCAGTGAACTCTCTTTAAGGCTTTAACGTACTTATTAATCAGTGGTTATGTCTTTGAGGATTTGTTGTTGGGGGATTTAGTTTTGGAGTTCTAAGTATATTTTTGATATGAGACCCTTGTCCATTTAATGGCTAGAGAAGATTTCTCAATCGGTTGGCTTTTTATAGATCTTGCATTCTGTATCCTTTGTCATGAAGAAACTGTACATTTTCAGGTAATCTCACTTGTCTAAACTTTCTTTGATTTGTTGCCTTTTGAGTCATTCAATGCTTGATAAGAAATGTACTCCTTACCTTGCTAATCTAACTGTAAACCATCTGTACAGTATTTTTCCACAAAAATTAATACAAAAAGAAAAAGAAAAATTACCACTAAAAATAAAATTTTTGACTGGGCTAAATATCACTTGCCTTTCTCCTGTTCCTTTCTGTAATTCCTTTCTGTAATGTCCCCTTTGACTTAGAAATTTTTGATCTATTTTGAGTTGATTCTGGTACAGGATGATATCTAAAGATCTAGCAGTAGTTTTCTACAGGTTTAAACAGTTTTGCCAACACCATTACTGAAGAGGCTATTTTTCTTCCATTCTATTCTTTTGGCTCCCTTATCAAAGATTAGGTGACTATATGTCTGTGGGTTCATTTTTTTTTCTCTTCAGTTCTATTCCATTGGTCTTCAGATATATTTTATGTCAGTACCAGGCTCTTTTGATTTCCAAGTCTTTGTAGTAGTGGTTGAAGTTTGATATTGGAATTATTCCAGCCGTGCCCTTTGTGTTAATTGTTCTTTTGACTATTTTATTGTTTAATTTTATTGTTTAATAGTTCTATTGAATATTTTATTGTTCCATATGAATTTCTGGATTACTTCTATTTCCTTGAAGAATGAGGTTGATAGCTCTCATACTGAATTTGTATATAATATTTGGCATTATTGCCATTTTGTGATATTAAACGTCTGAATCCAAGAGCATGGGAGTTTTTTTCCTCTTCCTTAGTCAGGATTTAATTTCCCTTTTCAGGTTTTTAAAGTTTTCATCATCGAGGTCCCTCAATTCTTTAGTTCACTCCTAGGTATTTTATTTTTTTGTTGCACATTTTCATCTAGAAATCAACTAGTCTGTCTAAATTGTTCTGCCAAGATATAAGCCTTCTTTCTATGGGTCATGCAGCTGCAATAAATCAATCGTCAAGGATTATTTTCTTCACTTTTTTAGTTTACTTATTTCATAGTGAGAGCTAGGAAAAAATTGAAAAAAAAAATTTGGGGAAAGAAACAGGCTGCATTATTTGGGCTTTCAGAAATAACTGTGCTTATGAATGGTGCATACTGAACAATGATGCAAACACATTGCAAAAATAATTAATTCTAGTTTCGAATCCAATTTTCTACTCTAAATTGATGTGGGTTAAGTTTGTAGGCTGTTTCTACATAAAACTTTCAGGCTCATTCTCAGTCACCATTCTGATATTAAGTGTCTATAATTCTACTAAGTATAGACTTTATGTGAGAATGACAGAATTTTTTTAATAAGACTGTCAAGTTTTATGTTTATTTTTATTACAGGATAATTTCAAAAAAAGGCATTTTTAGAAGTTATTCAATTTCTGACAGATATGTTCCTTTGCCTGCCTTGTAGATATGGTTTATTTTTGTATGTATCTTCTTAATTCACATCTTAAATTCATATTGATTCAAAATAACAGTAAAATGGGCCAGATTTCTGAAAGCAAGTACTAGCAACTGTGAAATAAAAAGAGCAGGAAAAAGAAAGTTTCCCAGAAGGATTTTTAATGTATATATCATATATTTTTCTTAAACAAATTATACATAATATAAAAAATAAACATGGAATATATAGAGACCTATCAGTGAATGTGTGGGTTTATGTATATACAGATAGACTTTTGCATTGATGTTACATTTAATCAAAAGTGTATAAATTACTAACAAATATCCTGCAACATAAATAATAATTGCAAACATTTTCATTAAAGCCTCTGTTGACAGGTTTAAGTAGAACACATGAAAATCAACTAGGAATTCCTACAAAAATGACATAATTATTCAATCTTAAAAGTGAGAGTAAAAATGTGTACTGTCATATAGAAGGAATTGTCCCATATATGTCACTGTTCTAGTATTAGGAATATTGCCTGTCGGGTCTTCGTCCATCCCAGGAAAAAATAATGGGGTCCAAGAAAAGGTTAAGTGCAGCCGCTCACCCATTCCCAAGCCTCTATTAACCCGGGAGACAATCAGACTCAGTGAGGAGTCCAGTCAAGAAGGAAACTCATTTATCAACACACAGAAAGCTTTGTGTTATTAATACACAGGAAACACTTTTTAAAGCAAAAAGTACTGGGTGGCATGGGAGGGGAGGAAGAGGAACCATTCACTGTAAAGGTCACACCCTATCATGCACTTAAGCCTCCAAGGACTGGTTATGCACTGAATGTAAAGCAAATCGGGCTCTGCCCACTCAACTCCCTTTCAGCGCCATCTTTGCTGCCCATGTGCTCCACATATTCCCCTTTTTTGTTTTAATGGCAGGCCTACTTCCTAGTTAGCTATACTTTTCCATCCACTGTAAACTTTATTTTAACAGGATTAATTTGGTAAGAAGAGCATTGGTTACACAGTGGATTCAAGGCAAGTCTGGGGGCAAGATTCACCAGACAAGGATAGGGAGGGCCCTGGTTCATGATCCAAGAGCCCGTTCCATTTACTTCACTTCCCCCACCTAGAAGAGTAATAAACATCAGCCCCACTACAGTTAGAAGTGTCCGAAGCAGTTCGATTAATTCCTGGGCATATATAAATGTCAGTATCACATAAGGTCATCCTCTTCAGAACATGGTGTTAGCCTGGGTATTGGGAGTTCCACATATGCAGCATGGTGCATCCTCCTGGGCTCCCACACTCAGGCCATTCTAATATAGTCAAGAAAAACAAGGAAAATTTAAAACAAACTGCAGACATAGCAAAGCAATCCCAGGCACCTGGTGTCTTTTAAGTAAGCCAGTTCCTTGTAAGTGCTTTTAAACGAATACAGGGGTCAAGATGAACTTTGTGCTTTACTGTCAGCTCCCAACATCTCTCCCATCTTTGTCTTAGGTTGGGTGGATAGCCTTGTCTGCCTTACCCGTCATTGGGAACTTCTTCAGAGTGAAGCTGAAGGCTCTGTCTTAGGTTGCTCAGACTGACACCCCAATTACCTGTCTCTGACTGTGATTTCTCTCGGGGGAAATTCATTCACTTGGAGCTTGATCTTATGTAACTGGCTGGCTAAGCTCATAAGAGTTTTGCAGTGCACATATAATGCAAGGAAGGCATAGAAAAAGCATCACCAAAAGCATGACCAGGTCAAGCAATGTCATTATCAGTCCTTTAACATTAGTCAAGGATTGGGATATCAGTTTTTACCACTTCAGAGTCCAGAGGTGGGGCTTGTTCTAATCTGGCTATTTGACTGTGGGATAGAACAAGAGCTAAAGACAAGCTATTTGATGATTACTGCCCAGGTCATCCATTGAGATTGATGAAGATTCCATAGGGCCATTTCTGGGACTAGGAGGGTTAGGACAGCCAACAGCTGGAGTATCATCATCTGCAATTTTTAGAGAGCACAAGAGCTTCTCAAGGGCTGGTTGCCCTTTGGGATAGTTAGTAATAATTTCTCTGGTTTTCCCTCTTTTAAACACAAGCCTTGGCCACCATAGCCATTTTTCTTTCCTTGTTGGTTTGTTTATCTTTGGGCATCCTCCTGTATAGAGGAAATGGGTCAAAACTTAAGGTTCATGGCAGGGATCCAAATGGGGTCTGTTTCCCCTATGGGAAAAACAATTCCAAATCCTCTTCCCATGGTAACTAGGGAGGAAGTCCTCTCCATTGTTGTGTCAGGGGATCCTTCCACCTGACTTTCACTTGGTGCTTAGGGTTTAGTTGTCCCCAGTGCTTCTGAAATATGGATTCAGTTACCCCTTTTGAAAAATTTAAAATGTTAATGGTAAACAAAGCTATCTGTAACTGTACATGGGGGCTAACTCCCATTTTCTGTTTTAATAATTTGTCCTTAAGACATTGGTGATTTCTTGCTCTAATTGCTTGGCCTTGTGGATTATAGTAATATGTAGTACTATTAATATGCCATTGTCAAAAAACTCTGACATTTGAAAGAGTTCCGGGAAGATGGCGGAGGAGAAGCTGGAATCTGAACAAGCTCTCGCATAGAAAGGAGTTTTAGAGTTCCAGTGAACAGTCCTAAGCCAGAGAATCACACCAAGTGTGCCATCACAGGACAGAGAGTTAGACAAGAGAGGGGAAGCCAAAGAAACGCTTCAGCTGCCGCTCCGGCGGCGGGGTCGTGGCGGCGACCACCGCCGCGGAGTCATACCTGAGACACAGAGAGCCAGGGACGAAGGAGCCAGACGCAGCGGACGAGCAGATTCTACTCAACACCAACAAGAACCGACAAGGAGCGAACATCTTCATCCTGCTGTTTGCAGACCAGAGACGACCCAGGATCCAAGACTCAGCGTGAGTACAAGCCCGATGTCCTCACTCCTCAGGGAGCAGAGGAGGGAAGGCCACCCCTCCCCCCCAGCACCGGTGATCTCCATCTTGGATACCAACAAAGCTCGGAGGAGCTGCAAGCTCCAGCTCAGGCCTTGGAATAAAATGAGTCATTTAGCAAGTCACAAGAACTTAACGGCGAAGTGACCTGCCAGACTCAGCTCCATCCAGGGAAAAGTCACCCAGCTCAGGCGCCAGCCATCGGAGTGCCTTGCCTCACTGGGTAACCAGAGCCAGAGGCTGCCCCTCACTCTAGCAGCCACCACAATCAATTGAAAAACAGAAACCCTGACAATGGCTCCAGGCTGGGCGCTTTGAGCTTTATCACAAAATAACCCCAGGGAAAAGCTACTGTTTGTTGAAAGGCCTCAACTCTACCCAGAACCTAGCCTCATCACCACATCCCCCTCTTTTGTGACTCTCAAAGCAGACCACCCTCCCAGAAAACTAACCTGGGAGGGGAATATCAAAATCTTGGGTAAAGCAGAGCATTTTTTGCCTCTTCCAACCAACCGACTTAAGAAACCAATCAAGCCACAGGACCTCAAGCTGACCAGAGACTCCAAGAGACTAGTTGCAGACAAAAGGGAGATACAGGATTCTTCCCACTCCTCCCCCCCCAAAAAAAAAAGAAATCAAAAGACTTTTTTTTCTTTTCTTCTTCTTCTTCTTCTTTTCTTTTATTGCTTGTTTTTTGTTTTTTGTTACCATATATATATATATATATATATATATATATATAATATATATATATATATATATATATATATATAAATTTTTTCCTTTCTTTAATTTTTGCCTCTTCTGAAAAAATAATTGTTTTCCAGTAATTTTTTTTTTCTCATCTTATAATTTTTTATTTTAGGAATATGTGAATGAGAGTTTTCCTTTCTTTTCTTGTCTTCTTTCTCTTTTTCTTTCTTTCTTAATTATCTTTTTGTTTTTTATCTAGCTCTACTGAACTTCTGATCTTTTCTTCTCCCTTTCCCATCCTTAAAGCTTTTAACATCTCCTCTATGTCCTCCCCTTCTCTGAACATATTCACATTCCTCTCTAAATAGACGGTCTTTCAACCTCTATAATAACATTAATTTTTATGTTTCTATTCTTTTTCTGGTCTCTCTTTATTCCCCTTTCCATCTCTTCTTTTTCTCTCTCTCTCTACTTGCATCCTACCCAACCCATTTCCTGCACTGTGATTAGGACATAGTTAACTCTCCCTGTGCTTCCCCACACCAATCTATTCCTATTTTTTACCCACATCTCTCCCTAATCCTAATAATTTCTGGTTTTCCAAATTCTTTTCTGCGGTTCGAATTCCTTTAACATATAGTCGTTTGATGTTGAATAGATGTATCTGTTGAACTAGATTGTATCTGTAGACTATTGACTGTACAAATGCAAACTTTGGTTGATGGTTGCCTTAAGATAGTGTTCTAGCACAAAACTGGTGCAATCTTTATCTCAAATGGGCCTAGTAAGCCGGAAAAACACAAGAAAAATGGCAAATTCGGGTATCTCAATTCCCAACCTTGATAATCAGGGATTAGAACAGATAAAGAATAATCCAGAGGAGAGTTCCCAAATAGCTCTACAAACACTAATAGCAAACATGATAAATGAGAAGTTTGACAATGTACAAAGGACTCTGTATGAGCGTGATAGGGAGAGAGAGGAGGCATCCCAGAAGTTTATACAGGAATATCATAAGCGTGAGGAAGCTTCTCAAAAACTGATACAGGATTTGCGTGAACAACTTGAGAATACTCAAAGAGAAAGGGAGGAATGGCATGAGCAGGCAGAGAACAATCAAAGAGAACTGCAGGAATCCCACAGAAGGGAGGAAACTAATCAAAGTGTAATTCACGAATTAAGAGACCAGGTAGAGAATACACAAAGATCACTAAAGGCATTCATGGAATCCATTAACAAAGAGCTGAAGGAAGTCAGGGAGACCACAAAGGGAATGCTGAATGGAACCCAACAGAAGGATTGGGAGTCCAAAGAAACCATAACCAATCAACTAAGTGATTTGCGAACAAACAATGAACACCAAATTAAGGAAGTAAAGAAATTCATACAAGACTTAAAACAGAGCTTCAACAAAGAACTTGAAGCCATCAAAGCTGACCAATTAGAAGGAAAAGAGATAAAAAACAAAGTAGAGAGTCTTGACAGCAGGTTAGACCATGCAGAAGATCGAATCTCAGGGATTGAAGACAGCCTAGATATTATAGAGAAAGAACATACAACCATCCAAGACAAGTCCAAGAAATATGATAGGTCTATCCAACACCTGCAAGACACCATCAGAAGGCCCAATCTAAGGATAATGGGTGTAGAGGAGCACCTAGAAACAGAAGTTAATGGTCTAGGAAATTTGTTTAACAGGATCCTAGCAGAGAACTTCCCAAACATACAAAAAGATAGGCCTATTCAGACACAAGGAGCTTTTAGAACCCCAAATAGACCAGACCAGAGTAGGACATCCCACCATCACATTATAATCCACACAAGATCAACCCAGACCAAGGAAAAGATCCTTAAAGCTGTCAGGGAGAAAAGGTTAATCACCTATAAAGGGAAACCAATTAGAATTACCTCAGATTTCTCAGCAGAGACAATCAAAGCAAGAAGAGCCTGGAATGACGTATGCCATGCCCTAAAAACAAACAACTATAAACCAAGAATACTGTACCCAGCTAAACTCTCCTTCATAACTGAAGGCCAAATAAAAAACTTCCATAGCAAAGAAAAATTGAAACAATACATCTCCACCAAACCAGCCCTGCAAAAGTTTCTTAAAGATGACCTACACATAGAAAACCAACAAGAACGCAACAAAGGCCAAGAAACTGCACCCAAACTGAGAATCCAAGAACCTTAGGAAGAACCCAGTTTTCACAGCCCCCAAGAAGGTGGATAACATGGCAGGAACTCCCAAATACCTCTCAGTACTATCTCTTAACATTAACGGACTGAACTCTCCAATTAAGCGACATAGACTGTCTAGTTGGATTAAAAAACAAGACCCTTCTATCTGCTGCCAGCAGGAGTCACATCTTGCCCGTAAAAACAAATATATTTTCAAGGTTAAAGGCTGGAACAAAATCTACCAAGCAAACGGCCCTCATAAACAGGCGGGAGTTGCAATCCTAATATCAGATAAAATAGACTTCAAATTAAAATTCGTGAGAAGAGATAAAGAAGGTCGCTACATACTAATTAAAGGATCTCTCCTTCAGGAGGATATTACAATTCTAAATATCTATTCGCCAAACAATGGAGCACCCAAATTTATCAAAGAAACACTAATTTCCCTCAAATCCCATATAGATCCAAAGACATTAATTGTTGGGGATTTTAACACACCACTCTCCCCACTAGATAGATCAACTCGGCAAAAACTCAACAGAGAAACCGCAGATCTAAACAGCTGCATAGATCAACTGGACTAAACAGACATTTACTGAACATTTCACCCAGCAGCATCAGAATACACGTTCTTCTCAGCAGCACATGGAACGTTTTCTAAAATAGACCACATTTTAGGCCACAAAGCAAACTTGTCTAAATTCAGAAACATTGAAGTTACACCTTACATTCTCTCTGACCACAAGGGAATAAAATTAGAACTCAACACCAAAAGCCACCAAAGAAAGTCCAGTATCACATGGAGGCTGAACAACACACTGCTGAATCATGAGTGGGTCATGGAAGAGATTAGAAGGGAAATTCAACTGTTCATGCCATTCAACAAAAATGAACACACAAATTACCAGCTCCTCTGGGACACAGCAAAGGCAGTACTCAGAGGCAAGTTTATAGCTCTGAGCTCCACCATCAACAAATTGGAGAGATCAGAAACTAGCAATTTAATGACACATCTAAACCTCCTTGAAAAAGAGCAGCAAGATAAACCCCAATCCAGTAGACGGAAAGAAATAATCAAAATTAAATCAGAATTAAATGAATTAGAATCCAAAAAACTATAGAAAGAATCAACAAAACAAAGAGTTGGTTCTTCGAAAAACTTAACAAAATTGACAGACCCTTAGCAAACCTTATCAGAAAAAGGAGAGAACACACCCAAATTAATAAACTCAGAGATGAGAATGGAAACATCACCACGGAAACAACCAAGATTCAGAACATTATAAGGGAATACTTCTCAAAACTTTATCTTAATAAGTTTGAGAACTTGACAGAAATGGACCTTTTCCTAGCAAATATTGACATGCCAAAACTAAACCAAGATGCGTTAAACCAGCTTAACAGGCCCATATCAAGCATTGAAATAGAAAAAGCAATAAGAGACCTCCCAGCTAAGAAAAGTCCAGGACCAGATGGTTTTACAGTGGAATTTTACAAGGCCTTCAAAGCAGAGCTCACACCAATACTCCTCCAAATCTTCAATGAAATTGAAAGAGAAAGCTCACTACCGAACACATTCTATGAAGCCATCATAACCCTCATCCCAAAACCAGGCAGGGACTCATCAAAGAAAGAGAACTATAGACCCATTTCTTTGTTGAACATTGATGCAAAACTTCTCAACAAAATTTTGGCCAATCGACTTCAACAATTCATCCAAAAAATCATACACCATGATCAAACAGGATTCATTTCAGGGATGCAAAGCTGGTTCAATATACGCAAATCAATTAATATTATTCATCACATCAACAGGAGCAGGAATAAGAACCACATGATTATCTCAATTGATGCAGAAAAAGCATTTGACAAGATCCAACAGCCCTTTATGATGAAGGTCCTGGAAAAATTAGGAATCCATGGAACATTCCTCAATACAATAAAGGTTGTATATGACAAACCTACAGCCAGAATTATACTCAATGGTGAAAAACTAAAGCCATTTCCTCTTAACTCAGGAACAAGTCAAGGATGCCCACTCTCTCCACTTCTCTTCAATCTAGTATTAGAATGCCTAGCTACAGCAATAAGACAAGATGCAGACATAAAGGGGCTCCAAATAGGGAAAGAAGAAATAAAACTCTCCCTCTTTGCAGATGACATGATCTTCTATTTAAAGAATCCCATAGACTCCACTCCCAAATTACTCAAGCTGATTCAAAACTTTGGCAAAGTAGCAGGTTATAAAATTAACCCCCCAAAATCAATGGCTTTTCTATATGCCAACAATGAGAAAAGTGTGGCTGAAATTAGGAAAGCAACTCCATTAGTAATAGCCCCACAAAGAATAAAATACCTAGGAATTAACTTAACCAAAGAAGTGAAGGACCTCTATGATGAAAACTTTAAAATCTTGAGAAAGGAAATCAACACAGAACTTAAAAAATGGCAAAACTTCCCATGCTCCTGGATTGGCAAGATTAATATCGTGAAAATGGCAATACTTCCCAAGGCTATCTACAAATTCAACGCGATACCTATCAAAATTCCACCCTCATTCTTCAAGGAAATAGAGGAGGCAATCCAAAAATTCATATGGAACAATAAAAGACCCCGAATAGCAAAAACGCTCCTCAACGGAACGAACACTGCTGGAGGAATATCAATACCAAATTTCAAACTCTACTATAAAGCCATAGTAATCAAAACAGCTTGGTATTGGCATAAGAACAGACCTCAGGACCAATGGAATAGAATTGAAAACCCAGAAATGAACCTACAGACATATAGCCATCTAATCTTTGATAAGGAAGCTAAAACAATAGAATGGAAGAAAGACAGCCTCTTCAGTAAATGGTGCTGGCAAAATTGGTTAACTACATGTAGAAAACTAAAGCTAGATCCTTATATATCACCCTGCACCAGAATCAACTCCAAATGGATCAAAGACCTTGAACTCAAAGCAGACACTCTGAAAACATTACAGGATGGAATAGGAGAAACCCTAGGTCTCCTTGGCTCAGGTCTAAATTTTCTGAATAGAGACCCGGAAGCACAACAAATCAAAGAAAGGTTGGACAAATGGGATTGCATAAAATTGCAGAGCTTCTGCAGGGCAAATGACATAGCTGTCAAGATCAATAGAAAGCCCACCGATTGGGAGAAGATCTTTACTAGCCATACAACGGACAAGGGTCTCATATCTAAAATATTCTTTGAACTCAAAAAATTAAACCACCCCACAACAAATCCTCAAAGAAACAACTGCCCAATAAATAAGTGGGCGAAAGACTTAAAGAGAAGCTTCTCTGAAGAAGAAAGAAGGATGGCCAATAGACACATGAAGAAATGTTCAACATCACCAGCCATAAAAGAAATGCAAATCAAAACAACATTGAGATATCACCTCACTCCAGTTAGAACAGCAAAAATCAAGAACTCTAACAACAACAGATGCTGGAGGGGATGTGGACAGAAAGGAACCTTACTTCATTGTTGGTGGGAATGTAAACTTATTCAACCACTTTGGAAAGCAGTATGGAGGTTCCTCAAAAGACTTCATATATATCTCCCCTATGATCCAGGAATCCCACTTTTGGGCATTTACCCAAATGTTTACAAACAAGACCACACTAAAGCTACCAGCACAACTATGTTTATTGCAGCATTATTTACCATAGCTAAGATATGGAACCAACCCAGATGCCCCTCAGCAGATGAATGGATCAAGAAAATGTGGTATATATACACAATGGAATTCTATGCCTCCATCAGAAAGAATGACATTTCCCCATTTGTTAGGAAATGGAAAGGTTTGGAAAAAATTATATTAAGTGAAGTAAGCCAGTCCCAAAGAAGCATAGGTCCCATCGTTTCCCTTATTTGCAATATCTAGTATAGGTATGAGTCAAGCGGAAAAGGTCAGATAATGTGATGTTAAGAAAATGAACCCTTAAATATGTATTTTAATGTTTTCTTTTCTTTCATGCATGTGTTTCTAACGCATTTATAACATTATTTCTTTGTAGCTTTGTATGTCCCTCCCCCACAGTGTAACCCCCGCTTTCACCATATTTGATGTCAGTATAACATGTGGAGGAGATGGGGACAAACAAGTCGTTTAAGGATTCAGGTGGACCTGTTGCAACAATGAGAAGTACAAAATGTCATGTCAAAACCAGCTTTACAATGTCGGTGTGTGGGGGGGAGGGGGGTATAATTGGGTGGGGGGAGGGGGTTAAAATTGGGTGGGAGGTGGGTGGTAAAATTGGGTGGGGGGAGGGGGGAGGCGGTTAAGGGAAGTGAAGGGTGAACAAAGGAGTAGGCTGCAATGCTTGGTAAGAAATGTATGCATTATCCCACCCATGTAATTGTAGCCCCTCTGTACAGTATGTTCTCAAATAAAATAAAATACAATTTAAAAAAAAAAAAAAAACTCTGACGTTTCTTTACTAACAAACAGGGTCCATTATCAGTTTTAACTTGTGCTGGTAGGCCCACAGTGGCAAACCATTGAAGAAAATGTGCTTGTGAATGTTTAATTCTTTCTCCTGTATGTCTGTGGCCCAGCAAGCTCCTGAATAGGTATCTATAGAGACAAAGATATATTTCTGAGGAAATATATGCTGAAGACCTCTCCAATTAATGTGGGTTAAATCATGCAAACAGGTAGCCTCTTGTAACCTTAATGTTTGTGGACCAGTAGCTAACTTGTCTGTCAAATTTTTGCTTAGAGTAAAAACGCAGTAAGTTTTGAATGCCCTCTCAAATGTTGAATATGAATAGGGTCTCCCTGCCCTTCTAATAGGCCCATAATGGTAACCATAAGAGGAGAAATATGGTTTTCATCCAGCTTGATATGTGCCTGGGGAAGATGAGGGAGCAAGTTAATCATATATAGGCTATCAGAATACAAATTAAGGGGTTTTTGCACGTCCTTGAGGACCATAATTACAGCAAGCATTTCTTTATATTTTGCTGACCCTTTACAAGGTTGAAATCTTTGTTGGCTTGGGGTCTTTTGTTGCTCCTCAAAAGCTACATACACAGATCCTGCTTTACCTCTATCAGTAAAAATATGGAGGGCACCAGGGATAGGCTTAGGAGAAAATAGAGAAGGTATTTTGAGGGAAGTTGTCATAAAATGACAGTCTATTTGAATGCCCCAAAATGGCAGTCAGTTTGGCTGCCCCTCCAAGAAGAGAGCAAGGTGAGCATTGGCTTGAGTGAGTCACTCAACGTCTGCCATCCGAAAAGGAAAAACAATGGAGTTAGGGTCAAGGCCATAATGCCTTTGGCCTTGGGTTCTTCCCTTGATAATAGCATTTGCAAGTTGGGCTGCCTGAGTGTCAACATAACACCTGCAAACAACCAAAGGAAATGGGCTCAAAATAGAATACCTCTTCAGGGAAACTTCATCCATGGCTTTTTGGAACTGCAAAAAACTATTGCCCAATTGCTGTTTGTAATTGTAATAACTTCTTGGGGCATCCTGTCTTTTAGTAGGGCAAATAAGGGCAAAAGACTATCTTTAGGGACAGGAACCCATGGAAACAGCCAACTGAATTCCCCTATAAGACTTTGAAGTTGGATTAAGGTCAGTGAGGCTGGAATATCTAGCAATTGCTTAAGGGGACTGGCCTGAGTCAAGGTAAGGTGGGTTCCGAGCAACTTAAAAGGACATACCTTTTGAATTTTATTGAAGGCTATGATAATATCCCCTTTTAAAATATGGCAAGAACCTGCTAGAAGCCCTGCAGGTGTCCTGGGTCTTGGTGCCCCAGAATTATATCATCCCTGTAGTCATAGGCAATGGAGGTATCTGAACCTAGCACAGGCCCTAAAAGTGTGGCTAAGGATTGTTGATAAAAGGCCAGGCTATTGGCCATTTCCTGTGGCAGCACCGTCCATTCAAACCTCCAATAAGGCTGGGAAAAATTAAGAGAAGGGATGGAGAAAGCAAACTTCTTGCAATCATCTGGATGTAGGGGGATAGAAAAAAAATCTTTAATATCAATCACAACCAAGGTATATTCTGAAAGTATAGCAGGAGTCCAGAGCATGCCTCTTAGGGGCATTCCTACTAGCTCCATCCTTTCATTTACCTTACATAGATCTTGGAGCATAAGATGCCCCGGATGCATTTTGAATAACAAATATGGGTGTATTCCAAGGACTCATAAAGGGCTTATGTGCCCAAGGTTTATCTGTTCCTTTACCAAAAGGTGGAGGGCTGGTCAATGGCCACTGCTCCACCCAGATAGGGCTTTAAGGTTTCCACCTAATGGGAGGTAATCAGGAGGCAGTGGCCTTTAGGATTCAGGGTGCACCTGAGCTGGTCTCCTATGTTCTTCTTTGTAATTATGAAAGTTAAAAAAAACTTTCCCTTAACTCCCTCTAGATCCTGTTTAATCCTTTGTGCTTTTCCCCATCCAGGATATCATCATAGGATGCTCTATGGTCTGGAGTGACTATAACATGCATTTGTCTTAGCATGTCTTGCCCTAATAAATTGGCAGTGAGGTTTTTTGTCACTAAAAGACATATCTTTCCCTGTTCTCCACCTGGGCTAGTCCATTTCATAAGGGCAACTGTCTGTTTGGACTGGGAGTTGCTCCCTACCCCCAATATCGGGAGCCCAGTGCAAGCTTCCAGTCCAAGGACACCTCCTCCTCCCTGAGTATGGTTGGATCTACTACTGTGTCAATTAAGCAGTGAAACCTCTTTCCGCTTATGAGAATACTCATTTTAGGGCAGAGTCCTTCCACCAGGGGGACGGTCCAATGGGCCTGGGTGATCCTGCCACAAGGCTGCCTGGGCCTCACAGCAGAGGTGTTTCCTCCTGGAGTTAATGGGACTGGAGGATGTCCCTACCCTGGTTTAAGGTCTTCACATCTAAATCAAACTTGCATCAACAATCATTTTTCCAGTGATATCCCTTCCTGCACCTGGGGCAGGGAGTAGGGGGCGGTTTGTCTCCTCCTCCTCCCCAAGCCCCTCCCCCCGCTGGTTGGTGGGGGATTGTTGTAAAGAGTCAATCTTAAAGTGTCCATCTTGCTCACATTTAAAACAAGTCCCTCTCCCCAATGGTCTTGGGGTTTCTTGGCCCTGGTCTGCCAGAGGCTGGGTAATAATTTCAGTCATTGTAGATGTCTGAGCCTGTAAGGCTAAAGCTGGTGATTTGGAGTGGTGCTATTGCATTCTCACATCCTGTGAGGCCACTACCCATCTGCTCAGAGAAATATCTCTAAATCCCTCACAGGCCATGAGGTGGTTTGCATTTATCCCTTCGCAGACCAGTAGCTTCACAAACTGACCTTGGAGGTCCGCTGCCAGCAACTTATGGTTAATACTCTCAAACTAAGCTAGAGGCTTACCAGGTTTTTGCCTCACTCATGCTATGGGAGACTCAGTGGGCCCATCATTCACTTTGTAACATGTGGCAAGTCTAGCCTGCCTCACCTGGTCACAGTACTGGCCACGTATTGTGGCCTGTTGGACCCCAGTGGAGTACCCTTCCCCCATCCCGGTTAATATGTCATAAGTAATAGGTATTGCAGATTGAGTCTGCCAGTTATTCTCCGCTGGCACTCTGCATTCCTCCTTAAAGATAGCACACCAGTTAATAAACAGAACTGGTGAGGACGCTTTGGCCACATCCAGCCAGTCCTTAGGGGCACATGGGTGATAAGCAAGGTCCTCTAATAGGGTCTGGGCACAAGGAGAGTTCAGGCCATCCTCTGCCACCGCCTTGCAGAGCTCTTTAAGATCCTTAACTTCCCATGGATACCATTCCAAGCTCCTGATAGCTCCTGGTGCCAGGTTGACCGGATACGCTTAGGGAAGTGAATCCTGTGGCCTAGGGTCCAGGCTCCCGGGTGGCATTTCCCTTAAAGGGCAGGGCTCTCTGTAGGTTACTTCCCCAGCCCTTGTCCCCTCCATGGAAGGTCGGTTGGGATCTGGATTTGCAGGTCCCTCTCCCAGGTCGTGTAGGGCATTGTACCTCCCCCTGCCCAATTGGGGGAATACGAAGGGGGCCTAGGACTGTTTGGGGCACCGAGAAAGAGGGCGTAAGCTTTATCCTTGTTTTGACTTCTACTGTAAATGTTTCAGTGCATTCTCGGTCAAATTTTTCCAATTCCTTTTCCTTCTCACTTCCGAAGTCCTTCTTACTCCCTCTAGGCCTAATGACGCGTCCTCCTCCTTCTTCTGTGAAATAACATTACCCATACTAAGGGTTTCACTTACCCTGAAAGACCGCTTAGCCTCGGCTGGTATATTTTCCTTTCATACCTCACGTTGGGCACCAGATCAGGTCTTTGTCCATCCCATGAAAGATGGATGGGGTCTGAAGAAAGATGAGTGTGGCCACTTGCCTGTTCCCCAGTCTCCCTTAGTCCAGAGAATCAGACTCAGAGTCAAGTCAAGCAGGAAAACTCATTTATTAACAATCAGCAAACACTTTTTAAAGCAAAAAAGACCGGGTGGCATGAGAGGGGAAGAAGAGGAACCAATGTAAATTTCAATCTATCATGCACCAAAGCTTTGCGGGCAGGTTATGCACTGAATGTAAAGCAAATCGGGCTCTGCCCACTCAACTCCCTCTCAGCACCATATTTGCTGCCCATGTGCTCCACAATTGCCTATCATTACTTTTCATAAATATCAAGCAATTTTATACCAAAATCTCCTAACAAAGCTTTTGAGTTTCTCCTGAGGGAACTTTGGGAATATTGAAAATTAAATATTGATATTGAAAGTGTGTATTATTCTGTGGCAAGTTCCTTCATTAAATATCTAGTGTATATGAACAAAGAAATGGAAATAAAACTGTTTGGAGTTACAATAATAAGGGCATCATATTCTGGGTTCCCAAATCTGCCTGTTTGAAATTACTGTTTTTTGAAACCTGAGGACTGGAACCATTTCACTATGGTTTTGAATATGGTTTGAGGACTGGAAGCATTTCACTATGGTAATCAATATGGTTTGAGATGATTTCAACAAGACTGACATGGGAGAGAAGAATTAGAGGCCTGTTTAGTCCTTAATGGAGAATATGCCAACATTTCTGAGCAATCCAAATAACATGGACACAGGTAGTGATTAAAGAAGGGATGGTATGGGAGTGCTTGATATCTCCTCAAATTAATCAGACACACCAAAGAAGAGCAGGATCCCTCTCTCAAATATATGGAAAAGAGTCCCATCAGAAAGCTTCTCAGAAGCAATGATCAGATTTTCTAACTCTATTTTGGAAGCGTTCATCATTTTTGTAAGCTCAGGAAAGAATCAGAATCTCAGAAATTTCAGTCCAACATGGGCTTCAGTCAATTGAGTCAATATGTACCACAGTATCCAATTCACCAAATGATCTGAAATTCTTTCAACTACATTAAAATTCAGTACATTTGAGCACTAGATGGAATTTTCCCTGTTATTGACCAGCCTGCAATCTGATCCTCATTCTCATTCTTTCTCCTGAGCCAGTGATGTTTTCTCTGTCTTCCTTAGTGTTCCAGTAGGCCACTACATACATACAAGTTAATTTTGTTAACACTATTTTCCAAACAAGGACGAGAGATAAATATAGAAACAATGTTTGAAAGAACTGAGCATATTGTACAGATGGAGTAGAATTTCACTGATTTTCTTCATAGAAGTTGCCTTCTGATAGCAACAATTTCCTAGCAATTATTTATATAAATATCATATATGGAAAAATGATGTTATTCAGAAATTGAAGTCTTATGACTATAGTTTCGGTAGTTTCCTGAAATTTTTCGTTCCTAAATTTGAATTCTGATCTACAATTCAATAAATACAATATGTACATTGAATTAAATGTATATTAACAAAGTCGTTTTTAAATTAATCTGAAACTTTTTGTGAACTTGGATGCTTTTCCTTCATATGCAACAATTAATAGCACTGAATTAACGCCTCAAAAATTATAACTGTTTTTTTTTTTTTTTTTTGTCGGTCGTGGGGCTTGAACTCTGGGCCTGGGCGCTGTCCCTCAACTCTTCAGCTCAAGGCAAGCTCTCTATCACTTGAGCTACAGCGCCACTTCCGTTTTTTTCCTGGTGGTTTATTGGAGATAGGAGTCTCTCGGTCTCTTCTCCCCGGGCTGGCTTTGAACCGAGATCCTCAGATCTCAGCCTCCTGAGTAGCTAGGATTACAGGCGTGAGCCACCAGCGACTGGCAAAAATTATAACATTTAAAGTCTAAATATATATAGAAGAAATTCTGGGAAATATTCTTATCTAAAACAGGACATGAGGAGGAGTTGAGATACATGGACTTGCCATTTTTGTGTTTTTCCCAGCTCGTTCTGCCCATTTGGTATCAAAGTAACACCAATTGTGTGCTAGAACAGTATTTTAAAGCAAGCATCAACTAAAGTCCTGTAGTTGCACAATTAAAAAGCTTCAGATACAATCTACTTCAACAGATACAATCAGTTGAACATCAAACGACTTTGTATTAATGGGCTAAGACCAGGAAGGAAGAATTTGACAAACCAGAAATTATTAGGTTTAGGGAGAAATTTAGGGAAAAATAAGATTAGAGGGAGGTGGAAAGGTTAAAGGATATCAAAAAGGGAAATAGATTAGACAGAAAGTAGGGGGAGAGAGAGAGAAAAAGAAGAGAAGAAAAATGCAAAAACAAAAATTTAAATTTAAAAAGTGAAACAAAAATTATCTAATTTTAAAGGTTAATTTAGAGAAGAACGGGAATAGGATGAGAGGAAGGGAGGGATACAAAGGATGAAGTACCCAGTTTCAGATGCCACTCACAGATCACCAGAGACCATGATCAATGCAAACAGCAAAGAGTAGTTTATTGCAACCTTTTAAAATACTGGACAAACAAGGTCACAAGTTTGGGGGGTTCCACACAACTAGTTACATGATTGGTTAAAAACTGCATAGTGCTAAGGTTTGAGTTTACCCTGACTGCACTTCCCATTTTTTAATGCAACAGTTTGGTAGGCAGGATTGATGGCAACCTGCGGTTTTTCTGACAACTGTTTTTCTCTTTCAGGGTTAATCTAAGGATAGCACAACTAAGGCTGGTGGGGTTAATCTTAAAGTGGAGTTACTTTAGCTCTTCAAGGAGACATGAAAAACTAAAAAATAAAAATTCTTTAAAAATATATAGGTATGAAATTATATACTACTGCTTTTAAGGAATTTAAGCCTAAGACGATTTAAATTGAGTAATAAATTTCTCAATTAAGTTTGTACTCAATGGGGGATAAGATCCAATAATCGACGTGTATATCTGAGGATGAGCAGAACAGCAAGTAAATCATGCAAAAAAGAATGAAAGAGGAGAGAAAATGAAAAAAAAAAGGAATAAAAGGTCAGTAGAGATAAAAAAAAAGCACACACACATGCATATACCTAAAATAAAAATTATAAGAGGAAGAAAAAAAGATGAATAGAAAGCATTTTTTAATTAAAAAAAATTTTAGAGGTACAAAAAAAGTTATTTTATTTTTGGGGGGGCGAGGGTGGATGGGAAGATCTTGTATCTCTCTTGTGTCTGTAACCAGTCTCTTGGTTGAGTCTCTGGTCGGCTTGTGGTGTTTAGTTTTCCTGAGGCTTGATTGGTTTCTTAAATCAGTTTGTTTGAGCAGGCAGAAACATGCTCTTCTTTACCCAGGATTTTGTGATCTTCTTCCAAGGCTAGTTCAGTGTGAGGCAGATCTGCTTTGAGAATCACAAAAGAGGGAGATAGTTGCTTCCTCTAGTTTAGAGATGCTGTGATGAGTCTTGGTTCTGGGTAGAGTTGAGGTTGTTCAGCAAACACCAGCTTTTTTTCCCTGAGGGGATAGCTTCTGAGACACTCACAGAGCCCAACCAATAGTCATTCTCATGGTTTGTGTTTACTGAATTTCAATTGATTGTCAAGGCTGCTGTAGGGAGGGGCAGCCTCTGGCTCTGTTTACCCAGTGAAGAAAGCCACTCCTGGGGCTGGCTTTGGCAGGAGCTGCGTGACTTTCTCTGGGTGGAGCTGAGCCTGGCATGTCAGGTTAGGTTCCTGTGACCTACAAAATGACTCTTTTGTTTCCTTCAAAGCCTAAGTTGGAGTTAGCTGTTAGTATCAAAGATGGAGATCTCCAGTGGTGGTGGTGGAGGAGGGGTGTCCTTCCCTCCTCGCATCCCTGAGAAGGATTGAGGAAGTCTGGCTTCTATTTATGCCAGAGTCTTGGTTCCTCATCCTCTGTGGTCTCCGATGAAGTTGTCTGCTCCATGTTAGTTCTTGCAGGTGTTGAGTAGAATCCACTTGCCCGCTGTGTTTAGCACCTTTGTCCCAGACTCACTGTGTTGTTGTTATGGTGAGTATGGCTGCCACCACTGCTGCTGCAGCAGCTACAGCTGTGGCTGCTCAGATCTGTCTACTTGCCTGGATTTTCCCTCTCTGGCCAACCTCTGTACAGCGATGGCACATTTGGTGTAAATCTCTGGCCTGGGACTGTTCACTGGAACACTAAAACTGCTTTCTTTGCCAGACCTTGTTTAGACTCCAACTTCTCCTCTGCCTTCTTCCTGGAACCTTCCCCTTAATACCCGATATTTTGAGAAAAATGTACTTTTTAAAAATGGTATTAAAGCAAGACTGATATAAAAAAATCACCTTTGACCCCAGATAAATATTTTATCTTCCATACACCCAAAAAAGCAGTCTGACCTATCATTAATTTTAGAAAGGAGAGCTTAAAAATCAGAAAACAAGACCAAAGCATTCTGAGTAAAAGATTCTCCAATCTGTGAACAGAGCTTGTTTAAAAATACATCACTATTACTGAGTTTTTAAAATTTCCTATATAGTGAAGATTCAATTGTAAAGTATAAGCACTTGAAAATAATTCATTTCCTTCGCAGTAGGACACAGAACACAAGATTAATTCTAATTTGATAAAAAAAACCTTTCTTTATACTACAAATTCACTCACGACTACAAGGTTTCTAATCATTTTAAAAGATCATTATTTATACTACAAATTCACTTCCATAGCTACAATGGTTCCAAAAATTAATGAAGTACAAAGACACAAGAAATAACTGAATTACCTATATTCCAAGGACTATGTTAATAGAAAACAAAATTATACTAATAATTAGCCTACCAAATTCACTTGCATTCATTTATTGTATTCCATTTAGCTTCATAAAAAGTATATTTTCAGGGAGTTCCGAGAAGATGGATGAGGAGAAGTTGGAGGCTAAACAAGCTCTTGGATAGAAAGCAGTTTTAGTGTTCCAGTGAACAGTCCTAAGCCAGTGAATCACATGAAGTGTGCCAACACAGTACAGAGAGTTAGGCCAGAAAGGGAAAATCCAGGTAAGGAGACATATTTGAGCACTTGCCAGCAGCCTCAGTTGCAGCTGTAGCAGCTGCGGCTGTAGCTGCAATACCTACAACACAAGAGAGATCGGGACAAAGGCACCAGATGCAGCAGGTGAGAAGATTCTAATCAACACCAGCAAGAACTGACAAGGAGCAGAAATCTACATCCTGAAGTTCGCAGACCAGAGACAACCCAGGAACCAAGACTCTAGCCTGACATCTTCACTCCTTCTCAGGAAGCAGAGGAGGGAAGGCCACCCCTCCTCCTCACTACCAGAGATCTCCATCTTTGATGCTGACAAAGGCCTGGCAGCTAGCTCCAACTCAGGCCTTAGAAGAAAACAAGAGTCATTTAGCAAGTTACAGGAACCTAACCTGACCTGTCAAGCTCAGCTCCAGCCAGAGAAAAGTCACCCAGCTCAAGCCGCCAGTCCCAGGCGTGGCTTTCTTCACTGAGTAAACAGAGCCAGAGGCTGCCCCTCCCTACAGCAGCCTTGACAATTGAAATTCAGTAACATAAACCTGGAGAATGACTCCAGGCTGGGCTTGGTGAGTGTCTCAGAAGCTAGCTCCTCAGGGAAAAGCTGCTGTTTGCTGAAAGGCCTCAACTCTACCCAGAACCTAGATTCATCACAGCATCTCCAAACTAGAGGAACCAGTTATCTCCCTCTTTTGTGATACTCAAAGCCTATCTCCCTCACATTGAACTAGCTTGGGAGGAGAATCACAAAATCCTGGGTAAAGCAGAGCATTTTCTCCCTGTTCAAATAAACTGACTTAAGAAACCATCCAAGACACAAGAAAATCAAACACCACAAGCAGACCAGAGACTCCAACAAGAGACTGGTTATGGACACAAGGGAGATACAGGATTTTCCTTTCCCTGCCAAAATTCAAATAACTCTTTTTTTTTGTACCTTTTATGAATTTTTTTCTAAAACTTTTTCTTTAATTTTTAACTTAAAAATTTTGTTTTCTATTACCTATTTTTCCTTCTTATAATTTTTATTTTAGGGGTATATGTGTATGTCCTTTTTTTCTTTTTTCTTTATTTTATTATTTTTTTTTTTTTTGTTTAGCTCTACTGACCATTTGATCCTTTTTATCTTTCCTTTTCATTCTTTTCACGTTTTCTTTTCTTTCATTCTTCTTTGTGTGACTTAATTGCTGATCTCCTCATCCTCAGATATACCCGTAGTCGACAATTAGACATTAACCACGATTGTGGACACACAATCCAGAAATTTTTCAGTTTAAAACCTCTTAGACATAAATTCCTTAATAGCAGTACTACCTCTTTATACCTATATAGTGTTTTAAGCATTTTTATTTTTAAGTTTTTCACATCTTCTTTCTATCCCTCCACACTCTTATTCTATCCATGTTCTTCGCTAAATATTATGTGTTCAAGTATGCATAATTTTTAAGTGTTGCACTACTTAATTTTTAATTTTTGGTTTTTTTGTTTTTTCTTGTCTTTTTTCTTACTTTTTCTTCTTTTTTTCTTTCTCTCTACTATCATTCTATTTAGCCTATTTCCCGCTTTGAGACTAGGATTTATTTAAGTTATCTCTCACACTGCCTTTCCACATCGCTCTGTGTCTATTTTTACCCAATTCTCTCCCTAAAGCTAATAATTTCTATTTGCCAAATTCTTCTTTGTGGTTCGTAGTCCATTAATGCATAGTTGTTTGATGTTGATTAGATATAATCCGTTGCACTAGATTGTATTGCAGACTTTTGAGTGTACAACTACAGACTTTGGTTGATGCTTGCCTAAAAATAGTGTGCTAGCACAAAACTGGTGTTTTTTCATCCCAAATGGGCAGAGCAACCCGGGAAAACACAAAAAAAATGGCAAGTCCGGGTATTCCAACTCCCACTCATGAAAATCAGGGGACAGAAAAGATAATGAATAATCCAGAAGAGAGTTCTCAAAAAGCTCTACAAACACTACTGGTAAACATTGTAAATGAAAAGATTGAAAACCTTCAAAGAACTTTGTATAAGTGTGATAGGGAGAGAGAGGAGGCAAAATTTAATACAGGCATATCATGGGCATGAGAAAGCTACTCATAGATTGATGCAGGAATTGTGTGAGCAGCTTGAGAACACTCAAAGAGAAACAAAGGAATGGCATGAGCAGGCTGAGATCAGTCAAAGAAAAAGACAGGAATGGCGTGAGAAGGCTGAGAACACTTAAAGAGAACTACAGGAATTGCTTGAATGTGAACAAGCTAATCGAAGAATAAACAGGAATTGAGAGAGTGGGATGAGAATGTGGAAAGATTACTAAAGGCATTCATGGAATCCATAAACAGAGAGCTGAAAGAAGTCAGGGAGATTACAAATGGACTGCTGAATGGAACCCAATATGAGGAATTGGAGTCCAAGGAAACAATAAACAATCAACTAAGTGATTTGAGAATAAACACTGAACACCAAATAAAGGAAGTAAAAAAGTTCATAGAAGATCTAAAACAAAGCTCCAACAAAGAATTTGAAGCCATCAAAACCGACCAACTAGAAGGAAAGAAATAAAAAAAAAAATTGGAAACTCTTGATAGTAGGTTTGACCACGCAGAAGATCGAATTGTGGGGATTGAAGACAGCCTAGATATTATAGAGAAAGGACATAAAACCATCCATGACAAATCCAAGAAATATGATAGATCTATTCAAAACTTGGAAGACACCATCAGAAGGCCTAATCTGAGGATAATGGGCGTAGAAGAGCACCTGGAGACAGAAATTAATGGTCAAGGAAATTTGTTTAACAGGACCCTAGCAGAGACCTTCCCAAACATGGAAAAAGATAGGCCTATTCAGATACAAGAAGGCTTTAGTACCCCAAATAGACCAGAATTGGACATCCCACGGTCACATTATAATCCACACAGGATCAATTCAGACGAAGGAAAAGATCCTTAAAGCTGTCAAGGAGAAAAGATCAATCACCTATAAAGGGAAACCAATTAGAATCATCTCAGATTACTCAGCGGAGACAATCAAAACAAGAAGAGCTTGGAATGATGCATGCCATGCCCTAAAGACAAACAACTATCAACCAAGAATTCTGTACCCAGCTAAACTCTCCTTCATAACTGAAGGCCAAATAAAAACCTTCCATAGCAAAAAAAAATTGAAAAAATATATCACTTAAAAGATT
Source organism: Dipodomys merriami (assembly GCF_024711535.1). Taxonomy (NCBI): domain Eukaryota; kingdom Metazoa; phylum Chordata; class Mammalia; order Rodentia; family Heteromyidae; genus Dipodomys; species Dipodomys merriami. The sequence continues at coordinate 28,563,571 of NW_027203159.1, read as the reverse complement.
CTTAAAGATGTCCTACACCTAGAAATCCAACAAGACCAAAATAAAGATCAAGAAACTGTACCCAAATTAATAATCCAAGAACTTTAGGAAGAACCCAGTAATTGCAGCCCCCAAGAAGGTGGATAAAATGGCAGGAACTTCCAAATAACTCTCAGTCCTGTCTCTCAACATTAACGGACTTAACTCACCCATTGAGCTACACAGACTGTCCAGTTGGATTAAAAAGCAAGATCCCACTAGCTGCCTTCAGGAGTAAGATCTTGCCCATAAAAACAAACACATTTTCAATGTTAAAGGCTGGAACAAAATCTACCAAGCAAACGGCCCTCATAAACAGGCGGGAGTTGCAATTCTAATATCAGATAGAATACACTTCAAATTAAAATTAGTGAGAAGAGATGAAGAAAGTCTCTACATAATAAGTAAGGGATCTCTCCTTCAGGAGGATATTACAATTCTAAATATCTATTCGCCAAAAAACGGAGCACCCAAATTTTTGCAAGAAACACTACATTCCCTCAAATCCCACATAGATCCAAAGACATTAATTGTTGGGGACTTTAACACACCACTTTCCCCACTAGATAGATCAACTCGGCAAAAACTCAACAGAGAAACTGCAGATCTATACAAATGCATAGATCAACTAGATTTAACAGATATCTACTGAATCTTTCACCCAACAGCATCAGAATACACGTTTCTCTAAGCAGCACTTGGAACATTTTCTAAAATAGAGCACATTTTATGTCACAAAGAAAACTTGTCCACATTCAGAAACCTTGAAGTTATACCTTCCATTCTCTCTGACCACAAGGGAATAAAATTAGAACTCAACACCAAAAGCCACCAAAGAAAGTCCGTTAACACAAGGAGGTTGAAGAACACACTGCTGAATCACGAGTGGGTCATGGAAGAGATAAGAAAGGAAATTCAAATGTTCATGCTATTCAACAAAAATGAGCAAAGAAATTACCAGCTCCTCTGGGTCACAGCAAAGGCAGTAATCAGAGGCAAGTTTATAGGTCTGAGTTCCTACATCAACAAATTGGAGATATCTGAAACCAACAATTCAATGGGACATCTGAGCCTTCTTGAAAAAGAGCAGCAAGATAAACCCCAATCCAGTAGATGGAAAGAAATAATCAATATTAAATCAGAATTAAATGAATTAGAATCCAAAAAAACATAAAAAGAATCAACAAAACGAAGAGTTGGTTCTTCAAAAAAATTAACAACATTGACAGACCCTTAGCAAGTCTTATAAGAAAAACAAGAGAAGGCCGGTGCTGGTGGCTCACGCCTGTAATCCTAGCTACTCAGGAGGCTGAGATCTGAGGATCTCGGTTCAAAGCCAGACCGGGCAGGAGAGACCTTGAGACTCCTATCTCCAATAAACCACCAGGAAACCGTAAGTGGCGCTGTAGCTCAAGTGATAGAGCACTCGCCTTGAACTGAAGAGCTGAAGGACATAGCCCAGGCTCAGAGTTCGAGCCCCACGGCCGATCAAAAAAAAAAAAAAAAAGAAAAAGAAGAAAAAGGAAAAGAAGAGAACACACCCATATAAATAAACTCAGAGCTGAGAATGGAAACATCACCACAGAAACAAAACAAAAAAAAAAAAAAAAAAAAAAAAAAACTATATTCAGAACATTATAAGGGAATACTTCTCAAAACTTATGCTAATAAGTTTAAGAACTAGACAGAAATGGACCTTTTTACTAGCAATATCAGCATGCCAAAACTAAATCAAGCTGAGTTTAACCATCTCAACAGGCCCATATCAACCATTAAAATATAAACAGCAATTAGAGATTCCCAGCTAAGTAAAGCCCAGTACCAGGTGGTTTTCCAGCGGAATTCTACAAGACCTTCAAAGCAGAGCTCACACCAATACTCCTCCAACTCTTCAATGAAATTGAAAGAGAAAGTTGACTACCGAACTCATTCTATGTAGCCATCATAACTCTCATCTCAAAACCAGCCAGGGACTCGTCAAAGAAAGAGAACTATAAACCCATTACTTTGATGAAGATTAATGCAAAACTTCTCAACAAAATTCTGGCCAATCAACTTCAACAATTCATCCAAAAAACCATACACCACGATTAAACTGGATATATTTCAGGTATGCAAAGCTGGTTCAATATACTCAAATCAATTAATATAATTCATCACATCAACAGTAGGAAGGCTAAGAAAACATGGTTATCTCAATAGATGCAGAAAAAGCATTTGACAGATCTAACACCCCTTTATGATGAAGGTCTTGGAAAAATTAGGAATCCATGGAACATTCCTCAATACAATAAAGGCTGTATTTGCAAACCTACAGCCAGCATTATACTTAATGATGAAAAACTAGAGCCATTTCCTCTTAACTCATGAACAAGATAAGGATGTCCACTCTTTCCAATTCTCTTCAATCTAGTATTATCATGCCTAGCTACAGCAATAAGACAAGATACAAACATGAAGGGGATCCAAATAGGGAAAGAAGAAATAAAACCCTCCCTATTTGCAGATGACACCATCTTGTATTTAAAGAATCCTATTGCCTCCAATCCCAAATTACTCAAGCTGATTCAAAACTTTGGCAAAGTAGCAGGTTATAAAATTAACCCCCAAAAATCAATGGCTTTTCAGTATGCCAACAATGAGAAAAGTGTGGCTGAAATTAGGAAAACAACTCCATTCATAATAGCCCCACAAAAATTAAAATACTGAGGAATTACCTTAACCAAAGAAGTGAAGGTCCTCTATGATGAAAACTTTAAAAATTTGAAAAGGAAAATCGAACCAGAACTTAGAAAGTGGCAAAAAAAAATCCTATGCTCCCGCATTGGAAAGATCAACATCGTGAAAATGACAATACTTACCAAGGTTACCTACAAATTCAATAAGATATCTATCAATATTCCAACCTCATTCTTCAAGGAAATAGAAGAGGAAATACAAAAGTTCATATGGAATAATGAAAGACCCTGAATAGCAAAAACACTTGTCAACATAACAAACAGTGCTGGAGGAATATCAATACCAAATTTCAAACTCCATTATAAAGCCATGGTAATCAAAACAGCTTGATACTGGCACAAGAAGAGACCTTAGAAGCAATGGAATAGAATTGAAAACCAGAAATGAACCTACAGGCCTATAGCCATCTAATCATCTATAAGGGAGCTAAAAATATAGAATGGAAGAAGACAAGATCTTCAGTAAATGCTGTTGGCAAAATTGGATATCTACTTATAGAAAAATAAAGCTAGATCCTTATATATCACCTTGCACCACAATCAACTCCAAATGGATCATAAACGTTGGAGTCAAAGCAGACAGTCTGAAAACATTACAGGATGTAATTGGAGAAACCCTAGGTCTCCTTGGCTCAGGGCGAAATGTTCTTTTTTTTTTAAATTTAATTTAATTTTATTTGTGAACATACTGTACAGAGGAATTACTATTACATGGGCAGGATAATGCATACATTTCTTACCAAGCACTGCAGCCTCCTCCTTTGTTTATCCTTCATATCCCTTCCCAGCTTCCCCCCTCGCGCCCATCTCAATCCTTCTCCTTCCCCCCTTCCGTCCCCCCCCACCCCCCGCACCGACGTTGTAAAGCTCGTTTTGGACATGACAACTTGTACTTCTCATTGTTGCAACAGGTCCACCTGTATCCTTAAACAACTGGTCTTTCCCTATCTCCTCCACAAGTTATACGGACATCAAATATAATGAAAGCAGGGGGTATACTGTGGGGGAGGGTCATACAAAGCAACAAAGAGATAATCTTATAAATGCGTTAGAAACACATGCATGAAAGAAAAAAAACATTAAAATACACATCTAAGGGTTCATTTTCCTGACATCAAATTATCTGACCTTTTCCGCTTGACTCATACATATACTAGATATTATAAATAAGGGAAACCATGGGACCTATGTTTCTTTGGGCCTGGCTTAGTTCACTTAATATAATTTTTTCCAAGTTTTTCCGTTTCCTAACAAATGGGGCAATGTCATTCTTTCTGATGGAAGCATAGAATTCCATTTTGTATATATACCGCATTTTCTTGATCCATTCATCTACTGAGGGGCGTCTGGCTTGCTTCCATATCTTAGCCATGGTAAATAATGTTGCAATAAACATAGTTGGGCCCGTAGCTTTAGTGTTGTCTTGTTTGTAAACATGTGGGTAAATGCCCAAAAGTGGGATTGCTGGGTCATATGGGAGTTCTATGTGAAGTCTTTGAGTAACCTCCATACTGCTTTCCAAAGTGGTTGAACAAATTTACATTCCCACCAACAATGAAGTAAAGTTCCTTTCTGTCCACATCCCCTCCAGCATCTGTTTTTGTTAGAGTTCTTGATTTTTGCCATTCTAACTGGAGTGAGGTGATATCTCAATGTTGTTTTGATTTGTATTCCTTTTATGGCTAGGGATGTTGAGCATTTCTTCATGTGTCTATTGGCCATCCTTCTTTCTTCTTCAGAGAAGTTTCTCTTTAAGTCTTTTGCCCACTTATTTATTGGGCAATTGTTTCTTTGAGGATTTGTTGTTGGGGGATTTATTTTTTTGAGTTCCAAGTATATTTTAGATATGAGACCATTCCTTGTCCATTATATGGCTAGTAAAGATCTTCTCCCAATCCGTGGGTTTTCTATTGATCTTGCTAGCTATGTCATTTGCCCTGCAGAAGCTCTGCAACTTTATGCAATCCCATTTGTCCAACCTTTCTTTGATTTGTTGTGTTTCCGGGTCTCTGTTCAGAAAATTTTGGCTTGAGCCATGGAGACCTAGGGTTTCTCCGAATCCATCCTGTAATGTTTTCAGAGTGTCTGCTTAGAGTTTAAGGTCTTTGATTCATTTGGAGTTGATTCTGGTGCAGGGTGATATATAAGGATCTAGTTTAAGTTTTCTACATGTAGTTAACCAATTTTGCCAGCACCATTTACTGAAGAGGTTGTCTTTCTTCCATTCTATTGTTCTAGCTCCCTTATCGAAGATTAGATGGCTATAGGTCTGTAGGTTCATTTCTGGGTTTTCAATTCTATTCCATTGGTCCTGAGGTCTGTTCTTATGCCAATACAAAGCTGTTTTGATTACTATGTCTTTATAGTAGAGTTTGACATTTGGTATTGATATTCCTCCAGCAGTGTTCTTTCCGTTGAGGAACGTTTTTGCTATTCGGGGTCTTTTATTGTTCCATATGAATTTTTGGATTACCTCTTCTATTTCCTTGAAGAATGAGGTTGGAATTTTGATAGGTATTGCGTTGAATTTGTAGATAGCCTTGGGAAGTATTGCCATTTTCACTATGTTAATCTTTCCAATCCAGGAGCATGGGAGGTTTTGCCATTTTTTAAGTTCTGTGTTGATTTCCTTTTTCAAGATTTTAAAGTTTTCATCATAGAGGTCCTTCTCTTCTTTAGTTAAGTTAATTCCTAGGTATTTTATTTTTTGTGGGGCTATTACAAATCGAGCTGCTTTCCTAATATCAGCCACACTTTTCACATTGTTGGCATACTGAAAAGCCATTGATTTTTGGGGGTAAATTTTATAACCTGCTACTTTGCCAAAGTTTTGAATCAGCTTGAGTAATTTGGGAGTGGAGTCTATGGGATTCTTTAAATAGAAGATCATGTCATCTGCAAAGAGGGAGAGTTTTATTTCTTCTTTCCCTATTTGGATCCCCTTTATGTCTGCATCTTGTCTTATTGCTGTAGCTAGGCATTCTAATACTAGTTTGAAGAGAAGTGGAGAGAGTGGGCATCCTTGTCTTGTTTCGGAGTTAAGAGGAAATGGCTTTACTTTTTCACCATTGAGTATAATGCTGGCTGTAGGTTTGTCATACACAGCCTTTATTGTATTGAGGAATGTTCCATGGATTCCTAATTTTTCCAAACCTTTATCATAAAGGGGTGTTGGATCTTGTCGAATGTTTCTCTGCATCTATTGAGATAACCATGTGATTCTTATTCTTGCTTCTGTTGATGTGATGAATAATATTAATTGATTTGCGTATATTGAACCAGCTTTGCATCCCTGAAATGAATCCTGTTTGATTATGGTGTATGATTTTTTGGATGAATTGTTGAAGTCGATTGGCCAAAACTTGAGAAGTTTTGCATCAATGTTTATCAAAGAAATTGGTCTATAGTTCTCTTTCTTTGATGAGTCCCTGCCTGGTTTTGGGATGAGGGTTATGTTGGCTTCATAGAATGTGTTCGGTAGTGAGCTTTCTCTTTCAATTTCATTGAAGAGTTGGAGGAGTATTTGTGTGAGCTCTGTGTTGAAGGCCTCGTGAAATTCCGCTGTAAAACCATCTGGTCCTGGACTTTTCTTAGCTGGGAGGTCTCTTATTGCTGTTTAAATTTCAATGCTTGATATGGGCCTGTTAAGCTAGTTTAACTCATCTTGGTTTAGTTTTGGCATGTCAATATTTGCTAGGAAAAGGTCCATTTCTGTCAAGTTCTCAAACTTATTAGCACAAAGTTTTGAGAATTATTCCCTTATAATGTTCTGAATCTTGGTTGTTTCCGTGGTGATGTTTCCATTCTCATCTCTGAGTTTATTAATTTGGGTGTGTTCTCTCCTTTTTCTGATAAGATTTGCTAAGGGTCTGTTAAGTTTTTTGAAGAACCAACTCTTTGTTTTGTTGATTCTTTCTATAGTTTTTTTGGATTCTAATTCATTTAATTCTGATTTAATTTTGATTATTTCTTTCCATCTACTGGATTGGGGTTTATCTTGCTGCTCTTTTTCAAGGAGGTTTAGATGTGTCATTAAATTGCTAGTTTCAGATCTCTCCAATTTGTTGGTGTAGAGCTCAGAGCTCTAAACTTGCCTCTGAGTACTGCCTTTGCTGTGTCCCAGAGGAGCTGGTAATTTTGGTTCATTTTTGTTGAATAGCATGAACATTTGAATTTCCTTTCTAATCTCTTCCATGACCCACTCTTGATTCAGCACCGAAATGTTCTTAATAGATACCCATAAACACAACAAATCAAAGAATGTTTGGACAAATGGGATCACATGAAATTTCAAAGCTTCTGCATGGCAAAGATAATACCTTGCAAAATCAAGAGAAAGTACATGGATTGGGAGAAGAACTTCACTAGCCATACAATGGACGAGGGTCTCATATCTATAATATACTTGGTAGTAAAAAAAAATTAAATCCCCCAACAACAAATCTTCAAAAAACAGCTGCCCATTAAATAAGTGGGCTAAAGACTTACAGACAAACTTTTCTTCAGAGGAAAGAAAGATGGTCAATAGACCCATGGAGAAATTCTCAACGTCTCTAGCCATAAAAGAAATGCAATTAAAACAACATTGAGATACCACCTCATCCAAGTAAGAATGGCTATAATCAAGAATTCTAATAACAACAGATTCGGGAGGAGATGAGGACAGAAGGGAACCTTACTACATTGTTGGTGGGAGTGTAAACTTGTTCAATTACCTTGGAAAGTACTATAGAGGTTCCTCAAAAACTCCACATATAGCTCCCCTATGACCCAGCAATCCCACTTTTGGGTATTTGCCTAAATGTTCACAAACAAACCACACCAAAGATAACAGCATGAATATGTTTGTTGCAGCCTTATTTACTATAGCTAATACCTGGAACCAACCCAGATCCCCTCAGTAGATGAATAGATCAAGAAAATGTGATATATATACACAATGGAATTCTATGCCTCCATCAGAAAGAATGACATTGCCCCATTTGTTAGAAAATGGAAAGACTTGGACAAAGTTATATTAAGTGAAGTAAGCCAGGCCAAAGAAACATAGGTTTCCCTTATTTGCAATATCTAGTATATGTCTGAGTCAAGCAGAAAAGGTCAGATAAGGTGATATTAGGGAAATGAACCCTAAGATATGTATTCAAATGTTTTTTTTTTTATTCTTTTGATTGTTTCTAACACATTTATAAGATTTTTTCTTTGTTGCTTTGTATGTCTCTCCCCCACAGTATAACCCCTGCTTTGACTGTATTTAATGTCGGTATAATTTGTGGAGGGAAGGGGGGAAAACAAATTGTTTAAATAGGGATACAGGTGCACCCTTTGCAACACTGAGATGTACAAGTCCTTATGTAGAAAACAAACTTTACAACTTTGGTGAAGGGTGGGAGTAGTACGGGGGGAGCGGGGAGGATTGGGTTGGGGTCGAGGGGAGGATGGGAAGGGATGGGAAGGGGAAACAAAGGAGGAGGCAACAATGCTTGATAAGAAATGTACTCATTATCTTGCCCATGTAATTGTATCCCCTCTGTACAGTATTTTCACAATAAAAAAATAAAGAAAATGAAAAGAAATAAAAAGAAAAAGAAAATGTGGTATGTATACACATTGGAATTCTATGCCTCCATCAGAAAGAATGACATTGCCCCATTTGTTAGGAAATGGAAAGACTTGGAAAAAATTATGTTAAGTGAAGTAAGTTAGGCCCAAAGAGAGATAGGTCCCATGGTTTCCCTTTTTGCAGTAAATAGTATATGTCCGAGTCAAGCAGAAAAGTTCAGATAACTTGATGTTATGGAAATGCACACTAAGATATATATACAAATGTTTTTTTTTCTTTTATGTGATTGTTTCTTACACATTTATAAGATTATTTCTTTGTTGCTTTGTCCCTCGCCCATGGGATACCCTGATTTCACTGTATTTGATGTTGTTATAATTTGTGGAGGGGAAAGGAAAACCAAATCATGTAAATAGTGATATATATGGACCCATGGCAACAATGAGATGTACAAGTCGTATGTCGAAAATTAACTTTACAACTTTGGTAGGGAGAAGGGTTGTGTGGGGGAATGGAGGGAGAATGGGATGGGAAGGGAAACAAAGGAGGAGCCTACAATGCTTGATAAGAAATGCACTTATTATCTTGCCCATGTAATTGTAACCTCTCTGTGCAATATTTTCACAATAAAAAAAGTGTATTTTCAATAAATGATGCATGGAAAAGTCTATGTACCCACTTAGATTTTCAGATGTTAATATTGACTTCAGAAATATCTTTCGCTCCAGAGTCAATATTTGTGTTCTAGATTTGACAGATAACATGAACTCCAATAATAATGCAAGTATTCAAAAGTTTATCAGAAATTGCCAGACTCACACTGGGATGTAATTTTTATTGAAATAGATATTCGAAGAGCCTTATTTGTAAAATTTACAATATGTACTCCCACATAAGAGCCATTAGTGAATATACCTTTGAATGTATGAAACAACTTCAAATACATCCACAATGTGATCATGACACATGATTTTTTTGTTTGTTTTGCAAGAAATGTCTAACAAGCATATCCACAATACGGAGTTTGAGTCAATGATAGGATATTCAATTGGCATAAATATGGGGTTGATTACCTGTAACTGAGTATAGATATGATCTTACAAAGAAACTTTTTCAACAGTAATCTCGAAAGGGTTTATACATCTTGTGTTTCACAGGAATTATCAGATAGTAACACCTAGTTGTTCAAGTCTGTCACACTCACTCAACGAGTATATCTCAAACGTATAACCAATTTAAGAGGTCAAATACATATTTTGTACTACAGTCATCACAGCAACAACTTACTGCACAATGATGTCTGTTTCTCTTACTTAGCATATAAAAGCTGAAAATGTTCTCTTTGATTATAATGGGGTTATCATTTGACAAATAAAAGGTACAGAAGGGTGGTTTCATTGAGATGACATGACAGAACATTGTTAAATAGAAAGTTCGCAACACAGTTAACGCTTTTCAGCCTCACCACATTTTCAAGAAACATTGCAATATCACACAGACACATACACGTACACACACACACCTGTGTACACGTGCATACACATTATGCTTGCATGCTAAATTTAGGTCTATTGTACAAAAAAGTTCAAATAAAATATGAGGAATTAGTGCAAATGATAATTTGCTTTATTACACAATAATATACTATCCCATTACCATGGGTGTTATACTTTACTTGCCCCTCCATGTGACCAATTAATTTATTTTTATGCATGTATTGCATTCATTAATTTATTTGGTGCAAAACAAGGGCTGGAAATCAGGGCCTGCCTCTGTTCCTGAGTTTATTTTGATTTAGTCTTTGTTTTTGTTTTCTCAAGGCTAGCATTTTACTGCTTGTACCATAGCTGCAGTTCTAGCTTTTGCTGGTTTATTTCAAATCAAAATCTAATGGACTTTTTGCCTGGTCTGGATTCCAACCTCTCATCTTTCTGATTAGCTAGGAATAAGGCATGAACCATCAGTGTGATTTCTACTTTTTCTTCTAGACTTATCTAATACATATACTTAGTAATTTAAAACTGAGAGTACAGAAGCACAATGAACAGTGATGATATTGTCCTGTCAGAAATTCAAGTTACTAATTTAAATTTCTTCTCAAGACTAAATACAGAAAAAATACCACGATATATTATAAGAGAAATTACTATTGAAAACCTGAGCTTTAAGAGCTTTCTAATAGATCCATTATTTACTATTAACCAACATTAGGAAAAAAAGATGTATAATGCAGTACTAGAATAGACGTCCTTTGTATAACTACTTAAACTGATCTTTTTAAGATGCTTGCTTTCACCTAAAAACAGTTATGCCTCTCTTTGATTTTCATTTGATTTTGATTATTGAAGGTGCTTAGTAAGAAGTCAGAATGTATTAGTAGACCTTTGCTATCAATTAAATCTCACTTTTTATTCTTGGAGAATATAATGATTAAAGGGAGAAATGTGAGAAAAAATAGTTCAAAATGATGATTCCAGTGTAAGTGGGTCACTAGTAAATATTCCTTGATACCATTTTCCAAAATCTTGTCACAAATACAATTAGCCTGACTTCTCTAGTGGCTTCCCTAACCTGGAGCTATTCCTTCATTGTATAGGAAAAGTGTAATTCAACTGATTTCAATCAGATCAGTTACTAGAAATATAAAGACTTACACTTTGGTCTCTTTAAGTAGGCTACTAAAATCGATTTACTAATTTCAAGTACATTCATAAATTCTATTTCCATTTTATTAAGAAATTTCTGTTTCCCCAATAAATTGATCAGAGGCATGGATTTTGTGACTAGCTAGGTCATTGCACATCCCCTTCTCTCACTCTTTCAGGGTTCTCATAGATAATATGATTGCTCCATAATTGTCCTATTTTATTTTGCTTTTATAGTTTGGTTGCATAATTTCATTTTCTGCCCTGCCTTTTTCCAAACATGTATATCGTAGGCATTATTTCGTATTTTCTCATTCCTAAAATAAGCTGCACATGCAGAGACCACTGGTCCTCATTTTCATTCTCTACCTTTGAATACGGAGTAACATCTTTCCAATACTCTTCCTCAATTCCTTACTCTCCAGTTAGAATAATGGAAAATATTATTACCATTTCAAAGTCATTTATAAATATGAATTTAGCTAGACATTGTATAAAATGTGTTATGATACATCTTGAGGAGTTTAATGGCAACAAATATAAAATATGTATTTGCCCTCCACGTTTTTACACCCAATTTTGGGGCATGTGGAAGAAAAAGTACAGAAATGAACTTAAAAAGTAACAGCATCAGCTGGCTAATACATGGGTCCAAACAAGTGGCTGCCACATAGAAAGTAATTAACAAAACCAAAATTTACCAAAACCAAAATTTACCTGTAATCATAGCTACTAAGGAGGCTAAAATCTGAGGACTGTGGTTCAAAACCAGCCTGGGAAGGAAAGTCCGTAAGACTCTTATCTGTAATTACCACCAAAAATAAAACAACACAAAAGCATAAGTGGTGCTGTGGCTCAAGTGGAACAGTGCTTTTCTTGAGCTGAACAGCTAAGGGACAGCACCCAGGACCAGAATTCAAGCCTCACCACTGACAAAATAAATAAATAAATAACTGTCAGTTGCTTGTTTTCCTCAATTTTTGTTGACATTCTTGTACCATACATTTTATTGTTTATATGATCATGTTTTTGGACTCTTTTCTGAAAACAGGTGCACTAATGGAGAAACACAAGTCAATAATATCCTTTTGTAATTATTACCAACGTGATCAAGGTGAAGGTGTCAAGAGAAATTGTAATAGATCATGGATGGTGTCTATGCAGGTTAAGTGAGTTAGTTTTTTATTGCAGTACGGTTCAAGATGTTAGCTCACAACAGTATCAGGAGTTTATCAGCATATAAGTCAAGCCCTTTTGTGTTCTTTAAGAAGAACATCTCACTAGGGAGGGGGAAAAATAAATTTACCTATATATTGTGGCTAATTTTACATGTGATTTACTTCTTGCTTCTGACCAGTAATTATTAGTTCACACTTGATTTCCAGGATTCCAGAACCTTGTAGCTAGCACAAGTTGTTTCATAACATGTTTACATTATTTTGATTTTCTCATCCTCTACTTTTTCTTTAGAATATATAATAGAAACTGTGCACATATATGTAAGTATTATCTATATATCTATATAACTTGTTGATTTTGTCAGTTCAGAAAGGACACAGGAAAAATGACACAACTCTATCATATGTTGGAGATGTAACATTGTCCTTCAGTCTCCAAAATATCAATCCTTACTTTATGAACAACAGTCCGTTAATAAAGATTTATGGTATTTTTTGGACAAGTTTCGATTTCAATATATACACTACCAGGTAAGAGATGAGTTAATTCAGAAGATGGTGTATCTTCAGCAAATCATCACCAATAGTGCTTCCTGTATACATACTTACTAGGTTATTCTGTACCATAGATAATCCAGAAGATATGTAACGAGCCCTGAATGCAGGGAGCTAGATATATGAAAGCAAAAATAAGAAAGTGTTATTTTAACTCTAACTTATTTATGATATGTTAAAAGTTCCAAAGTTAAGAATACTACTGAAGAGTTTGGGGAAAGCCAGTAAAATAAGCCAAGACTCTTTTAATTGTGTTAACCTAATATTCTTTTTAATGCACATCTTTCTTAGTTTGTCTATTTCATCATCTATCTTAAAAATAGATATCACAACTATATGTATATATATATATATATATGAATGTGAGTATACATATACATATATACATATGTGTGTATATATGTGTATATTTGTGTGTATACACACAAACACACATATGGATATATGTATTGGTGAATAGCAGCGAAGAGCAGACTTAACATCGTCTTTTCTGAGTATATTGTTATCTCACTGATAGAGTGGTAATTAAATACATATTAGGGCTTGGCCTGCTGCTATAAACCAATAGTCTCAGTTATCTAAGGATTTGAAATAGGAAGGATTGAAATTTGAGGACAATAGTGGTAAGGAGTTATTAAGACTACATCTCAACCAACAGTCTTGAAAAGGAGTCATGCCTGACAGGCAAAGATAGGAGTTATGAGACCCGAGGCCCACCATAAGTAAAATGTGAACTTTATGTGAAAACTACTGAAAGCAAAACAAAACAAATGTGGATGGAGGTGCGTGAGGTATTAGAGCCCCTACATAGGAAGTAAAATGCTCTAAGTTCAAATCCCATGAATTACTCCCTCCATCCCACAAAAATATACCCAAATATCTAATTTAATGCGATTGTAACAACCACAATTTTTTACATTTTCTTTTTTAATTTAGTTTATTGTAAAGTTGCTGTACAGAGGATTTACAGAATCAGGTACATTTCTTGGGGGGCCTTGTTACCTGCTCCTTTGTTGTATTCCCACTATCCCTTCCCTGCCTTACTCCTCCTCCCCCACAACCCCAAAGTTGTAAAGTTCATTTTCAATGAATTGTCTTTTGGGTATCATTGTTGCCTTGGGTCATCGGATTATCTTGTGGCTTTGTTTCAGTGTTGTCATCTTCTGTCTTTGTTTCAGTGTTTTTTTGTTGTTATTTTTAATATACTAAGTGATTTTTTAATTTTTTTTTGTATGTTCTACCCCCTGTCTTCACTGAACTTCATTTTGTATACACATTTGTCTAATTTGGGGCGGGGTAGGGGAAACACAAATATTTTTCACATAATACTAAAAAACATCACTCAGATCAGTAAGAACATTTATCTAAAAATATCTTAGTCCTGTTATTATTTTTACTTTGTATTTGTTCATCATATGGTACATGCGGGTAATTCTTATCTGTGACCCTATAACAAGACTCTCAAGAAGTTGTTTCTTCCCATGCCACTATGTTACAATTATGAATATTGTAAACAATGATGCATTCCTCTTCACGAACACAGACCATTCATCAATGCTGAATAATAATGTCATTATTTTGAAAATTGTTTTGAATTCCTTTCTCTGTGATTGCTTTTCGACACTTTTTATGACTGCAGGGATATCTGTGCTTTTTATATTCAATCACCTTCACTCTTCTTTTTGTCACTGTTGTAAAGTACAAGTAACTTTCCTCAGAACATTTCAGCTTTTAATGCTTTAACTTTTCCTCCCACATATGGAATACATCAGTCATCTTTCAATTTTTCGTTTGAGGGATACAATTCTAAATCTCTACCAACCTTTCTGTCTTATATCATCTTTACTGCAGTATCACATGTTTATTGAAGTGAAACATCCAAATCTTTATTATGGAAGTACTGCCTTCTACAATGAAGGTTTTCCTAACATTTTGGTTAGCTATTTTAGAAGCTGAATTTTAAGATAGAAACAAGGCAAGAGTAAAATGTAGACCTATAGTTTTGAAAAAGGCACAAAGAAATAGATAATTTCAGATTCTAGAGGTTTGGCATCCAATAAAGAAAGTAATCATAGTTAATCCCTGATTTTTTTTTTTTTGTTCTTTGGCAAAGATATTCATTTATATTCTGTGATCAGACACATATTTTTATTGTAGCAATCTATAAAAAGAAGATTATGTAAAACCAAGTGTAATGAATCTAAACAGATAATATATTTGGAAAATAATTAATTTGAAAATTGCTTATGTTGGGAAAAGTATACACTGTCTCTATAAATGGCAACAGCATTTGATAAAATCTCCTTGTCTCTCAAAGATAATCATAACTATTCTTTAAACTCAGAAACAGTTTTCAAAAAGTAAATTACAGATATTGCTCTTATTGTTAAATATATTGTATTTTAAGTTATTTGTTGTTCCTAAAAAAAGAAGTTGAAAAATATCAAAATGCCTGTAGCTCTAAACTATAATCCTAGCTACTCAGGAAGCTGAGAATTGAGGGTTTGAAGCCAGCCTGTGTAGAATAGTCGATGAGACTCTTATCTCCAATAAACTACTCGGAAAAAGCCAGACGTCTTGCTATATATCAAATGCAGAATACCAGCCTTGAATAAAAAAAGACTCAGTGACTGTACTCAGGCCCTGAATTGAAATCCCTTACTGGCAAAAAAAAAAAAAAAAAGAGAAAGAAAAAACAAAAAAAACTGTAAATTATGCACAACTGTGTGCTTCCTATTTTAACTCAGAGATGTTTGCCAGAAGCCTGGATCTTTTAAGGCAGAAAATTGTCATTTAACTACTTTATAATAAAATTTCTTCTTTGTTTCAATTGACTTAAATTTTATTAAATTATCTTAGAAAAAGAAGTGCAAGAGATTAAAATAAATATATGACCCTGTAAGTGGAGTACGTTTAATTAGCAGAAATCTAAAAATAATTATACTTATTATATATTAAAAAATATTTTGAAGTACATTATAATATCATCTTTTTTAATTTATCACATACCAGACTTTATGTTCATCCCAACCCTGATTACTAACAAAATTGTTACTTTGTGAGAAATAAGATAGTCTTGGGAAATAGAAGGCGTTTTCAATATATCTGAAATGTATTTTGTGCAGTCAATTTTATAATACTTTTGTTTTGGAACACTTTGTGAATAAATGATAAAATAGTAAACTATTCCTTTAAGAAGTAGTCAAGAGGCTCGATGTTAGCCCTGAATATGTAAGCTAAAGTTGGAAAGTTAAGGGGTTTGAGAGAGGACTAGGGCCACGTTTTTAATTTGAATATAGATAATAAATAAATAACTCATAATAATAAATAAATAAGAAGTCAAGGTCATGTATTGGATCAAACCTTGGCAAAATATCAAAAGTAACAAGTAATTGTCTGAGATGAAGTTGGACTCAGAGGCTTGTAAAAGTCTGGCAGAAAGAT